>NW_022103900.1:6453563-6469944 GCF_000313985.2 Echinops telfairi
CAGGACCTCCCCAGCTATGTGTAGAGTCACTGAAAGGGATGCTGGGCTTATTGTCCTATCTAGGCTGCTGGTGTCCTGCTTCTAGATCAGAGGCTTTTATTTTTATTTATTTTTTTATCCCCCTGGTCAGCTAGACTAAAATCAAATTAACTTGTCACACACAGTCTCTAGTCTGCAGCTCCGTGCTGTTTAAAACTGAAATTTGCTACTGTGGGTTTTTGTTATGCAAAAAGCCTCCAGGCCCTGTAGCTGGGTTCTGGAAATCCTTAGCTAGGTTAATTCATCTGCTGATTTATGTTAAGGACCCCTGCCCATGTGCTCTTTGCAACTGAGAAACCAGACTTTGGTTTGGGTTATTAATCATTAATATATATTTCACCTTCTTTTTTATTTTTTATTTAATGCTTGTGATGTGCTCTGAATTGGCAGCTGTCAGGCTGGTCCCCAGAGGGGGAGATCCAGCTTATCAGTGGGGTTGTTTGCGTCTCAGTCAATTGGAATTAATTCCGCTCCCTGGATTCCGCTTATTTTCTCCCACACCGCGATCTAGTTCAGGTAATGATCTGCTCTTTCTTCTATTCTAAATTATGGCTACCCTCCACCGCCACTCCCCAGGCAGTGAGCTCAGTGCAGCCAACAGTGCGGAGAGCTCCGGTGTGGGGTTCTCCCATGTCTGGGGGTGCTGTCCCTTTAAGGCGTCAGCCAGGAGAAACCGTGGCTCTGGCAAGGGCTCAGCTGTTGCACGCGGGCTCGCAAACTCTAGAGCACTTTAAAGCATTCTCGGTTTGCTTTGTGAGTAGAAATCACACTCAAAAAAGAGATTCAGGAGAGACCCTAGTACCCTAATTCTAATTTCTGGACTCCATCTCCCTGTTCCCTTCACCTTTCCTCCCAATTTTCTGGTCTGGCAGCAGGAGCTCTGGACGGGTGTGTCCTATTGGGTTACCATTTTCCTGGGCCGAAATATTTATTTCTAATGACAACTAAATGAAATTTTGTCTTTAAAAAAAATACTTCTATTGGGGGCTCTTACATCTCTTATTACAATCCATACAATCATCTAGTGTGTCAAGCACATTTGCACATATGTCACCATCATTTTCAAAGCATTCCCATCCCACTTGAGCCCCTGATATCAGCTCCCCATCTCTTCCCCCTCCCTCCCTAAGGAACCCTTGATAAGTTATAGATTATTATTTCCATATCTTACATCTTCTTATGTCACCCCTCACCCACATTTCCATTATTCGTCCCCCTGGGAGGGGGTTATAGATTGATCCTTGTGATCAATTCCCTCTTTCTATCCCCACCCTCCCCTAATCCTCTTGGTATCACTACTCTCATTGTTGGCCCTGAAGGGTTTATCTATCCTGGATTCCCTGTATTTCAGGCTCTTATCTGTAGCAGTGCGCATGCTCTGGTCTAATCTGATTTGTAAGGTAAAATTGAGGTCATGATAGTGGGGTGATGGAAGCACCAAAGGACTAAAGGAAAGTTATGTGTTTCGTTGATGCTATACTGCACCCTGACTGGCTCATCTCTTCCCTGTGGCCCTTCTGTGAGAGGATGTCCAATTGTCTACAGATGGGCTTCCGGTCTCCACTTCATGCCACCCCCATTCACTTTGGGTATGAGTTTGTTCTGGGTCTTAGATGCCTAATAACCTGATTCCCATTGACACCTCATGATCACACAGGCTGGTGTGCTTATTCTATGTGGGCTTCGTTGTTTCTGAGCTAAATGGTCACTTGTTTATCTTCAAGCCTTTAAGAATATATATATATATTCACATATGTACATGCCTGTTTTTAGGCGTCTATAAATGTCCTTTGCCTCCTGGTACTTTCCTCTATTTCCTTTTACTTTCCTCTTGTCCCACCATCAAGTTTGGCCTTCATTCGAGTTTAGTAATTCCTCACTGCTATTTTGCCCTTGATTAAGCTCCACTAGACATCCTACGACCTTCCGTCCATGGATTTTAGTTCACTTGTCCCTGGGTTGGTTCCCCCCCCACTTCCTTTCTCCCACATTCCCTTCTCCCTTATCCTCCCCAGAACCATTGGTCTCGTTCTTTTCATCTCTGAATCATTTATCCCATCAATCTTATCTAGATAGACATGCCAGATACATTAGTAAGTTCAAAAACTAGGCAAAGCCAGATAAAACAAAAAAGGAAGTCAAAAACAACAAAACAATAACAACAAAAAAACTAAAACAAAATAACAACAAAAAGAAAGCCACTGACAAGAATGGAAAAGCCTATAAATAATTCACAGTCTGTTTGTTGGCTTACGAGTGTTTTCCAATCGAGTCTGATGGGGTGCCACACTCTGTCTCCAAAGTCTATTTTTAGTATTCCCCAGGGAGTTCATCACTCTGCTTCCCCTGCTGCTCTGTTGCATGCCCTCAGTGCCTTGCCCCAGTGTGATGGGGCCAGACTGTGTACTATTCCTGCACTGTGTCTCCAGTGCTGTCCCCCAGTGCCATGGTTCAGTGAAGGACGTCGTGTCCCATGGTGGGGCCAGCCCTATGGCCCTCCCTGTGTGTTGTCTGCTCCAAGCAGGAACATCTTCTTCGGGGTTTGGTGGGCTATGATGTCCTCTCCTCCCTCTCCATCCCTTTTTATTTCTCCCATGTGCTCTAATCTGACGTGCCCCTGAAGCATGGTGTAGCATGTTTAACAGTCTTCACGCCAGTTACACATATGTGGGTGTATCTTCATGTGAGCAGACCTGCCTGGAGCTGAATAGAGGAATCATATCTTGGTTCCTAAGACCATCAGAAATGTGTTTTCTGATGGTCTTAGGCAACCCCTGTGAAAGGGTCCTTCAACCCCCAAAGGGGTCGCGGCCCACAGATTGAGAACCACTGTCAAGTCAAGCCTTCAGAGGTTTACAAAATTGAAAACGAAGTAGTGCATTCTTTGCAGTGAATCTTATTTGTTTATTTTAAGAAATTGATGATGGCTACATATGAGATTGAGAACCACTGTCAAGTCAAGCCTTCAGAGGTTTACAAAATTGAAAACGAAGTAGTGCATTCTTTGCAGTGAATCTTATTTGTTTATTTTAAGAAATTGATGATGGCTACATATGTACAAATATGCTTGATACAATTGATGTATATGGATTGCTACAAGAGCTGTAAGAGCCCTCAATAAAATGTTTTAAAAAAATGTTTTTAATTAAAAAAAGAGAGAGAGCTACAGCTTTGGAAACCCCGAGAGTTGGTTCTACCTAGTCATTATGCATTGGAATCAGTGCAGTGACTGTGGATAGGGTTTTGGTTTGGAGCCTCCTCAAACTAATGTGATATGGCGTTGTAGAAATAAAGACCAAGATCAGAGGGCTAAAGGGGCCCAAAGAAAGGACTCATGGTGGTTTGGGTACTGTTCATGTAGAACAGATGGTATTGTTCAGATATTTTAGATCAGACTCTCCTGGCCCTCATAGGAGGATGATCAAAAATTGAGTATTCTAATAACTCTTATCTATCGGCTAAGCTAATAGCTAAACAAAACAAAACCCACTATCTTGTCAGTTCTGACTCATAGATACCCTGTAGGGGCAGAGAAGAACTGCCCATAGGATTTCCAAAACTGCAAATATATATCAAAGCAGGCCACTACATCTCCCTGGAGTTGCTGGTATGTTTGAACCACTAACTTTTGGTTCACATCTGAGCACTTTAGACACTATACCACCAGGATGCATTAGTTAATGTTTGTGTTTTTTTTAACTTATGCCTTCAAGTCACTTTCTCATAACTGTGGGCTTCTGGAGTTAAGAGTCTTTACAAGTGCAGAAAGTGTCATTCACTTATAGAGCAGCTGCTAGATTTGAGCTTCTGACCTTGTGGGTAGCAGTCCACTACACTACCAGGGCTCCCTAGCAAATAGTTAAATGGGTCTAAATTTCTTGTGACAATTAACTACAGTAGTTTTTTATGGTGTTTTTATTAACTTTTATTCTAGTATCTATTGAGGAGTATGAGAATTTCACACAATTCTATTTATAACTCATTCCTTATTATATTGTATCGAAGTAATTAGGAAGGGAAAAAATTATACCCTAGGTATTTATCTATTCCAGCTCTCTCCAGTGTCACTTAATTTTTTATTGTATTTGTATATATTCCTATTTTATGTGTTTTATATTTATTTAATGTATATTCTGTGGTTGGTTTCATAACATTCATAGGACCTTCTACATTTAGATTTTTTTTAAGTACACAATGCGTAGTATCTTATGTCTTCTCGATTTACTATATAGGTGTTGTCATAAACTGTCACTCTATGTTCTTTGTTTATATCAATTTAAAAAATAATTTGGTAAAAGACTTTCTATAGGAAAATATGAAAAACACATGGAATGTTATTTATTTCAGAGTAAAGGCTTATGAAATTTTTAACTTTGAAATCATTTTGAAAGTTACCAATTAATTACAGGCTATAAAATGACTGGGAATTTTGCTATATAAACCCACTTACATAAAGGTAAATCCAATCAGTCAAACAAATCTTTCCTTTCATTATTTGTCTTAATTATATCTTCCAGTTAAAAAACATATTTAGAGGTGACTCAAAACTGTAAAATACTGGCTGCCTATTAATATCATCTTATAAAAGTTGGAATACATTCTGTTTGATTAATGTCTGCCTCATTAGATTCTAATGTGCTATATGTAATGTATTTCAGAAACTCCAGAAAGGAACTTAATGACATACGATTTGAGTTTACTCCAGGAAGAGGTAAGCTTTAATTGAAATTATTATTTGACTGCCGCAAAGAGCATTTCAGAAATTGATTACAAGCATGTGGTTATCATTTGCTGTTCAAAAATGCCTTTTATTAAAGCAAAGGCAGGAAGGAAGGAAAGTGGGAGGGAGGGAGGGAGGGTTAGAAGAAAGGAAGGATTTCTGATCATTGTAGGGATTTGAAACAGAACCACTACTGACTATATGCATGCCAGTGATGCGTGCCGTCAGGGTGTGCGAGCTTGCATGTAACATCAGCCTGACCATGAAATAAATAACTGGCAAAATGAGGCAGGGCCTCGAGGAAATGATGGTGAGTGGAATGAGAAGCACACGGCAGCCCTGAGGAAGTTGGAACAGCCAATAACTGCCTCTCTCTTCTCAGTTCCGACGACAGGAAACGAGTACTGAGCAGTGGCAGTGACCTCTCTCGGCTGCAGTCACCACTGGTCGGCTTGGTGGGAATAATGCCAATCTTGAAGTTGAATACACCTTTTACTATTTTAGCGAGTTATTAACACTGTGAAAACGCAAGCCTGTTTGCTCCTAAGCTCTTGCATGTTACAGAACCCTGCATTGCTTCTCGGTACCCTGGCACCCGCAGAGGGCATGGCACATGGGAAATCTCAAAGAATCATGGATAACTAATAGATATATAGCATTTACAAACAGTCTCTGGAGAGTACAAGATTAGGTGTAAATGATTTTTTAATTGTTTCGTTAATGTTTCCATGATTTAGTTTAAAATGAAAACAACACCGAGGATTTAAAATCAGTTGTGAATGCAAAGACTGGAACTCTTTTTCCATGACCCCATAGCGTCTTGTTTGTTGTGTACATCAAAACAGCTTCCATGTCTACGTCAAACGCCAGTACATTTTTGAGTATATATTTGTATGTACTGATACATGCCAGCCAATAACATTCTGCATGTGTTTCTTTTATGTCCCGAAGCTGCACACACACTTTAATTTGATTTTTTAAAGCATATTTGCTAAAATTTTGCAAATTTGGAAGTACAGGAATAATTCTAGGTGGATCTCTGGCCATTGAACTGCTTTGGCCTCCCTGTTATCAGCTGTTACAGGATGAAAACACGGATTTCTACAGGATTCAGGAAAAGTGGTGGGGGCTTAACAAAATCAAAGGGAAAATGGGCATACCAAATCCAGGGCCACAGAGTCTATTTTGAGTCACAGCCACTCTGTAGAACAGAGTAGAAGTACTCCATAAGGTTTTCGAGGCTAAAATGGTTACAAAGCAGCATCATGTCTTGGTCTTGTGAAGTGGCTGGTGGGCTCTAACCACTTACTTTCCAGTTAGCAGCAAAGACCATTAACCAGCGCCCTTTGGGAACCAGAGAGCCCTGTCACATTCCGCTTGGTAAACACACTGCCTGCCAAACAGTGCCCACTGTGGCCAAATGTGCCCATAAACTCATGGCTGCCCCTGATCTCTAGTTGCTGGGAGCACAAAGATTTATTAGATCCCAATATATTTATATTAAAATAGCATGGGAATATCTTTTACAAAAGAAAATAGGACCCTAATAAATTTGGGAATTGATCTTTCATTCTGAAGACATTTATCTTTGACAACTGAAGAACAGGTCTCTGAAATGGAACAAGGCCAGTTAGTGTTATTGAAGATCTGTTTTGTCATAATATAAAATTATTGACCAGGCAGTGCCGAGATAAAAATCTAGTAATTACATAATAAATGTTCCAGGTACAGTAAGTTGAAAGAACCAATTCTTATTTTAAATTCTTTTTCATCAGACTGTTGAAAGTTGACCATGGCAATAAAATACCAATTGTAATTTTAAGAAGTAACAAATAAATGAATTTCTGAGGGAAGGAATCTTATAGCTCCCAAGGCCAGATCAGCCATGATTTGGGCCATGGTGCTGGCTTTGGCAACCTCATTTACCTTCGTCAGATTCAAAGCCTCCATTTGTGTTACTATAGCATTGCCTTCCTGGTGCTCTCTGGTATCCAGTAGCCAACTGTGAATGGACAGCTGTGCCTGGGCCAGAGAGAAACAGAGGTGCCATGTCTCAGAGTAGCCCTGTGATCACTGATGCTGTCTGTAGTCAACCTGGGCATACAAACTATACTCATATACACACACATCTGTATATATGAAATAGACTATATAACACAAGCATATGAAGCAGTCTGTCCTCATGTTACAAGAAACCCCTTGTGCTTATCATTTTTTGCTGTATACGTTCAATATCGGACATGAATTCATGATCCTATAAACTTTTTTGCTAAGAGGCATGTTAAGCAGCTTAAAGAAAAATAAATTCCCAATGACACAGTTACCATCAAAAGCCTGTTTTAAACTCTCTGACCAGCTGCATATAAGATAACGCCCTGGTGACACATGGGAACTCTCTCATTTTGGCTAGACTCTGTGGTCCGTTTGCCCTTTTAAAATTACTCCTAGATGTCCTGAAAACGGAGATACTGCAGACTTCAATCCTTTGGGAATGTCATTTGTTAGCTTCGTCTTGGCTGTTTGATTTTTCAAATTTCAGCCATCTCCTGTGATTATAGATTCTTCCTTAGAGTCAGATAATGTGGATAGATGAGAGACAGAGGTCACACTTGCAAATGCCTCAGAAGATAACTATTCAGTAGAAATGTAATGACTGTCTACTGTGCGCTAAGTGCTTCAGTAGCCACTTTAATTCAGTATTCCTGAGATTCAGGTGGCATTTAAGACGATGGAGATTATGCAACTGCATGTTCTTGCAGATGTTCTAAAGATCGGTCATACTCAAAGTAGTGCCTTTCGTTGTGGTGCTGCCACGCCATGTGGAATCCTTTGATCACTTAGGAGACCTCTATAAGTTGCGTCTTGACTTCCTGGGGATAAGATCACTTGGACAAGCCCACATTACATGTAGTTGCATTTGATTAGTAAGGTTTCCAGTCTTTCCCCCTGTATTTCATTGTGTTCCACTTTGCTGTTAAATGGAGTCCCACCACCTGTGTGTGATGGTTTGTGTGTTGCTATTATGTTGGAAGCTGTCACTAGTATTTCAAATACCAGCAGGGTATTTGTGAACAAGTTTCAGCAGAGCTTCCAGGCTAAGAATAAACAATGAAGAAGGAATGACCGTGGAAAACTTAGGTATGCATAGCATCAACCCATTGTCAGATACTAGAAGTCCTACTGAATAGAAGCAGAGAATTTTCAGAGATGGTGCCATAAAGTGAACCCCAAGGTTGAAAGGCATTCAGAATACGACTGGCAAAGAGCTGTCTTCTCACAGTGGAGTCATCCATAATGATTTCAATGATGTAGACACTTCAGGAACTTCATATGTTGATGAGGCACAGCTCAAAATGAGAAGAAACAACTGCAAAAATCAAACTGATAGTGGCCATTTTGAATCAGAAAATCATGTCAGAATGCATAATCAAGAGGAATGGCATTGTATTCATTGTCTAAAAGGACATTTAAAGATATATCTTGAAGTACAGTGCTCTCTGTGACAGGGTTATATCTATCCACATTCAAGGAAATCCAGTTAATACTGCTATTATTCCAAATTATGCACCGACTGCTAAAGCTAATGATGAAGATCTTGAAGGATTCTACCAACATCTTTCATCTGAAATTGATCAAACGTGCAATCAAGAGTCATTGATAATGGTTGGCAGTTTGAATGCAAAGTTAGAAACAGAGAGGAAAGAGCAGTACTTGGAAAATACTATGTTGGTGATAGAAATGAAATTGGAGATTGCATGATAGAATTTTCAAGACCAACGACTTGTTCCTAGAAATACCTCTTTTAACAACACAAATGGCCACTGTACTCTTATTACTTCTCCAGAGAGAATACACAGACATCAAATTGACTACATCTTGGGAAGAGACAATAGAGAACTTCAATATCAGCAGGTAAAACAAGGTCAGGGGCCAACTGTGGAACAGACCAACAATTGCTCATATGTATGTTCAGGTTGAAATTGAAAATTTAAACAAATCCATGAGAGCCAAAATACAACCTTGAGTCTTTAAGAACATCTCAAGAATAGTTCTGCTTCACTGAACAGTAATGATAGACCTTGTGAGCTGTGGAAGGATATCGAGACCATCATACACGAAGAAAGCAAAAGGTCATTGAAAAGACAGGGAAAAAGAAAAGATCAAGGTGGATGTCAGAAGAGACTCTGAAACTTGCTCATAATCCTAGAGTAGTAGCTAAGACAAGTAGAAGAAATGATGTCAGAGAGCTGAACAGAATTCAAAGGACAGCTTGAGATGAGAAAGTCAAATGTTATAATGAAATGTGTTATAATGAAATATAATGAAAGACCTAGAGTTAGAAAATCAGAAAGAAAGAACAAGCTCAGTTTGTATGAAACTGAAAGAACTCAAGAAAACACTCAAGCCTTGCATTGCAATATTGAAAGATTTTGGGGGCAAAATATTTAGGCTGCAGGAAGTATCAACAGAAGATGAGAAGAATACACAGAGACACTGTACAAGGGGAAAAAAACTGGTTGACATTCATTCATTTTAAGAGGTAACATACGATCAAGAACCAGTGGTACTGAAGGATAGAAGTCTAAGCTGCACTGAAGATATTAGTGAAAAACATGACTCTAGGAATTGATGGAATTGAAATGTTTCAACAAACTGATGAAACACTAGCCAAGAAGATTGGAAGTCAGCTTCCTTGCCAACTGACTGAAAGAGCCTTGTATTTGTACCCATTCCAAAGAAGGATGACCCAACAGAATGTTCAAATTAGAGAATAGTATTTATACCACTTGCAAGTAAAATTTTACTGAAGATCATTCAGCATTCGTTGTGACAATTGACAGGGAGCTGCCAGAAATTTCAGGCCTGATTCAAAAGAACATGGAACAAGGGATAGCCCTGCTGATAACAGATGGATCTGAGCTGAAAACAGAATAACAGAAGACGTTTACTCACGTTTTCTTGACTACACAGAGACATTCAACTTTGCGGATCATAACAAACTATGGATAGCCTTGCAAAGAATGGGAATTCAAGAATATTGCATTGTGCTCATGCGAAATTTGTACATCGATCAAGAGGCAGTTGTGTGAACAGAACAAGGGAATAGTTTGGTTTTACATGGTTTGAGCATGGTTTTACATCAGGAAACGTGTATATTAGGAGTGCATACTTTCACCATATTTATTCAATCTATATGCTGAGAAAATAATCAGAGGCTGGATTATATGACACAATGTATTGGAGGAAGGCTTATTAACAACCTGCCTTATGCTGACACAAACTTGCTTGCTGAAAGTGAGGATGAATTGAAGCACTTGCTGATGAAGGTCAAGGATTGCTGTTTCAAATATGGGTTACAACCCAATGTAAAGAAAACAGAATCCCCACAACCTGACCAATAGACAACTTCATAATAAATGGAGAAGATAGAAGTTGTCAAGGATTTTGTCTTGCTTAGATCCACATTCAATGCTTATGGAAGCAACTCTTAAAGAGATCAAAAGATACATTGCATTGGGTAAATCTTCTGCACAAGGCCTCTTTAAATTGTTGAAAAGCAAGGTTGTTACTTTGAGGACTAAGGTGCTTCTGGCCCAAGCCATGATATTTTCTATTGTATCATATTCACGTGAAAGCTGGACATTAAATAAAGGGAGACCAAAGAAGAATTGTTGTTTGAATTACAGTGCTGGAAAAGATTATCACAAGTAAAATGGACTGCCAAAAAACCCAAACAAACCCATCTTGGAAGAAGTATAGTCAGTATAGGATTCTCCTTAGAGGCAAGGATGGTGAGACTTCGTCTCACTTTCATTGGATATGTTGTCAGGAAAGGCCAGCCCCTGGAGAAGGACTTTATGCTTGGTAGAATAGCGAGGCAGTGAACAAGAGGAAGGCCTTGGACAAGGTGGATGGATTGACACAGTGGTTGTAACAAGAGGTTCAAATGTTAGAACAAATGCAAGGAAGGTGCAGGATTGGGCAGTATTTTGTTCTTCTATACATAAGGTCACCGGGAGTTGGAACCGACTTGATAGCACCTAACAACAACAAATAAGTGGAATCCATAAAATGATAGTACCGTGGTTTCTCTGAAAGTATAAACAATATACATTGGATCTCAACCTTTTCTTGGAGATTAGGGAAATTGAACCAGATAGGAAGGGAGGAAAGCAGACAGAGGGTGTAAAGTATGATTCACATGATATTTGGCTGATGCATCATCACCACCAAATAACTCCCTACCATCGAGTCGATTCTGACTCATAGTGACTCTGTAGGACAGAGTAGAACCGATCCTGTAAGTTTCCAAGGCTGTAACTCTCTAGGAGTAGAAAGCCTGCTCTTTTTCCCATGAGTGGCTGGTGGGTTCGAATTGTTGACCTTGCCGTTAGCAGCCCAACGAGTAACCCATTGTGCCAGACATCACATGCCATTTATGTTGCACTTCCTGTGTGTTAGACACTGGGCTAAGCACTTCATAACCCAAGAATTGTGAAAGATAAAATTGTACCTACACACACACTCTCATAGCTTTGGAGGCACGTCTTTGGCCTGATGGACGACAGTTCCATTTGTTTGCTCTTTTGATTCAGCAGCTCACTATCAGATTGTCCCTGACCTTTTGAGACATGTCACATTTCTATCTGGCTTGATTATTGATTGATGCTTTTTGTTTTTGTTTTTGTTTTTGTCCAGTTGTATTATTACATGCTTATTAAAACATCAGAGGACCATGGGATCAAGTCCCCTGTCCACGCTCCCATCCCCTGTAAAATAGAAGTTTATAATGGTTCTTTTGAACACGTTGCAATTTATTAATCTCTCTTTACAAAGTCTTCCAAAAGACATCTCAGTGTTACCAAGCTCATTCATAACCTTTCAATTAATTTCAGCTATATTCACTTGCCACAGCCTGTTCAATCCCATCTTTGTGAAATTGCTGAATCTTGTCACTACATTGAGAAACTACATTATTTTACTCAACCACAATTTCTTAAATAAGGAATGTGTCGCATCAAATGATCAATGTCAGGTTCAAAGACTTTTCTAACAATATAAACTTCGATAGTTCATTTTAATAGTCCAATAAGTTCATAGATTTTTTTCTAAATATGAGGTGTATCATACCCTACCCATTCAACTTTAGCATTAAATTCTAGCCCACAAGCAGCTAATAATAGAAAAAAATCTTAAAGATAGCTAGAATGAATGTTGGTAAGAAAGAAAAGCCATGTCCTAGGGAAATGCTCAAGGTAAACTTGCAGGGGTACATTTTCAAATGAATTCAGACGATAACCAGAGGGCGGCACAGGCTTCTTATTACACTAAAAGTAAAAAATAGTAATGATTTATGTAATTTCCTATGAAAACATAGCAAGATGGAAATTGTGTGTGGCAAATGTATTTCAGGTAGCCTCTGATTCTTCCTCCAGATAGAATCTAAATCACTGAATTAAAACACATGTGAGTGAATTTAGTCAATGAAAAACACATGTTTTATATTGCACGGGGTTGCCGGTTCTTATTTTATGGTGACTAATACGTATTCATTTCATGTTTGGACAGATACGGCAGATGGCGTTTCCCAGGAGCTCTTCTCGGCTGGCCTGGTCGATGGACATGATGTAGTTATAGGTAACTCATCCTTTAGTATGCGGCGTCATCTTGTTGATATAGCAAATGCAAATGTGTTTAGAAACAGAGCTCTTCCTAAAAGAATACTTTGCCCCATGGATTTTGGAAAACATCTTCTTGAATTCTTGTATTAAGGAAGTTGTCTACCTAAGAATCCTTTTTAATATTCCTTTGGAAAGCTTTTAATTTTTTATGGAGGTATGTCTCATTTATCTGTACACCATTTATTTGATGAGGTTCTTAAGTTTTGGCAGCTATAGCAAAGAACCTAAAAGTAAAACCCAGAAGTCCATGAGATGGGAAAAAATGGGTTGTTACAAATTCTGTGCACAAAAATTCTGGGACCTCAGGTCCTTTTGCCGAGTTTCTCACTCTTTCTTTGGACCCAGTTCTAAGGCATTTAGACGCTGGCTTGTCCAGTCCTCAGCAGTACTCATCATAATGCCTTAAGGTTGGACCTTCAAGATCATTCAGACCAGTTCTTCTCTTGGGCAAGGAAACCAAGCCCCAGGGAGATTCAATGACTTATCCAGGGGCATGAGGTTGGGCTGTGGCAGCAGTAAGGTTAGAGTTATGTTTTAAACCACAACTCCTTCTAGCACTTTAAACATGAACAGATAGCTACCTAGAGGGGGGGAGGGTGAGAGGGGGACGTGTTGCTGGATCCAGGCATTTTGATAGGGACAAGAAATGCTACTAAACCTCCTAAGAAGAGAGGTGGAAAAGCTCTGAGAGAGGGTCATGATCAGCTAAGGAAAAATGTATCAGGAGCCACATAGGTTAAGGTGAGTTGCTCCAGATTCCTTACAACTTCTAAGATTATAAGAATTTTCTAGCATGGTCTATTACAGGATATTCATGACAAAGGCCATATGTCATAAAGATTAATTAACATTGTACCCTATTGGTCATGATAGTTAATTACATTGTTAATTGTAGTAATATTCTAATTAGGAGAATGTGTTTTATGGTAAGATTTAAGTATTCAGTGCAAATTGATGGCTGAATTGACTTACTTCCCGTGAATGGCACGCTGCAACTTTCAAAACTCAATTGTTTGTAGTAAATTCTTTCCCAGTATTGCTAGTTGGTATGACTGAGGAACATTTGGGGAGATATGCACACATGAAGTATTATTTGTTACCTGGAAAGGCTCTACATGACGGATCATTTTAAAGTGAATTATTTTATGTAAATGAGATTAAGTGGGTTTGTAGTAGGAGATTGGGATTCTGACTCAAGAATCAGTATCTGATGTCATCGATATACAAGTGATTGCATTTATGGCGTTTCACTTGTATATCAAAGGTACCAAGATATATTTATAGTTAAAAAAGCTGAGCTAATCTTCCTATTAATATTCAAGCAGTGTGCAAGATTGATTTTAAAAGGAAAGGAATTCTTTTGCCAAGTGGTGTGTGTGTCAGCACACACACACACACACACATATCTTCATGTGTTATCAGATAACTATGTATTAGGGAGCTTTCAAAAGTTCTTGGAAAAATTCCATTACATTGGAATTCCATTTTTCCACTCACTTTTTGATGCCTCCTTGGATATCATCCAACCCCCAAACCCACTGCCATCGAACCAATTCAAGTCTATAGTGACCTTATATTGGATTTCCAAGCTTGTAACACTTTATAAGAGTAGATAGCCTCAGCTTTCTCTTGTGGAGCGGCTGATGGATTTGAACCTTGTAGTTCACAATCCAGCACTCACTTGCCAAACAGTGCCAGGAGGGCTCCTTATGCATAATTATCTTTTCTTCCTTGGATTGACAATCTTGTGTGATCTCATGGCTCAACTGCGTTTTCTTTATCAAATATGAAAGACAGAAAAAAGATCAATTCCACTTTAGTGTCTACTTTAAATTTCCTCATAGAATTATTTATGTAACTTGACACTTCGTATTGAAAAGGTTAAGTTCTCTCGTTCTTATTAGAAGATATAAGCACACACCTCTGTGCCTTAGTTTCCCCAGAGAAGAACAGAAAAAATTTAGTGGGTAGGTCAAAATATGTTTTTCCTTCAAGAGAACCATTACCGAGGACCAAAACTAAACAGTAAGGAGAAAATTATAGGAGAAAATAATAACCTAAATTCTATGCTTAAACAACTACTCAAACCTCCCATTGGGTAAATGTTGAGGATCAAATAGTGTTTTCAATTGAATTGATCCTGGCAGGTGGTGGGGAACATGGAGGATAAGAGAGATCCTTGTTGTAAAGGCGTTTAGGTCACATCTTTTGTTAAGCATGGTTTCGCCTCATGCCTGCAGTCATATTGAATGTACTTTTCTTTTGCCCCAGGCTCAGTTGAATCTAAACGAGAGACATCTTGTTGTTGACCTAAAAAAAAAAAAAGCAGAAATTAAAGCTTACTTCACATTCAACTATTATAGACAGTACATAATCAGAAAACTTCTGTTTTTCTGTGTCATAATAATTATCCTTCTAAAGTATTTCATCTTCTGGGGGCGTCAATATTCATATGTGTGGAGTGTGGGTGTAAGGCTGGCCTGCGATGAGTCTTCTTTATGAAACAGGCGCAAAGATGCCCCAGATGCACATCACACTGAAGAGTTTGCAAATTACCTTTCCATATTTCCTTTGGTCATTACATCAGTTCTCTGAGGTAGAAATAACAGGTTCTTTTTACTTGCGGACAACAAGAAGAAGGGGGGGGGGCGTGGAGGGAGCTCAGAGTTGAAAGAAGTATCTGTGTAATACATCTTGCTGTGGTCCTTGAACTTGGGTCTTATGCTTCTCAACCAAATTTATTTTTCTTTCTCCATTCTTAATGAAGTGTTATCTGGACAGTACTTTCCATTACAGCCATTTCCCTCCACTCCCTTACAGCTACACTTAACCCAAATACCACTCCTGACTTCATTGCCCATCCTACCACTGTCTCTTCCCATGCTCCAGGTATACGTTTGACTTCCCAATTTCATCCAGCTGTTCTTTTCTAAGTTGTATCTCCAGGAGGCAGACACCCAGAACAGTCTATAGATTTATAGAGTCAGGAAGCAGATTAGTGTTTACCAAGGGTTAGAGGAAGGGAAAGGGGAGACACTGCTTGTGGGCACAAGATTGACTTTGGGGTGTGATGAAAGATTCTAGAATTAGAAGGTTGTAAAGGGTGAATTTTAGGGAATATGGATTATTTCTCACTTGTAAAAGGGGGTTGCAACCCACAGGTTGAGAATTAGGTTGAGCATTAGGGTGTTTAAAAGATTAATATAATTTAAGTTTTACAGTGGTAGGATTTATAAATAAACAAGACAGCCCATGACATGAGGAAAGACTACACAGAATCGTAAGAGAAAGAATAATGGAAGGCAGTACTTTCCCCAGTACCCAGAAATGGACATATCAAATACTAGGGTTCCAATAAATATTTTTTTTACAGAGAATCAAAATTTGATTTTGAAACAGCCAAATACCTAACAATTACTTTGGAAACAAAAATTGGGTTGGATGCAAAACTATCATTTTAAGGGTCATACTTTTAAGATTGCAGAAACTCATAATAACATTTGTAGTTGCCAGGCTGGCTCACCTGATGACAGCTATGCAAAAGTCTAACTCAGTTTAGAACACTGAGAGAGGGGTTTGAGTGAATTTTTATGTAGGAGGTGGTGTTGTTTTTTTCAACTTCCTTAATGCAAAATGGCTGACATAAAACTGACCTCCCCTGCTAATCCCCTAAGTAAATGATCTTGGAAGAATGAGAAAGCTGAAAAAAAGCAATCGCATATGTTACAGAGCAAAGAATGTGAAAGGTTTAACTGGAGTAGTAGCAAGTATAACTTTCAAACAATCTTCATACCTGGCTGCGGTACAATCTGTCTTTAGTGTGCGAAGCTTTACAAAGCAGAATTTGGATTGAAGAAAGGCCAGGATAGCGACATGGAGTGATTGCGTTGGGGCAGAGGCAGAGCCATGCAGAAATTAAATGCAGTGTTTGTAGACTGAA
>NW_022103900.1:6471027-6474012 GCF_000313985.2 Echinops telfairi
GGAGCCCTGCTCCACGGCGCCTTCTCCAGTGCCTGCCTCTCCCTTCCAGAATCTGGTAGCCTGCCTTAGAAGACTGTCTCTGCCCCAAGTGTGTGACATTTCAGCCTGGTGCACTTCCTGGTCTCTCTCTCTGTGGAGGTTGAAGGCACCTTGAGGGCAAGGCTGCCAGCTGTTTTATGGATTCTCCACCATCCCGTGTCACACACAGGCACATAATAAATACATTGAATACATGAGCAGAGTTAGCCTCATTTGGCTAGTTTAATTCCACTTTGCATGAATCGATCATTTTGGACAGTGCAAATAATTGTTACATCATCAAAAAGCAAAAGGGTAATTCACCATAATTGATTATCTCTCTCCCCACCTCCCTTAATGCCCTTCTTTCTCAGAAATTGACGTTGTCATGTAACCTTTGAGTCCTGACCGTAGGAAAGAAGTGGGTTGCTCTGAACAGCTGTCTGTCCCTTACAGCTGCTTATGGAATCAGTGTTTCTCAAAGTATGGCCTAGCTGAATTTTACCTGGCTACGTAGTAAAATTGGATATATCTGGGCTTTACCCTGGGGCTACACAATCAGGAATTTGGGGCTTAGAATGTGGAAATCTGCATTTTTAACAGGTATTCTCTGTGATTCTCACACACAGTGCAGTTTCATGGCTGATTTTGTGGCTTGCAGGAAACTCTGGGGTCTGTTTTAGCTCCTTCACCACCTGTGTCTTTCAGGCTTCACTAATAACATCTGTTTTCTCACCATTTTTGATTCTCTACTTCCTTTAGAAGACTGTTTTAAAGGCAGTACCCATTAACTGCCTCTCTGTCGCTGTGTGTGACATGCTACATCTGTGGAAAGATTACAATTGGTATACAGTTACTAAAGTTAGTATTGCCTGCCAGTCCTGGTGCAATAGGCCCTCCAGGTGGCCCTCAGCTTTAACATTCCCACCTAATTGATAAAGTAACTTGTAGGCTCTAAAGTGTGCAAGCAACAGCATCTTTGCTCAGTCATGAGCATGTGGTTGTGAATATGAAGTGCTGTTGTTTGTCCGGCTTCAGTCAGAGGAATGTGGTCAGCGGTGAGTGATTTGAAATTTATGGCGCTACAGTACAGTGTTCCACAGTGACTACCTTGGGAAAGAGTGAGCATATCCTGATGCTCAGTTCGGGTTTGAATGTGGTGACTAGTGATGTTAATGGGGGAAAGACTTTGATTAACTAAACAGTGTTGTCTGTATTTCACAGCCATACCTATAGTAAAATGGTGACCGCTATTGAGGAAGGAAGGAACCTCCTGAGGCTCCTCCTGGAATGAGCATTCTAGGTTAAGGCTGGCTCTAAGTTGAATGAATTCAGTAGAACAGTCTCATCCTGACTAGTCCCTGGATGGCACAAACCTTTATGTGGTTGGCTAGTAACCAAAAGGTTGGCCATTCGAATCCACCCACAGGTAGTTACTGTGGAAGGAAGGATTGATCATCTGCTTCGGAAAGGCTGCAGCCCCGAAAACCCTATGGAGAGCAGTTCTGTTCTGTTGTGCACGGGGACCATGCGTCAGAATCGGCTCCACAGTGCCCAGTTGTTTTGTTTTCATTCTCTTTGATTCCTGATTTGAGTTGTATGACACGTGTTATTGGACTTAGGTTCTACCCTTACCAAGGGAAGGATTTCCTTTTGGAAGACATAGAGCATCACAAGAGACTGTTATTTAGAAGATGCTAGGAGAAAGAAAGCTGTACCAGCCAGCATGGCCAGACCCAGTTTTTCGTGCCCTCCATTGCCTTCCACCATGCACATCAAGCTTTGTAAAAGGCTCCTGTGCCCACAAGATTCTTGGGAACTTCCATGGGGCCATAGAGGGTTCCGGTAAATGTGATCCTGAGTTACTGTCATGGACACTATGCAGGCGTTATCCAAACCTCCACCTTCACTCCCTTGCCCTGGCTCAATAAGTTTAATGCTCTTGGGGGAACTACAGACTTCTGCGGGCCTGCGTGACTTATAGCTGCTCCATCAACAATTGGGCAGTCTGTGTAAGCAGATGCTCCACTGTGTGTGTTAGTAGCAGGTGTCCCCACCCAAAACCAGCTCTGCTATTTGTTTGTTTTATAGTATCTGCTATAGTTTTACTGCTTTAGTTGAAATAAAAGTTACTGTGTCGAACTAATTTATTATATCAGTACATAGACTCCCTTGGTTACTCGATACAAAAGTTTTTTAGAACCCAGAAAGAAAGCGAAGCCAACATTTTTAAACTCCATGGAAATGTTGGGCTTATTACCAGTATTTTTTTTGTTTTGTTTTTTCACTTAATGCCAAATAATACTCTGAAATTGATCCTGGATATTGTATTTGGTTGTCATGTTTTGAAATGAAGAGGCCTTCTTGGCAACCCTACCTGAAAATTTTCAAGTTCTTAATTTTGTACCATGGAGCCTGGATGAAGTGATGGTAAATGCTTGGTTGCTGACCTGAAGATCAGATTAGGGGTTCAAACCCACCACCCAGTGATCTGTTCTTGTTAAGATTACATGAAAGCTAAGATAGCTAACCCTTCAGAAACAGTAACAGGAGTAATGGTTCCCTAAGGGAACCGGAGGTGAGGGAGCTGGGGAAGGGGAAGCTGATAGCACTGATGACTGTAAAACCCCACTTGAGGGGAGTGAACCGCTTGGTTGTATGTGAATAGATATATTGGACGGTGTAAGATGCAGCATAAATAAATAAGGGTTCCAGGGTGGGGGTTGTTTGGGGGAGGGAATAAAGGGGAGCTGCTATCAAGGAGTTCAAGAAGAAAGAAAATGTTTTGAAACTGGCTGTGGTAGCGGTTGTACAATACTGTACAATACTGCTTGATGTGATTGAACTATGGGATGTTATGATACCAATAAAATGATAAAAATGTTTAAAAGGAAAATAAATATTACAGCCCAGGAAACTCTGTGGGGGGACAATTCCACTTTGTCCTATAGGATCACTATGAGTTTG
>NW_022103900.1:6474593-6483474 GCF_000313985.2 Echinops telfairi
TTATTGTGGGGTAGTGTGCACACCCAGCCTCTGTCCACCTAGCCTTTTCGCTATCTCCATCTCTTCCCTTGATGAGGAAATGTGTCCTGTCAGCCATTCCCCTTCTTATGGGCTTTGGGGTAACATGTCTCCAACTCTCCTTTGTGTTAGCATTCCTGCCATCTTCACCTCCCTTCCCTTCTGTCTAGCTAGCAAGACTCAATTTGTTCATGAGCTAATGCTTTTAGAAGTGCCCACTATGTGCATTTCATGGTAAGATTCCGTAAATGGCACATTTTTCCAATAAGATTTCATGTATGATTAGCCGTAGATCATCCAGGAGGAATTTGCGGTCAGAAAAATGTTTAAGGACCCTGGGTAAAAACATAACGGGCCTGGTTCTCTCTGCACCACACCAGACAGAACATGAAGGAATTCTCTGTTTGACTTGGAAGGCAGATTTTCCCCCTTGATTTTTTAAAATAGTAAAATGCCCCTGTCTCTACCAGAGGGAGCTTGGACAGCCTTGAGAAGCTTGTTAACTCAAATTTAGGCCAGCAGACCCGACGCATCCTTTAATGACAGACTCGTCTTGTCATCGTGTGACTGCAGCTCAGTCTTCGGAAACTCAGTGTGCTTTCTTTGTTCCGTGGATGAGTCTGGCGTCAGAATTCTGCTGTTGGGTCTCTGCACTTGCTCATCCCTCTGTGATACGCAGGGTCAGAGAACAGGTAAGGGCTTCAGAAATGCTTTGGCGTTGGCCTTGCTTCCCTTCCCTTTGGGTTGACTATTAATTCCTCACATAGCCTCCTCACACCTTGCTTCGCATTCTTCTAGTTGTCAGTAGAACTGAGTGATGAGGTGAGAATGGCATACAATGGAAATTTAACATCTAATAGAAAGATAGAATGCAGGTTAGAGGACATGATTTGGACAGCATTACTCTTGGGAAGCACAAAATTGCTATAGATTATTCTGACTAATGAGACTCTCCGCCACTTGCGCTGTAGGCTTGCTGGAGTGCATAGGATTCAGGGGGAAAAAATTAAGGTGGCTCTTTTTTTTTTCTTTAGTGCTCTTAGAAATTTTTATTAAATGGGTATGAGAAAAGAATTTCTGGGGGTTTTTTTCCTCACTGTGATTTTTTTTTAATGTCAAAAGTGTAGGGCTTTGCATTTAAAGTATCTCCTGACAAGGAGTGTTTATTGTCAGCAATTAAAGGAGCCCTGGTATTTCTAGAGAGCTAACACATTGGGCTCATAACAGCAAGGTTGGCAGTTTGAACCTGCCAGCTGCAATAATTAGATATAACCGCGTAGTCGTTTTGCCTTCCCTGAAGTTTCCAGGCAGACCACATGGCTCCAGATTGGATGGCTCTTGGCTACAAGTTGGCCCACGATCACACAGTTGGCAGTTGGAAACCACCAGCACCTCCTAGGGAGAAAGACTGGGCTTTCTAGTCCTGTAAACCAGCAGTTCTCAATGTGTGGGTTGCCTTAGGGGGTCAAATGACCCTTTCGCAGGGGTTGCCTGATTCATAACAGTAGCAAAATGACAGTTATGAAGCAGCAACGAAAATAATGTTATGGTTCGGGGGTCACCACAACATGAGGAACTGTATGAAAGGGTCGCGCCATTAGGAAGGTTCGGAAGCCACTGCAGTAAGCAGTTACCCTCTCCGAAACCCACAGGAGCATCACTATGACTCAGCACTGACTGGATGGTGGTGAGTTTGCATTCAGTTTAGCCAATAATAATGGCAGATACTCCTTGGAGATGTTCCCCAGGAGTCCCCAAAAGAATGTGCCCAAGGGTCCCCAAACCACCTTGTCAGCTGTGCTTTCCATGTGGTCCTCCGTGACTCTGTGTCCCCTCCCTCGGCTGCTGCTGGAAGAAGCTACAGCAGCATCACCACCAGGTGAGGGCCTCGGTGCCACCAGGAGGACCCAGGAAGCATGCCCTTCACCCAGAGATTGTCATCAGGCCTCTAAGCTGCCCTACGTCATTCATTTAATAAATGAAGCATCTGATTTCTCGGTGCTGGGAATATTGTGAATGAGTCAGACGAGGCTGCTGCTTTCATGAAGCTTCCAGTCTAACAGGAGACACTCACATTAGGCAAGCACATGGACAGATAAAAAGTGCAACTGCACATTGTAGGCCATGCTCCAAAGGAAGGTGGCGTGCAGTAAAGACAGACACAAGCTCAAAGCAGGCTCTCTGCCATCGGGTCAGGTTGACTCATAGCAGCCCTACAGCACAGTGGGAGACTTTTGAAGACTGCAAATCTTCGTGGGACCAGAACACTTCACCTTTCTGTGGCAGAGGAGCTGCTGGTTTCAAACTGCTGACCTTGCCAACTATGCCACCAGCGCTCCTTCAGTTAGAAACCAAAAAAATCTCACTGTGGTTGTTCCACAGGGTAGAACTGTCCCTGTACTTTTCTGACTGCAACCCTTTACAGGAGTAGAAAGCCGCCTCTTTCTCCCACAGAGTGGCTGCTGGTTTGAAAATGTTGGCTTAGGAGTTAACAGTCCAAGGAGTAACCACTGTGCCACCAGGGCTCCTCAGTTAGACACCAGGGGACCTAATTTATATTTGAAAGCTGGCCCCTTTGAAGGAGAGAGCTCTGAGTGAAGTCGTAGAGGTAGCCTTCCAGAGAGAAGAGGCCAGCATTCAGGGCAAACACATGACTTGAACAAAGATGATGAACTTCGAAGAAAGAGATGAGGGTAGCCAGAACATGTGAGCAAGGGAAGGGAGAATTGCATTCAATGGGGATGAAGGGGAGGAGGCAGGAGCTGCTGTACACAGGGCTTGGTAAATAGCTGTTAGCCATAACACCTTGCAAAAAATTAAATTGGAGTTCACCTTTGCTTGCCTTTCTATGTAGGAAATGTGTAATAAATCTTTTGCCTTCCTTGCCTTGTTTTTCTTCAGCTTGGGTTCATTCTGTAGACTAAATGCACAGTTTAGGCTAAGTTAGAGTCCCTTGCTGCTTGGGCATGATTCATATTTGACTGAAGAGCATAAGAGGCACAAAGGGCCAGGAACTTAGCCCTGGAGAAGCTGAGAAATAAAAGTGGGGTTGTCTCAACATTCAAGACTCATTTAAGTCAGAGGGCATTGAAAGGTGATGATTGTAATTTAATGTTTGTGGATCAAGAGAACTTCAGAGATACCTTCCAGTAATTCTGAATCCAATTATTCTATCAAAGAGAAATCAAGATTCCTAGAAAAGGAAAAATAGGGGCATTAATCGCAGGCATTTTCTTTATATTAATTGGTAACCAAAGGGCCTCCACGTTCATTCCCACAGAGGATGAAATATGTTTTCCATTTCATACTATTGCCTTATTACCACACAAATTATCATGTGGGCTAAGGTAGCACTTACACACAGTAGAAGTACCACCATTATAATAGAGTACAGAATAAATAAAATATTCATGTTCATTGGGCTAAAGCAAACCTTCTGTTTCAAGTACATTAATTGCCATAGAAGTCAGGGAGTTTTCTTTCGGGGACTAATACGCTAATTGCCCAAATTAAAGGAAAGCAGTGAAGTGGCCACATGCTCAGAAAGCAAGGACGGGAAAAGCGGTTCTTTTTTAGCTAACCTTTGCCCCCTGATGTGCCAGGTGTAGAGCTGCCACAGTGTTTTCCCTCAGTGCTGTTTCTAGGGTGCCTGCTTCACCCTTCCTATATTGGTTGCATTCTCTATGTACCAGTTTGTTTCTTAAGGGGTGATGGGGCGGGGTTTCTGCCAAACCTTTGAGGAAGAGAGGTAATAAAAGCATGGGTGGCATAGACATTATTGTATAGAACTGTGGGTTCAGCAAATGGACATCCCTCATACTTATTTAAATAACTGGTTTTAAAATGGGTCAGCTGTTAGTGTCCTGGTTAATGTTTAACTTGTCTGGTTGGTCACATGACTTTGTGGTTGGTCATTTATTGGTTGGTCACATGACTTTCTGCACTAGACAATGGTGCTTCAGAAACTTGATGGGAAAATCCCATGATCCTTCAATCTCCTTTTCCCATGAACTTTTCAAAGCCCCTATGTATCATTCATTGTGTATGTTGTTGCTATTTTGTGATTCACTTTTAAAGCCAAAACCCTAGCTACCCTTGAGTTGATTCCAACTCATGCAGACCGAACCCCCTGTGTGTCAGAGTAGAACTCTGCCCCAGGGGGTTTCCAATGGCTGGACTTTTAAGAAGCAGATCACCAATCCTTTCCGCCCAGGTGCCTCTGTGTACTATCAAACTCCCGAACTTTTTGGTTAGCAGCCAAGCTCGTTCACCCAGACAACACCCCGGGACATTAAAACAGCCCCATCTCACTTCTAGACTCTCAGACTGGAAAACACCACGTGGTGGGTGGGAAAGAGGACAGGCCTCAGATCAGACAGCCGTGTTCAGATCCCCTCTCTCAGCTAACCCAAGTGACTCTGGAAACTGACGACATCATTCTAGTCCTCCATTTCTTCTTTACCCAGAGAATAATGCACTTAACTCACAGAACTGACAGGAGGGTTATTCGATGACAGAAAGAGGCTAGTGCAATTGCTGCCACTGAAGAGCCACCCTGTACGTGGAAGCGTCAGTCCGCCTGGCCTCCCACTCCTACTGTAAGACTTATTGTTATGACATACCAGTCAGAGAGGGAGCCAGCTGCACAGTTTCTCCCACTACAATGAGACTCAGATCCCTGGTGGTGCATGGAGATAGAAGCTCCCCTGGGTTAGGAAGGACTACACCCCTATAATACTACTTTTCTCTATAAGATTCAGGGTTATGTACCTCTGCCACCTTCATGTTGGCACTGAGGGATATTTTCTCCTCTGAATGCGCTGGTCCAAGTGTTCTGGTAGGCACCCATAAACAGCAGAATTAAAATAGACGCTCAGGAAAGAATGGACAAGAAGATGGTTGGTTTCTAAGATGTGTTTACTTTCTCCGAGCCTGGAGGTACACGACACCTCCTTATCTGGTTTCCTGCTTTGTCTCTGATTAAAGTCACCCTTTCCCCACGTTGAGTACCATCTAAGGTGTGCAATGCCTCCCAGTGTAGACCTCAGAGGAGACACTGATGGAGAAATGGGGACATCCTTGTCTCCTAAGGCTGACCTTGAAGGCTAGTCCCTTAGCCTAACACCTACTTCTTTTTCACTCACCTTTGAAGCTCAGGCTTATTTGCTAAGACCTTCCTCTTTCTTTGATGCCTGTCTACAGGAATGTGTTTCACCATCAGGAGGAGACTGCACTCTGACTTCCTTCCCACAGGAGTGTGGCCGGGTAGACTCAATGGGCCCACTCACACTAATGCAGTGCAATAGCGTTAATACCTCTGCAGAAGGAGTAAGCCAGCTGCCATTAACCTGACCCACTGGACTAAGTTATGCTCTCACTTACCACTGTAAATGCACTAGGGATGCCCAGGGCATGCTGACACTCTAGGTGGGTGCCCCTTTCCCTTCCCGACATCTGTTCCCACCAGGTAAGTTACATGTTTAGCTGGAGTTTATCCCCAAACCTGTTTATGCCAATGGTACTTCTTTTTAGAACTCTTTCCGTTATTCTTACTCAACAATATTTATTAACATTTTTGTATTAGTTCTATATTACGGGACCTGTGAGGTATGTCATCAGTGAAGGGTTTGGACGTTTTAAGTGAATGTGAACTTCCAGTGTGCCTTTTGGAATTTACAATTTGCATTTCAAATTATTTTAACTTATACGTTTATACTTTTTTGTTGTTGAGACTGCAAATCTTAAATCATTTTATTGGGGCTCATATAATTCATCACAATGCCATACATCAATTGTGTAAAGCACACTTATACATTTGTTGCCCTCATCATTCTCAAAATTCGCTTTCCTCTTGGGTTCCTGGAATTAGCTCATTTTCCTTTTTTCCCCTCCCCCGCACTCCCCCCTCTCCCCTCCCTCATGAACCCTGAATAATTTATAAATTATTATTATGTCTTATCTTACACTGCCCAGCGTCTCCCTTCACCCACCCTTCTGTTGCCCATCCCCCAGAGAGGAGGTTATATGTAGATCCTTGTGATCAATTCCCCCTTTGTACCCCCCTCCTTCCCTCCCAGTATCACCACTGTCACCTCTGGTCCTGAGGGGTTCATCTGTCCTAGATTCCCCGCTTTTCCAGTTCCCATCTGTACTGTTGTGCATCCTCTGGTCTAACCAGGTTTGCAAGGTAGAATTGGGGTCATGGTAGTTGGAATTGTTTCTTGAGACAAGCTTCTGGAGACTTTAGAAATTCTAAGTAAAGGTGAAGTGCTAAAATCAAAACTGTTATTAAATTAGTTATGGGAATTATAAAACTCACTGCCCTGAGTGGATGCCAACTCTTAGCGACTCTACAGGGCAGAGTAGAACTGGCCCTGTGAGTTTCCGAGACTGTTGTTACTAGCCCTGTCTTTCTCCCACCGAGCGACTAGTGATTTCAAAAGGCTGACATGTAACGACATTTTAAAACTAGGATTTTTATGGAACTGCCTTGGTAAAGTATGTGTGAGACTGTTTCCTCCTGCACAGAGCCCCAGAAACACTACACACAGTGCCCCTGAGTTGAAACGGACTCGAGGGCTGTGGGTCTGGACAATGGCTTTTAAATCTCAAGTTCATTTGTATCCACCAGCTGCTCCTTGGATGAAGAGGAGGCTTTCTGCCTTGAAGATGTACATTCTTGGAAAGCAAACAGAGTAGTTCTCCTCTGCCCTATGGGGCCCGCTGTGGGTCGGAATCGGCTGGATGGACAGCAGTGCGATGGGAATGTGTTTTAAGTTATATTTAGAATTTCTCTCTTTGGATCATATTTCCACGTTGCCCTTTTTAAACTGCCTTTTTTATACCAACCATCTAAATTCCACTTCCACCTTCAGTGAATCAGAATTATTCTTTGTACCTGCAGGCAAGACCGGCAGTCCAGTGCAAAATGAAAATGTAGACAGGCCCTCTTGTTTAAAAGTTACGAAGAATTTCAAAATGATGCCAGCAAAACGTTTAACAAAAGACAGAAGAACTCTTTTAATTGTGAACCCTGTGCACCTGTACAAGCCACACCACCCCCGTGCCAGCCCTGCCTACAGGATGCCTGACTCACAGCAACTCTATAGGGCAGGATAGAACTGCCCCCAGGGCTTTCCAAGATTGTAACTCTGCAGGAATAGAAATCCCCATCTTTCTCCCGCAGAGCGCCTGGTGGTTTCAAACTGCTGCTCTTGTGGATTGCAGCCCACCTTGTAACCACTGTGCCACCAGGGATCCTCACCTACAGACCAGGAGACCAAAACTATTATGCCATGCTGCTTACCCACTCACTCTCAGTCTGTATGGGCGTAGTTGCTGTTTGCGATGTGAATGCTTTGACTTTCTAAGATTGTTTTCTTTGTTTCTGTCCATGTTTGTAGTACCCGCTTCGTAACTGTTGCCCCTGTCGCTAGTCAGCCTTTCCCAAATGAAGTCTTCTGGCCACTTCTTGAGACTATTTTCCTCCAAATCATCGGGGCGCTCTCATGGCCCACAAGGCCAGGGCCTTGGAGGTTTCTCTCATTATACTGGTATGTTCTTTCCATGGAGCTTTAAAACCAGCTCTCTTTCTGGCAAAATTTTAAAGTTCAAACTTATTAGCGTTCTTTGAAATGATACTCAAAGAGTTGGCAGGTGATGCATAAAAATACTAAAAGCCAGTAGTAGTGGTATTTCACTGCTAGTAAGTGCTTGTGGGCTATCAGTATTTTTCACTACATTCTGAGGAGAGCCCAGAATGTCGTGAATCCTACAGATCAATTATAGTGTATGATACTTGAGCTTGTGGTTTTATTTCACTCATAACAATGAAATCTATCTAACTTTTTAGTAAAGTCTTAGGTACCGGTATGTACTTGTTGGACATTCACCTCAACTTTCCTCTGGATGGTCTAAGACTCTTCCAGAATGGCAAACAAAAGTGATTGAACCACACCTAGAGAGTGGTCTGTTGGACACCTGCCAAAGGGATGTCTCTTTAGAGTTGTGAACATGGCTGCTTTTGATTTTAGTCTGCTAGCCCTCAGCCACTGCCGCTAGGTTGATTTTGACAGAATAGAACTGCCCCTATGGATTTCTGAGGCTGTAAATCTTTCCGGGAGCACAAAGCCTCATCTTCCTCCCTCAGAGTGGCTGGTGGAGTCCCCCTGCTGACCTTTGGGTTAGTAGCTCAACAGGTAACTCATTAAGCCCTTGGAATTCGTTAATCTATGAACAGCCGTGTTCAATTAGAATAAATCATCCTGAGCAGATGGTGTTTTAAGGAACTGATAAAAAAGACCAACCGAATTTTTCATTCTAAATCTATATGTTTTTGTATGAGTACAATACATACCAGAAAACTAGGGTTAGTGCAGATTGACCCATAATAATTTGTTGGATTGTAATGGTGCTTCTGGAAGAGGATGAACTTTCATGTAGAATGATATGAGTTGTAAGTGAACAGCCCTGGTGGCACAAACTGTTAAGCAGCTGGCTCCTGACCCAAAAAGATCATTCACTCACTCACTCACTCACTCACTCACTCACTCACTCACTCACTCACTCACCACGTATTCTCTGCCATGAAGTTAATTATGATTCGTAGTAACCCTACGGGGCAGAGTAGAGTTATTACTGTGGGTTTCTAAAGCAATAATCAAGAAAGCAGAAAGTTTCCTATTTCTCCTGCAGAGCGGCTAGTGGTTTTAACTGCTGACCTTGCAATTAGCAGCCCAACAAGTAGCCACACTTTTACTCTGAAACACATGGGTTTACCATGGCCTGAACTCAATTAGCAAAAGACCAAGAAATTTTTTTTTAATCTTAGACGCCATACCAACCATTTCCGTCTCTCTCGGTG
>NW_022103900.1:6486206-6488220 GCF_000313985.2 Echinops telfairi
AACTACATTTGGTATGCCAAATTTCAGCCTTAATTATATAGTACAGGCTTTTCTCTGACTTTAAGCCATGACTCCTCTTGTGTGAATATGTTTTAACAAAAAATAAAAAGACCCAAACTGAAAAAAAAATTTTTTTTTAATTACTTCAGCTCACATGTTCTACTCAGATCTTAATTTAATCACGTTTCTTGAATAAATGAAACCAGGCAGGCTTAATTGAGTGCCTTTATACCTGTGGAATTCTTTTTTTTATTCAGCATACCAAAATTTTAATTTGTTTTGCCTCACAACCTTATTTTAATCGCTGATCCTTCCCACGCCCTCTCTGTGCTGCGTCTCCGATTGTCCCTGTAGTGCAGGTCCAGGTCTTGGTAGCATGTTTGGCATAGAGATCCTTAAATTAGTTGCCAACATTTAATATCCAGGAGGCTTCATATTAGCATCTGATGCTGACATGTTTTAAGGAAAGCAGAAGATGACGTTGTCAGGAAACACTGGTCTGGAGATCCAGCCTGGCAAAAGTGCCCGCCCGCTCCTTCTCGGAATGATTCACACTCTATCCTTGGCTCCTGCAGACATTTGCGTTTCTGGGCCTTGAGAAGTAGCAGAGGTCATTCCCTTTTCTTCCTGTGCGCACACAGCACATCCTCTCGGCATGGATAGATAAGGCTGCTTTAAGATTATTTTTCTCGGCAAAGAAACAAGTGTAAGTGTTCATTCTCTGATCAGGCTTGTGTGATAAACCACTGCAGTCTCCCTTACAGCTCGGTTGGAAATCACCTGCTTCCTTAGACAAGAGCTTGGAGCAGAATTTAATGTGGACTTAATTGTCCGGTTTTGGAAAAGGTTTAATAACAGGTTTAGGTACATATTGCTCCAGATCGTTTGCCATTGGGGCAGGGAGGGGTTATGTGCATCTGGAAACATCATCAGAGCTAAGGAGGCCAACAGTTCTCTTGGTCAGTCATATCCTGAATGTCTGCTTCAGTGTACCTTCTAAGATCCCTCACTGTGATGGTCAGTTCTGCCAAGTTCAGGCCAGGATGGCATTTCATCCTGTTATATATACACCGTCTCTATGAGTTGCAGATGACCTGATGGCTCCTATCAACAAACAAATATGAACCCAAGGATAATTTATTGATATTTTATTGTTTTATTTATTAACACACCCCTTTAAAAAAACAAAACAAGTCCACATCCATCGGATTTATTTGAACTCTATATAGGAGCTTCCAGACTGTGAACCACTGCGGGAGCAGCCAGTCTTGTCTTTCTTCTGCAGAGCAGCTGGGGAGTAGAACTGCTGACCTTGTGTTTAGCAGCCTAATGCATAACTACTGTGTGCTCCCCTCCTAAAATTTTAAAACTGCGTCATTAGTATATATTCTTATTCAGATGAGTAGATAATTTTTTTAAAAAGCAGCAATGTGTGATATTCTTGTTCGAAGATGATTTGAGTGTCATATCTTGAAAACCAAAAACTAACCTCACTACTATCATATCAATTCTGGTGCCCAATCGTCTTACAGGACAAGATAGAACTTCCCCTGTTGAGTTATGAGACTAATTCCTTACAGGAGGAGAAAGCCTCTGCTTTCTCCCAAGGAGCAGCTGGTCGTTTTGAGCTGTTGACCTTGTGGTTAGTAGCCCACTGCATAACCACTACACCACCAGGGCTCCTGAGTATCATCCTACCACTCCATAATTGGTCTTGAGTGTTATCATTTTGACAGAATTCTGTTCTACTCCTTACCAAACAAACCCATTGTAAAACTCTAACTCCCATCCCTTTACATTTCTGGTGGGACATTATCACTTACAGCACCATTCACTCATTTTTCAAATGCCAACGTGGTGCCCTGGGCTGACTATCCCCATAGGAACTACCATAATAAGTCAGGTCCAGAACTTAACCTAAGGTTCTAGTCCTAGCTAAATTCGTCTGTTCTGACTTAGATGTGTATCTTGGCAATTCCCTTCATTGGGGAAGTGTGTACGTTGGAGGAGCTAC
>NW_022103900.1:6489518-6491716 GCF_000313985.2 Echinops telfairi
TGAACATGATAGTGGGACAAGAGTAAAGTAAAAGGAAATAGAGGAAAGAACTAGGAGGCAAATGGCATTTACAGAGGTCTAAATACAGGCATGTACATATGTAAATATATATGACGATGAGGAAATAGATCTATGTGCATATAGTTGTAGGGTTAGTATTAAGGTAGTAGATAGACATTGGACCTCTACTTAAGTACTCCATCAATGCAAGAAGACTTTGTTCCATTAACCTGGCATTCCATGATGTTCACCTTCCCAACGCGGTCACTGAAGACAAAGAGGGTGCATAAGCAAATGTATTGAAGAAAGCTGATGGTGACCAGCTATCAAAAGATATAGTGTCATAGTGTCTGGGGTATTAAAGGCTTGAAGATAAACAAGTGGCCATCTGCCAAGAAGCAACAAAACCCACACAAAAGAAGCACACCAGCCTGTGTGATCATGAGGTGTCGATAGGATCAGGTATCAGACATCAAAGACCCAGAACAAAAAAATCATATCATTGTGAATGAGGGGGAGTGCTGAGAGGAGACCCAAAGCCCATCTGTAAGCAACTGAACATCCCTTACAGAAGGGTTGTGGGGAGGAGATGAGCCAGTCCGGGTGTGGTGTGGCAACTATGAAACATACAACTTTCCTCTAGTTCTTTAATGCTTACTCCCCACCCCCACTATCATGAACCCAATCCTACCTTACACATTTGGCTAGATCAGAGGATGTACACTGGTACAGATCAGAGCTGGAAACACGGAATCTAGGACAGATAAACTCCTCAGGGTCAATAATGAGAGTAGCAGTACCAGGAAGGTAAGGGAAAGGTGGGGGGAGAAATGGGGAAGCGATCACAATGATCTATATATAACTCCCTCCCTGGGGGATGGACAACAGGAAAGTGGGTGAAGGGAGACATCGGACAGGGTAAGACATGAAAAAATAATTTATAAATTACCAAGGGTTTGTGAGGGAAGGAGGATGGGGAAGGGAGGGGAAAAAATAAGGAGCTGATACCAAAGGGCCAAATAGAAAATGTTTGGAGAAATAATGGCAACAAATGTACAAATGTGCTCGACACAATGGATGTATGTATAAATTGTGATAAGAGTTGTACAAGCCTCCAATAAAATGTTTGGTTTTTTTTTTTTTAAGTAACTTGTCTTATCACTGGACTAAGCTTCTAGCATGCAGGATTTTCTGTCTGCCTTGTTAACCAATGTCATCCTAGAATACTGGAACGGAATGATGACTTGCACTTAGTAGGCATTTGATAAATAGTTGTTGAGTGGATGAATTATAAAGTGGACTTAAAAGACACCATTGTCCCTGTTGTAAGAATATATGGGGCTCTTTTTGCAATCACATTTTGCTGATCTTAATCAAATCACTGGAGTGCATTAGCAGCAAAAGTTGGGGTGTGCGTTTATACTGTTCACCTCAGATTTATGGTCTAGGCTGGAATGGGCATTCCAGAGGTTTCTATCTTCCAGAATTATGTCCCCAGAAACCTAAGCTGGAAATGCAATCGTTTTTTACTACATTACACAGACAAGAATGCATTCATCATTTTTATCTCGCCATTTCTCATTAAAAGCATAATGCCAATATCTCGTCCAGAGGCTGCCGTACTCCAGCTTCCGTTAAACTAAGAATTGGATGTGTGTTTGAACAGCACGCGGTGGGCGAATGGCAGATCACCTCTTTGGAAATGGAAATATATAGATATATTTGACTGACCTTCAGCCAGCCAGAAATAAATCCTCTGCATAATCTTGCCAAAATGTCATTGGGTTGTGAACAGGGCCCCTCATTTGTCTGACAATTGCCTGTATACTCGTGCCAGGCCACTGCAGCCTTTTGTCTTCTCTTTTGTTCTCCCAGTCAGCTACATCATTGATAAGATGGATTGATGTAGAAATATTATCCTTTGTTTCATCATTGACTGCAATTCCACCTTACTGGAATGTCTGTTGAGTGATTTCTCGCTTTCTTTCTTGGCTTCTTTTCCATTGATGACTGTACGCTTTAATCACGTTCTAATTTGTCCTCATGCTTTCACCTTCATTTTGCCCTAGCCCTTGTGTAATATCTCATGTCCTCTCTGGAGGGTGCAAACAGTTAGCATGCTTGGCTGCTAATGAAAGGTGGGCTCTTTAAGCCCACCCCAAAGTACCTTAGAAGAAGAAGGGGTTGGCAATCTACTT
>NW_022103900.1:6492107-6500453 GCF_000313985.2 Echinops telfairi
GTCACATATAGTTCCTTGTAATTGGTTCCCTCTTTCCTACCCACTCTCCGTCTACCCTCCCTGTTTCGCCACTCACACCACTGGTCCTGTAGGGCTTGCTGTTGTTGAACCTAATACTGGACATTACATTTTATTCCAATAGCAACTGGGAATAAATCGTTAGGCAACTTTGATCATGATTTTTCTTTCGTGGGTATTTATTGAACTGTTCCTGTACTTCCAATAGACACCCTGGTGGTGTTAGTGGGTTATGTGCTGGGTGGCTACTAACCACAAGGTCAGCAATTTGAGCCCGCCATCCATCTACTCCATGGTAGAAAGATGAGGATGCCTGTTCATGTAAAAATCTAAAGCCTTGGAAACCCAAAGGGAGGGTGGCAGGGGCGGGGGCAGTTTTACTCTGTCCTATAGCATGACTGTGATCCGGGAATCAACTCGATGGTACTGGTTTGGTGCTTCTAATATTGATGATTGATGTGTTTCCTTTTTTTTAAATAAAAAATTCCTGGCATTTACAAAAATGTCCATCTATAATGTATACAATGGAAATAACAAGCTAAGCACCTATTGCATTTCTTACTTTTTGTGTTAGGGTTCTCGAGAGAAACAAAACCAGGACACTTAGGATTTTATATAGCTAGATATATACAGCACGAAGGAATATAACTGCTAATTAGTCCACACAGCAGTACAGAGGACTCAGTTCTGGAAGTCCTTCAACTCAGGAGGGCTTCTGGGTCAAAGAAGTGGACGAGTAATGCAGGCAGTCCAGCCACAGGCAGCAAATAGCAGGGTGGATCACCAACAGTCAGTACTCAGGAGCTTAGTGAAGCAGGCCCGGATGGGATATTGATTTCAAGCAATGCAAGACACAGGATCTGCCAGTCTCAAGTGTGGTGAAGCAGGTCTCGAAGGAACCTTAAACTAGCAAAATGATCCACGGGGTGGCTGCCTCACAGGTAGTATAGCTCACAAGTTGAGGCAGAGAACTAGCTAAAGCATCCTCACCGGTCCATCCCTAGAGAGCAAGAGAGGAAAGGGCTGGCCTCGCCAAGCCATTTATCTCTTTGCCCTCCAATCAAACTGTGACCTTACTAATCCCACATGTTCCTATTAACCAAGTTGGCACAGTAAACTTATCAAGCACACTTTTCTAGTGGAAAAAGATGTTTCTAGATAAAGTAAATAGGTATAAAAATGTCCAAATCAAATCCTTTAAAAAGATTCTTTAAAAAACTATTTTGCACTTTCGAGTCTGCGTTTGAAACTTGTCCTATGAACTTCATTGCCTTCTGCTGTCTCAGTTCACTGGTGATCTCTCTCAGATGTCAAGGCCATCCCCTTTCCTGAAAATTCGGTGAATATTTAACATCTTGATTTTGTTTTTCTTGTCCTTACATAAAGAGCAAGTGAATTCCCTGAACCACATACAACTGACTAGTTCTTTGGGGACAATACGTGGTTGGGGAAGCCACCCAAGCCTGGCAATGCAGTGAAACCCTTTACAGGGCAGTTTGCTCTCAGGATTAACTTCCTTAGGTCATCCAGGCCTTGAGCATTTTAAACCCCACGTATGACCAAGTTTTTATTCCTTGTTTTAATAAACAAATAGCTTTGCTTCTGAAGACCCAAGTCCCAGGATTATTGGAATCACCTGGAGTTCTGGGGAACCACAGATTGGTGGGCTTCTCTCCCTGGAGATTCTGGTTCACTAATTGAAAATGGAGCTCCAAACCCCAAAACTCACTCCCATTGAGTTGATTCTGACTCATAGTGACCCTATAGCAAAGCGTAGAACTGCCCCTCTATCTTTCTCTCACACAGCAGCTGGTGGTTCTGGACTGCTGGCCTTAAACTGACCTTGCACCATCACGGCTCCTCAGGGATCTGTTGGTGCACTGGATCCCCAGGTGGTTCCAGTGATCAGATAAGTTTAGGGACCTAAGCTCCAAGTGATGATTCCTTCTGATGACTGTCTGTCGGGTTGGTGTCTTCCAGTAAGTGACAGAAGGTGGAGCATTCATTGCACATCCCTGTCCAGTCTTTCCGTGGTACCAACTAAGGGGTCTTGATAGCAAGGAAGAAAGAGCAAGAGCAGTAGAGAGACGCCGGTGTGCTGCTCACTCTTCGTCTGTGGGGGTTGAGCACTCCTGTCCAGAGCTGGAAGTGTGGGGAGCTGTTGTCAGTACTACTCATGGTTAAAGCTAGAGGTCAACCACGCTCCGGATCTTTCGCTCTGGCTGCCCTTCACCTGAAGCGTGACCCATACCAAGGAGTTCAGCTGCCCATCTTTGTACCCCTGCTTGCTTTCTAAGCCTTCTGGAGACATTTTCTGAATAAATCCATATGCAATATTTTTTTCAAGGAAGTTTCAACATGCCCTTGATCTCTCAATAACTTTCAATGTGTAATATTGTCATTCAGGTTAGACAAAATCAACTCCTTGGCCATGGGGTTTTTTTTTTTTTCTTTCTCTTATTTTAATAAGATGAAGCTGCCATCCAAGTAAAAAGTAGCCCCCCCCAATCCTCCCTGAAAACAGGGGACAGCTGTAGTAGAAGCATCAACAACAGAGTCCTCAGAGCTGCTTTCCTCTTCTCCAGCTCAGTGACTGGGTCCACAGCTGGCAAATGTGTGAGTGGTCAGGTATTTGGCTAAAAGGCACCAAGATAAAAAAGATGATGTCATTTTCTGCTGGGACGCGTTAGCCCCCATTCTTTCTAAAATGAAGTGCTTTCCACTGGCTCCCTGGGCTCCGTAGTTGGGTCCCCAAAGGGAACTGCACACAAGTCTGTGATGACTTTGCCTAAGCAACATCAGCTTCGAAGAAGTCACGCTGGCCCCCCCTGCTCTTTGATGTTGGGGAGAAGGCACCACTCAAAAGGGGCACCAAGTAGTACCGCTCAAGGCTAGGTGCTTATTTTGAGCAAGAGTCTGTTCTGAGATGGTACTGGGAGGCAGCATGCACTATGGTTGTGTATGCAGGTGCTGGGGAGTCAAACTGCCAACAAGAAAATCCTGTGTGAGCCTCATCCTAGCTGTGATTCTGAGTCAATGACTCAATCTCGCTGCGCCTCAGTTTCCTCCGTTGAATAGGACAGACACAAAGTCCAACCTCTGAGGGGAGTCTGGAAGGATGGAAGGGTTTGCACCTGTTTGCTCACACATGTGGTCACACGTGGCTGCTGTTGGCGTGTGGTGCTGTCCAGTTGCCTCCAGTTCATTGTGACCCCATGTACAACAGACGGAAACCGTATGGTTTCTGCACCATTTTAAGTACTCACAGAGAGTACTTAAAAGAATGCCGGATATGCCACAATAAAGACATTTATTTTAGAATAGTTTTATCTGGAGTGCACTGAGTACTTTCATTTTTCCCAGTTTGCAGAATTCCCTCCAGTAAAAGTCAAAATGTGGACCTGTCATTCTCAAGAATTGCTCAATGTGTGGTCATTAGCAATCATCAAAATTAAAATCTCATTCAAAACGCAGAAAACTTTGGCTTTGTGGGGGGTAGGGTAGTTGGAGGTATCCGTATTCCTTGTGTGGTTTGGTACCCGACTCCTGGCTTGCCTTAGTTGCAGGGTGCGTTTTGATTGTGAAGACTTCAGGATTCCCACCTCTGGCGTCCACCGCAACATGCCTTTCCCAGGGTCTGATTAGAATCTCAAGGAGCAGCGCCTTTATGGTCTGTTTTATCAAAAGGCTGGACAGCCAGGAACAGAATAGATCAGGGTGAGAGAGAAATACTATGCAACTTTTGTCTCAGGATGATCATGCCTTTATTTTCCTTGGGAATACTCTGCAGCCTTCCATAGTAAATTTTTCTGAAGTCTACTTGGCCACATTGAAAAGAGTGATGTGATCATAGCGCCTATGCATCATTGCTCATCTCACAGCTGGCTGCTCTAAGCCTGTTAACCCTCTTCTCAACCCCTAAAGCAGCGGTTCTCAGGCTGTGGGTCACAACCCCTTTGGGGATTGAATGGCCCTTTCACAGGGGTCACTGGATTCATAACAGTAGCAAAATGACAGTTATGAAGTAGCAACGAAAATAATTTTATGCTTGGGGATCATCACAACATGAGGAACTATGTTAAAGGGTCACGGCATTAGGAAGGTTGAGAACCACTGCCCTAAAGGTACACGCTTATGATAAACCCAAAGAAGGGGAAAGGTGGGCGAGGGGGGCACTAGTTTCAATGGAACCACAGTGGAGCTGGGGAACTGACTCACACAACCCCTTTGTCTGAACCGAGAATCGACTTTATTTACAACTCACAGCTTTTCATTCGATTTCTTCCAACAGGAAGGAGAAGTCAGATTTGCCCAGAGTTAATGAGCTTGTGCCGCCTTAAATAGCTGCAGAATAAGCAGGGCTGGCTTATTCTCTCTGAGCCTGCGCTACACACACAGCCCACGGTCCTGTTTGCCCTTTTCCCTGCTGTCAAACATCCCTCTGGTCTTTATTCCTGAGTGCATTATTGATGATCATCCTGACTCAGCATCTCTTTGCAGGCTACTCCTCTGTATTTTGATTACTTCTGACTCCTTTTCACACATAGCCTCATTACTGCACACCCTGCAAGCCCCCTTTTCCATGTCCTCATAGAAATGGCTCCCTCCAGAAGATCATCAGCATCTTTATTTGCATGCATAGCAAACTGCTAGTGCCTCCTAACCACCGCAAGGTCTGTCTTGTCTATGTCCTTGCTGGGAATATGTTTTGTTTTGCTCCCCCATTTCCCCTTCTTCCAGACCAGTATGGCGTCTATCTCGCTTGATCTTTACCTATTACCTGTCCCAAAACTCAACTTCTTGTGTTGAAGTATATAAGGCTGAAACGCAGGAAATTGGCTTCTTATCTATTAGAGTGGGAGTAGAAATCTGAGATGCAGTAATTTTACTCTGCATCATATATACCTGGAGGAACTTTACTTGACCCCTTGATGAGTCAATAGTACACTTCTGAAAGTTTGGTAACAACTTTCTATTCAGAAGTTCTAATATCAAAGGATCAAAGGAATCCTTACAGTATATTTGTTCCCAAGATTGCTTTGCTTGCTTGTATGTTTTTCAGTCGGCTAGCTGGTTTGAAGCACACCCTGATTTAGGCTCCTCGAATCCTTAGGTGGAGGAGCGCTGATGGCGTAGTGGTTATCCATTGGGCTGCTAAAAGTAAAGTCAGCAGCTCGAAACCATTAGCCTCTCTGTGGGAGTAAAATGTGGCTTTCTACTCCCATAAAGAGAGTGCAGAAACCACAGGGACAGTTCCACCCTGCCCTATCGGGTCACTATGAACTGGCATCGACTTGATGGGAGCGAGTGTGGATGTTTTTCTTTCTGTGAATCCTTAGCTGGAGCCCTGGTGGTACAAGTCCTGGTATTAAGTGCGTCACTGCTAACAGAGAGCTCAGCAGTTCCAACCCATAAGCTGCTCCACCGGAGAAAGACCATGGAAGTCAGTCTCCGTAAAGAAATGCAGTGAGGCAGGCCGACTCTGCACTATAGGGCTGCTGTAAGTTGGACTTGACTCCACAGCAGCTGTGTTTTGCTCCAGGTCTTTAGAGACTGAGTAAGTCTTTACTGCTGGCTATCTCAGTTTCCCTGCCTTTCCATCGACTGTTCTGATCATAGCCACCAAGTCTTGACGGTGATTGACTTTGAAGCATGTTCTCCTGAAGTACACATTTAAGATGACGTCTGTTCTTTCCCACTCCAAACAAGGGGATAATGGTTATTTTTAATAAATTGGGTTGTTGTGCATACAGTGGTACTAGTTGTGCACATGTGTATATCAGCATACCCCTAGAAATATTCCTGAGATGGAAACTTCTAAAAGCTGTGACTGTGGACCCTACAAGCTACCTATTTAATGCAATCAATGTGAATCCCCTTCCCCAAGTACTGTGTTTTATATGATGAATAAGGCAGAAGTGCAACCCCATTACGACAGCAAGTCCTAGGCTGCTGAAGCATTCTTTTAATGTCAAGTTACCTTCAAGCTCTTATTATTCATACAGTTTTGGGGGCATTTAAGTCCTGGAAATAACTTCCTCTGGTTTATAAGCATTGGCTGAATGAGTATTTCACTTCCCTACAGCATGAAAGTTGATCCTTACCCCTAATAGTAATCATGATGCACATGCAGAGCCCTTTCTAAGACTATACCTGACTATTTAGAGAGCCCCTTAGTCATCTGGCTGCTGACATCAAGGTCAGCAGTTCAAAACTACCAGCTGCTTCATGGGAGAAAAACAAGGCTTTCTACTCCCATAAAGAGTTTAAAGTCTCAGTAGTTCACAAAGGTAGTTCTGCCTTGTTCAATACGGTTGCCATGAGTTTGCATCCACTCAATGGCAGTGGATTTGGGTTTTCCACTTTGAACTAATGTCAGGTATCTATAAAGATTTCACTACTGCGATTGGTTTCATTATGATGCACTCCCAAGAGCCCTGGTGGATGTGGCCTTGGAATTTGGCTGCTAACTGCTGGGTAGATGACTCAAACCCACCTGCTGCTCTACAGGTAAAAGATGAAGCTGTCTGCTCCCATAAAGATTTACAGCTTCAGAACCCTTATATAAGGTTGTTGTGAGCCACAGTCGGCTCAATGGCAGTGGGTTTGTTTTTGTTTGGCTTTCTTTTTTTGGACCAGGTTATAAATTCCTAGCCAGTGTACTATGGGAATAACTCATGAAGGAGGCTTTAACTCCCTGTGTAGGACATCTCTTCTACAGGACATACAACTTCTTGGTCTTAAATGGCAAATTCTCAGTTTTGCTTGAAGAAGGCTGGTCTCCAGAACTCCTGGGAATCCCTCCTAACTTCGGGCCACATTGAAGCCACTTTCCACTGCTAACTTTATTCATGTGGTGTGTGTGAAACAAACAAATGTACAAACAAACAAAAAAAATCAGTCCAGCTGTTGTTCCAATGAAAATAGTTTTTAACCCACTGTTCATTTAACCTTCTCTGCAGTCCTTCTTTCCTTCTGCCTTACCCTGGTGGTAAATGAACACTATCGGGAAAGATAAATGAATTCTAGGGTAGTGATTCTTTATCTGTTCAATTAGGGCAACTAATATTGTGCGATACAACAATTTCTCAATTAATGAATCATCTGGAGAAAAGAACTCCTCTACATAAGATTAGTTTCATTAAAACTCACATCCCGTGCACACCAGCTTCTTAGAATATATGAGACAGAGCTGCCCATGTGAGACCAGGAGTTTGAATACCCACTTTTATTTGTTTTAATCCAGACAATGTACTTCATTAATTTTTTACGATCTATGTACAAGCACCATTTTATCTGGGCCGTAAATAGGAAGACTGGCTAGACATGTATGAAGATTTTCACTTGAAAGTGTGAAAAGAAGTTATCCAAAATATTTTCTGATGCACTCAGTTTGATTTTCATCCTGGTAGAAAAATTGTATCTACATACAACAGAAGATTCCACTTCAACATTTTTACATGTATATTTCATTGGCATTTGATTGCATTTATCATGTTATATTAATCACCACCATTAATAACAGGAACAGAGAGCCCTCTAGCCATTAATCCAACCCTGCTATGCCTTGTAACTACTAATAAACTGTTGTTATTGCTGCTGTGAGATGCCACCCAACTTGTGGCAGAGCAGCTGGGGGGTTCAAACCACCTCTTTGTTGGCAGCTGAGCACCTAACCTGTTCACCATCAGGGCCTCAGTACACTTTAGTCTCTGCATGTGAGTAGGTAGGTGCCTGCTCTAGGTATTCCTTAGAAGTGAGACCACAGCATCTCTTTTATTTTTTTAATCATTTTATTGGGGCTCATACAACTCTTATCACAATCCATACATACATCATCATTCTCAAAATTCGCTTTCCGCTTGGGTTCCTGGAATCGGCTCCTCATTTTCCTTTTTTCACTCCCTTTCCCTCCCTGCTCCCCCCTCTCTCATGAACCTTTAATAATTTATAAATTATTATTTTATCTTACAATTCCCAGCATCCCCCTTCACCCACCCTTCTGTTGCCCATCCCCCAGAGAGAAGGTTATATGTAGATCCTTATAATCGATACCCCTTTCCTCCCAGTATCGCCACTGTCACTGCTGGTCCTGAGGGGTTCATCTGTCCTAGATTCCCTGTGTTTCCAGTTCCCATCTGTACTGCTATGCATCCTCTGGTCTAACCAGGTTTTCAAGGTAGAATTGGGATCATGATAGTTGGGGGGAGGAAGCGTTTAAGAACTAGAGGAAGGTTGTGAGTTTCATTATTGCTACACTGAACCCTGAGTGACTCATCTCCTCCCCACTACCCCTCTGCAAGGGATGTCCAGTTGTCTACAGATGGG
>NW_022103900.1:6500924-6502331 GCF_000313985.2 Echinops telfairi
GACGCTGTATCTTTTGATAGCCGGCCACCATCAGCTTTCTTCATCACATTTGCTTATGCACACGTCTGTCTTCAGTGATCATATCGGGAAGGTAGGTATCATGAAATGACCATTTAGCTGAGCAAGGTGCTCTTGTATTAAAGGAATGTGCACGAGGAGGCCCAATGTCCACCTGCCACGCTACTACTAAACCTATAAATATATGCACTTAGGTCCATTTCTCCCTTAATTTTAAATATATTTACCTATGTACATGTCTGTATTTAGGCTTCTATGTATGCCCTTTGCCTTCTACTCCTTTCCTCTATTTCTTTACGCTTTCCCCTGGTCCCATTACCATGTTCAGCCTTCATTCTGGTTTCAGTAATTCCTCTCAGTTACCTTGCCCTTGGTCACGCCCTACCAGTCCTCCCAGCCCCTCCCTGCCATTGTTTTTGAACCACTTGTTGTTCCCTTGTCCCTGGGTTGGCCAACACCTCCTCCCTTCCCCTACCTCCCACACTCCCATGTCCCTCTGGGACCGTTGGTCCCATTATTTTCTTCTCACATTGTTTGTCCAGCCTCTCTTATCTTGGTGGACCCGCAGATATATTAATATGTGCATAAAATTGGGGGTGGCTTTGGCAGCAACAGAGTGGCACATAAGAACAGGGCAACGACGGCAGCAGCACCGATGAGCTAACAAACAAAACAGCCACTGACATACAAAATTTGAAAGAACAGAGAAAAAGAAAAAAACCCCAAATAGGCAGGAAAAAAAAGAGAAAGAGAAAAAAAAAAAAGCCTGTTAGTAGTTCAAGATCTGTTTGTTGACCTTTAGAGTGTTTTACGGACGAGTCTGATGGGGTGCCACGTCCTGGCCCTAAAGTCCATCCTTTGTGCTCTGCTTCCCCCGCCGCTCCATTGCACGCCCCCAGTGTTTTATGCCTGTGTGGTGGCGTCAGCTCAGTTGCACATCCCACACTGTGTCTCAGGTGCTGTCACGTGTAGGGCCATGGGTCAGTGTAGGATGTCGCATCTCGTCATGGGGCCGGCTATATGATCCTCACTGTACATTGGGCCCTCCAAGCCATGTTATCATCCTCTGAGCTCGGTGGGTCCAGGTGTGCTCCGCTCTGTTCTTCCTCCTTCCTTTGCTTCAACTTGCTTCTGGGTGTGGTGTGGTAGGTCAGTTCCTTTCTCACACCAACGATCTATTTCCATTTTCTGTGGTACTCCCTTCCATGGTGGGGGTCGGGCTAATTCTGGCTAGGACCGGTGTATGGTCCAGTCTCTTTGTGGATTCCTCCGTGCGTTACGTTGCCCTCCTGGATTGGCGTGTTCTGGTGGGGTCTGTATGCACGTTCCAGTTCTGTGGGGACACAACCAATACTCTCCCCCTGGGTGGGTAGTGCCCTGTTCCCCCCC
>NW_022103900.1:6503986-6535370 GCF_000313985.2 Echinops telfairi
CAGGCCATAGCGCCCGCCTCCTCTGATGGCTGGGGCAAGCTTAGACGCTGGCACTGGGGACTCCGCAGGGCACTGCAGTGATGAGAGCCGGCCGGAGCACACAGAAGGCTCTGGCGGGGACTGCAAAGCCGTGTCCCAGGCTCCCTAGCAGGCGGGCGCGTGTATCACTTGAGCTGCTGGCCCTGTGAACAAAGCAGAATCCTCAGCGACGTGTTCCGAGCGGATCTGATGGCAGCGGTTCTGGTGGGAAGCAGCCAGCAATGGCAGGCTCGGCTCAGAGCTGCTGGGCGCCGGAAAACCCCTCAGCGCACCAGGGAAGGCAGAGTTGCTCCAGCAGGAGTGTAAAACCCTGTCACTCGTGCTCCCAGTTGGCAGGCGGGTTTAGCACCCGGGCCGCAGGCCAGCCAGCAGGGGTTATGGCGGAGACACAGTGTCGAGGCTGGAAGTGGGTTTGGCGCCGGTGGGAAGTGCGCGGCTCCGCCTCCCAGGCCAAGAATGGATCGGGAGGTAGGCTGGCAGGTGCCAGTGGAGAAGTCCCAGGCAGCAATTGGGGTGGATGGTCCCCTGTGGGGGTCGCCCAGTCAGGTTGCAGGTCAGTTACCTGGGGCTTGGATGAATGGAGGGAGGGATGTGGGCCCAGGGGCAGATCGTTGCCACGTGGGATGGAAGCTTCTCTCCTAGTGGGGTCCCATGAGTGGGAAGCTGCTGTAGGGGGTCCTGCCAACGCTACACACGTTTCGGCAGAGCAGGCAAGTGACTCTGGGCACAAGGTCCTGGTCTGGGGATGGAGTGGGGCTGTAGCTATTCTCAGCCACGATGGCAGGGGCTTAGTGACCCGAGATGTCCCACGAATCGACAAATGTGTGGGGTGGGGGTGGGGTGCTGCCCCGGGGGCATATTTCACTCACCAGACTCCTTCCACTCAGCTACCTGGAAACCAAACCCGCCTTGTTCGAAAGAGTTCTCAGAGTATGCGGGTCCCCACCATCTTCCCCAACATCTCTCCTTTTAACCCCAGCTTACACTACACACTTCATAAGAAATTGAGTAATCGTAGCACACATATTAGAACACATACCTGCTTTTTTTTTAATGGGTTCAGCATTAAGCTGTTAACTATACAAGTGGCAGTCAACACCCCACACCCCACCCCCAGCAGGAGATATATAGTTGATGATTTCTGCTCCTATGAAGATTTACAGTTGTGGGAACCCTAGCAAGCAGTTAGACTTTGTCCTGTAGGGTCACTATGAGTCAGAATCCTACTCGATGGCATTGTAGGTGAAATCTTGCGTCCTGTTGCTAGACATACTCTGTGACACATTCAGGTAGTTTTCTTGTACTTGTTTCAGAACACTCCATCTGGGATGGTTGAAAAACAAAGGGGCAAGTTCATGTTATTTTGATGATGGTCTTAAGCGGTGCTACTCAGTGTTATCCATGGACTTCTTTGTACCACAGTGTCAATCAAGGGTGAAGTGTGTTGGGCTGACCTCCTCCCTCCCACCCCCTACCCCAGGGAACACGACTTTCTCAACAAAGGAAGCGTTGAGGTGGCTTATTTCTGGTGCAGATCCTTACCTCATGTAAACCAGCAGTGCAGCGGTATGATACTTGGTGTTTAACGGGCCTTAGGTACAGGAAAAGTGATTTTTGAAGGTCTCATACTAAGTGTTAAAAACAGGATTTGATTTCAAGTCATTTATATTAGATTGGTCTGCTTTGGTTATTATTAAAGAGTTGAATTATTTAGCCTTGCTCTGTAACTTATTTTGGCTGGTAGATCTTTCTTTTACATGCTTTGAAATAGGCCATTAATAAGAAAAGGGTAACCCAAGAAAATCAAAGGGAAGGGGGGATGTGCTTAAGGTGGGGCCAGGGAACATGACTCTGAGGCTTTGAGTCCTTCTTGGGTTCGCTTGAGCTTCCTGCTTATGCCAGATGGTGCTACCTAAGTTGGCTGCATTGGCTCATAACTTAGGCAGCACTCCTCCTTTCAGTGTAGTTAGTGTTTCATTAATTTTAACTTCTCCAGAACTTTTTCCCAGTCCAGGAGCCACTCCGAACTACTTAGCCCTGGACTGAAGAAACGCCTCAGATGCTGACCAAAGGCCTTTATCCCGCAAAATGGCACACGCGTTTAAAGAAATCGTTAAAGCTTCTGTTTGTCAGAAAATAGCCATAGAAAGATACTCATCCTCATTTGCTATTGGGGACTGGAAACAACTACCACTGTGAGACAAGTGTGTCAGTGTGGAAACTTCCACACACTGCCAATAGGAAACAGCTTGGCAGGTTTGGTTTCTGTTCTTTTTAAAGAAGTGAGCATACACTTACAGGTAGTTACTCAAGAAGAAGAGGAACATTTGTCCATACCAAGATACATACAAAGCTGGCTCATGACAGCGCGTAGCAGCCCAAGTAGAAAACAAGCCTAATGTTTCTCAGTAGGTGAATATGCTAAGCAAACTGCAGTCTATCCTTGTACCAGAACACTGCTTAGCAGTTTCAAGGAATGAACATCACACGCTACAACACACACATTGCAAAAGAATTGTGTTGAATGACAGGAAACCAGAACCCCAACCAAACTCACCAGCACCGATGGAGTCTATTCAAACTCAGAGCAACCCGAGGCAGTATTTCTAGGACTGTCAATCGGTGAGGGAACAGACCACTCTGCCTTTCACCCTTGGAGCAGCTAGTAGGTTTCAGTCACCGAGCTTGAGGTCAGCAGCTCAGGAGTTAACCTACAGCTTCTCTGAGAGAATCCAGGCACTCAGAGTGTATGGTATGTGAATTTATTTACATGAAATCCTCAAGATGCAAACTATGGTTACAGAAAAAAGCCCTGTGGTTTCCTAGAGGCAGTGGAGTGGAGACAGGGGGAAGAATGACAAAGGGTCCTGAGGAAACAATGGGTACAAATGGGCATAGTCATTCTCTTTACTGTGGTTACTGTTTCACCAGAAATGTATGGCATTGTATGCTTATGTCAGTCATATATGCCTAAGGCTATTAAAAAAAAAGACATAGGCAGAAAGTCCTGTTTCCAGCTGCTCTTTGGAAAGCAAACAAAAACCTGCTGCCATCAGGTTGATTTCAGTTCATAGTGATCCTTACTATGAGTAGAACTGCTTCCTGGGATTTCCAAGGCTATCCATCTTTGTGGAAGCAGAAAACTTCCTGTCTTTCTTCTGCAGAGCAACTGGTGGGTTCAAACTGCTGACCCGGGTAGCTTGCAGCCCACCATATCCAACATGTCCCCATGGAGCACTCAGTTAAGCGCTATAGACTGTCTCCCCAGAAATTTGCACATAAAATGTTGGCTTCAATATAGAAGGCTATACAACTTTGAAAGACCTAGGTTAAGACACACACATACCCCATAACATTCTTCAGGGGTTTTGGAAAAGTCCATTTCTACAAATGTGCAGCCCTCCTCCCCAAGTAAATTGCCTTTTGGTTTTTCAAAGCAAATACATTAATTCTTACCTTTTTCTCCAAGAAATAATGGGTATTTGTGGCTAGCAGGCCTTGAAAGGCAAGCTGGTTTTGTTCTGTTTTGTTTCATTCTGAAAATGAATCAAACTATAAACATACTGACGTATCACTGCCGCCAGCTGAATGAAGCTACAGTTATATTGATTATACCATTTCATTGCTTTCACAATTACCAATAATAACATAATGATTATTGGACACTTCCATTATCACACTGTTCTCCACTTCATAAAACTCTATACCTTGAACACATTAAAGGACGTTCAAGATCAAAATATCACTTTTATTATATATTAAAACACAAATCAATGCTAGCCAGTTTTGCTTTGCCAAACTTTTTCAGGCTTTCCCATCATGCCAAGATAATACTAATAAAAATGAAATTTACCCAGATCTCAAAGGGAACGGCAGGTGTCTTTCTACATCTCTTATTTCCCATTATCTCCTTCTCCCTATATGTAAATACTATTATTTTTAATGTTATTTATAAAATATAAAATTATACAATTATATATAATATATATATAAATATAATTATAATTTTTATGTTAATATACCCATTACCCCCTACTCCCTATATGTAACTACTAAGCCAAAGCTTGGTGACTAAAATCTTTGACAACTATTGCTTACTTTCACCTTCCTCAGCTCCCATATTGGGTGAAATGCAAAGAGAAATGGCCTGTAATCTACTCATTTCCCATTTCCTGCAAATTGTCTTTATCATTTGCACTGTCCTATAAATTTTCTAATGGGACTTCGAAGGTGACAGTGTCCAAATTACTAAGCAGAGCCTTGGTTAAGAAACTGACGCATTTTCAGGCAAAAACTGGATGTCCTAGATTTGCATGTGGGTTGTGGGTTGAACGTGATGTATGAGGGAACAAAGGAAGTAGAATGTGGTAGGAGGAGCCAGCCACTGCAAAGGCCTCAGCTGATCCCACAGGGGTCTTTGGAGATGGGGTGATCCTTCCGGGTTATCCTCTCTTGAATCATTAAGACATCTTACTCCCGTGACCAGCCACTGGATGTAGCACATTTCTGGAGCTACAGACTCTCATTGGATGACCCAACTCTCTTTGGCCAAGGGGAATTCCTGAAAGCTGTTAGCCACCAATAATCTCAACAGCAGGGAGATCATCTGGGCAGCACCATCCAGAGTCCACTATAGCCCAGTCCCTGCCACTGTGTGGGCCCATCCGGAAATAGTCGCTCCAGGGCTAGCTGATCTCTTTTTCTGGGTCAGGGAGTTGCTAGAGTTGTCATGTTACAGTAATCAGTCCCTGCTGCTTTACCCCTCTGCTAGTGTAAGAAGCTTACCTGGCGACCTCAGCCCTCAAGCTTAAAGAGGAATGAGTGGAAAATGGCCCATTTAAAAAGTCTTAATGGCCACAGATACCTAATATTGGCTGGAGAGGAGGCAATCATTAATTTGTTTGGTTTGGAAGACTTGAGAGTATTGCTAAGGAGACATGTGGAAATGTCCTTTGAATCATTCTCCTACCAGGACATCTTAAACTGAAGTTGTTAAGGTCTGTGACCCTCCTTGATGGAATACAAACTAGTGTGTGCCTGTGTTTACTAGCTATTGCACTGGACATTGGTGTCACATAGACCCATTTCACTTATTCATATATTCAACTGACTGACATTCAGTGACAGGCACTGGACCACAGCAGTGAACAAAATACAGATCCCACACTAACATTATCTTTTGGCTTATGGGGGGGGGATGGGGGAAGGGGGCGAACAGAGGATAAATGAAGGGACACATTTGAATGCAGTCCATAAATATATCCAGCATGTCAGGTGGTGGTGAATGCTATAAAAAGGGAAAACTCAGATTGAGAGTGAGGTGGTGGTATGTGTGTCACATAGGCATCCAGGGACATTAGAGCAGAAGTCTGAAGGAAGTGAGGGTGAGTCATGGAGGAGGAGCATGTCCCACGGAGGGGGTGGCAGGGACAGAGATTCTCTGGTAGGGGCCTGCTTTGAATTTTCAAGGGTCAGCACAGAGACTGCCATGGCTACAAGGGAGAGCCAGCATGAGAGTGTTAAGGCTAAGTTTGAGATGGAACAGGAGTTGAGCCAGGTGGTATCTTAGAGATTCTGTAGAGCTGCTGCCACACAGTCTCACCAACTTGGTAACTGAAAACATCAGAAGTATTATCTCACTGGTGTGGTGTGAATAAGATCTAAATGAGTTTGGTGAACTTGGAAATGTTTACTTCGACTCCTAGGTCTCAAGGCTACTTAGATGTGAAATTCAGGTAAGAATGCCCACATTTAATCACTGAACTGGTAGCAGAAAGGGGGATGTTCCAAAGCCACCTAGAGGCATCTCTTTCGAGAAAGGGCTGGCAATTTACTACTGACAGATCCCCATTGGATACCCTCTGGAGTGTAGTTCCACGCTGACATGCGGAGAAATGGCACCATGACAGGATGGTTTTTATATATGTAAAGAGCTTAGAATGGTGCTTGAGGTGTACCTGTTGCTGGTAAGTCAATTCCAACTCATAGCGACCCTATAGACAGAGTAGAAGTGCCTCGGAGTGTTCCCAAAGCTGTCAACACTTCATGGAAGCAGACTGCCTCCTCTCTCCTTCTGGAGCACCTGGTGAGTTCCAATGACCTTTTGGTTAGCAGTTGAGTACTTGCTCCACAGCATCTCCAGGTTCCCTTGCTTGATGTCCACACAAGTACCTAATAACTACTTATCTGTTGTAGGAGCCCTGGTGGTCTAGTGGTTGTGTATCAGACTGAAATCTGCATGGTTAACAGTTTGAAACCACCAGCCACTGCACGTAAGAAAGACTGAGCTTTCTAGCTGCATAAACAGTTACAGTCCCTGAAACCCACAAGGGATTGCTCTGAGTCAGCAATGACTGCACTGCAGGGAGTTTGGGATCCTCCTCTCTGCCCTGGGTAATTACAGTATCTTGACTCCTTTCTTGGCCTTTTGTGTTAGCCTTTCGTCTTCTTTCTTAGCTTCATTAGTGTTATTATTGAGAAACTCGGTCACACCAAAATGCATTGCCTCCTCAGACAATACCACTGAACTGTTTGTCCAGCCGCAGGTTAAAGCTCACATTCTCGCAGTGGCCCATGAGACCCTCCCATAGTCCAGCCTCAAACTACCCTCCAACTCATCACTTGCCATTTCTCACGCTGAGCTTTCTCAGAGAGACTTCCTTGATCCACTCTTCTCTGCATCTTGATCATTGCTCTCAACCACTGTGCGTTGAAAGCCATTGCATTCCCTCATCCCAGATCTGCACACTCTGATAATTCAGGAAAAACCATTTTAATCATAGCAGGCCTCTATTCATATATCCAGCAGATGTCAATAGCTATGCTCCCATGAGGTGATACTGGAGTAGCATGGGCCACGATCCATACAAAACAAGGGGAGACACATGGGGAGAATTCAATGAGGGGAATGAGGGAGAGGAGAAAGGAGGGTGGTGTAGCTAGAGCAGTGGTTCTCAACTTTCCTCATGCCGCGACCCTTTAATACAGTGCCTCATGTTGTGGTGACTCCCCAACCACAAAATTATTTTCGTTGCCACTTCATAACTAATTGTGCTATTGTTATGAATCGGTCAATCCCTGTGAAAGGGTCGTTCAACCCACCAAAGGGGTCAAAACCCACAGGTTGAGAACCACTGATCTAGAGGCTGAGCACCCAGGATTACTGGAAGCCACCTGACGCTAGGAGAGAAACGTGAACAGATTCTCCCTTAGTTCTCTTTTAGAAGCTGTATCTTTTTGTTTGCAGTCTCATGCAGCATCTCTGTAGTCTGTTGAGGGTGTACCTTTACACCGGGGCTGGGGAACCATTTCTCTGCGAGGGCCATTTGCATATTTATAACTTCATTCACAAACGATACAAAACAATCAACTTAAAAATTAGCCTGGTTATTTTTGGTTAAACTCTAATTAACTTTCTCCTAATGGGATGGCCACTTGTGTTTGGTGAGGCAGGTGCTATTAGCTGGTATTGATGATTTCATGGGCCTGATACAACTTGCCTTATTGAGCTGCTAACTGCAAGGTCAGCAGTTCCACACCACCAGCCACTCTGTGGGCCAGCCATCCCCTACCCCTGCTTAGACAGAAGAATATTTTGAAGTTATCACCTTGTCAAGTAACCCGAGAACAGGTTTTGGTTTTTCGTGTTACTATGGGGGCATACATCAGACTTGGTGTTGATCGCTTCTTCCCCCGCCCCAAATTTTCTTTGGAAAGTAAAAAGCAAAACACTTGAAGTCGATGCCAACTTCAAGTGACCCCATAGGACAGAGTAGAACGGTCCCTGTACGTTTCCCATATTGTAGCTCTTCATCTTTCTCCCGAGCAGTGACTGGTGGCTTTGAACTGCTGACCTTGCAGTTAGCAGCCTAACGCATAACCACTATGCCACCTGGGCTCCTTTCTTTGGAAATAGCCCAGACTAAATAAATGAACTCACTACGCCACTGAAACATCAGAACCTCATGAAGTTGTTAGGAAATATATTAGTATTTGGGGAAAAAGATGTGTTTTTCCACTCATTACTCAGAAGAAAGGCAGAGACTGTAAACAACCATTATAGAACTGTTTTCTAGCTGTCAAAATGCGGAGGGTTTGAGTAGTACAAGGAGTTGATAGAGAATGCCCACCTGGGTTTGCCAAAGACGTGTCAGCTGTTGCTGCCTTGCCTCTGACATGCAACCGTCAGGACATGCGGATTTTTCTTCCCTCTTGATTCAGGTGAGAGGTCTTGAGGCTCATTGTCATCTTTCTTAGGCCATTGATAATGCTGGCCATGCAATGTCATAAAGCACAGCCCTTGTGGTACCTTAGGACCAATGTTATACAAACAAGCACATGGAAGCTTCCAGCCCTCTCAGATATTCAAGCTTAAAGCATGAAGAGGAAAGAAATAGAAGACCCTGGTTGTAAGAGTTTTTGTGCATGCAGGCACACGCAGCAAACACTTCTGTTTGCTCAAAGAGTTGTCTGGGTCGCTGGTTGGCCAAGAGACAGCACTTGAGACCACAGACAGTGTTGGGAAGAGGGAAAGGACGAGCATAAAGAAGGTGGCAGAGCCTACACCAGCAATGAGGGCAGTGTGTTTCCTTTGGGAAGGCTGAGAGGGATTTGAAACAGCGGTTCTCAACCTGGGGGTCGAACAACTCTTTCACAAGGATTGCCTAATACATCCTGCGCATCAGATATTTACATTATGATTCATAACAGTATCAAAATTACAGTTATGAAGTAGCAATGAAAATAATTTTATCGTTGGGGGTCCCTACAACACGAGGAACTATATTAAAGGGTCGCGGCATGAGGAAGGTTGAGAACCACTGATTTGAAATGAGGTGTGATGGCCACTGAAGAAGCAGACTCAAGAAACCCCATATTTGCTGGGTGCTAAGTCCTGGTGGCGTAGTGGTTACTGCAAGGTCAGCAGTTGGAAACCACCAGCCAGCTGCTGCTCGGGAGAATGATGGGCTTTCTACCCTGTGCTCTAGAGTCACTCCCTCCCAGTCGGCATTGGCTCGATGGCCATTAGTTTGGGTTTGAGGTTGCTTTCAAGATAAGAAATTCCACATTATTAGCACGTACTTGAGAATGTCTCGCCACCAAGCCTCCCCAGCTCTTCCTTCTCAGCTCACGTACCCGGTAAAGAGCATCCTTATTTTTGAAACCCAGGTGCACCGTCAGGGGACAGGAGAGAATGGTGGCACCTACCTTTTTTAATGAGCATTGCTACTGAAAGAGAAATTAGCATCACCCTGAATTTTGTGTGATGTCAATTAAATGAAGGTGTTTCATCACACTTTACAACAAATTAGAATTGACTGAACTGAAAATAAGCCCAGCAGCTGGGATAAGCATGGGGTACGTGGCCAGTTTTGCTATTTCTGCTTGGCGTGCCTCGGAGGAGATCTGAATGTCTAATGCCCCGAGGTGTGGGAGTCGCAGTTGGAGAGTGCAGTTTCTAAGATGATGGGTTGAGATGCTTGCAGATCAGTCTTGCCCTCCAGTGTACAACATGCTTAGCAGCGTACCATGAAAATTGGCCCCGCCACACGTGTCTGTGCATCAGAGAGAGGGTTATGAAATTAGTGGAGAACAAGCACCCCGCTTTTGGCTGAACATTAGCAAGCAGACTGGAAATAGATGACCTGGAACGAGGCCGTAAATCATCCACGCTAACTGAGAGATGCTAATGAAAGGACTGAAACTGATCCACAGACTTGATGGCTTCTCCCGAAATCAGCCCAAGTCCCAGGGACTGTCAGCCCCTCGTGTCTGGAGGAAATGGGAACCCCGTCTGCGCCGTCGCAGAGATTTGCATGTAGTCAGAATGCCCTGACATCATATATTCTGGCCTTGGTGAGCAGGATGCCACAGCTGAGCCTTTCGCTCCATTAGCCAGGGTTTTGCATGAATCACGAGCTGATTTTAGGATCTAAAAAATGACCAGAGGAAGGGGTGGGGGGTGGGCGCACACTGTGTCATGAAGAAAAGTCGGTGATAACTAGTGTGTGCACGTGCGAGCTACTGAGGAAAAAGTTTGGTGGGGAAGGACATTAGTAAAAATGTCACTGATTTCAAGTGATCAAGAGGGCAACAGATGAAGATAAAATGATGCTTGTAATTACAGTTCATAAAGAGAAATAGGCCAGATTGAGTATATAGTTTTCCATTTTTTTCGGTCCTCTACAGCTGTCTAACTAAATGCAATAAATGGGTCTGCAGAAATTCCATGCTCCTAGGGTGTTTGGAAAGTAAAGTCTGCACACACTTCCTTTCAGCTCTTTACAAACTATACTTGAAACAGTTTGACCTTCAAAGATTTTTATCTTAAAAAGTAGGGCAGTTTTGGGTAATTTTTTCAGAAACCTAAGCAGCAGAAAGTTTTCCTCATGAAAAATAAATATGGTTTCCTTCCCTAATGTCCTTGATACCAATCCCGCCCCACTCCCCTAACCAATCGCCTTGGCTTGACTTTCAGTACTGTGGGTTTGGATATCGGCAGGGGAAAACGTCAACTCTCCACCACCACTACCTTTTTGGTGGGATTCTGGTCTTACACAGTACCCCACTCTAGGGACACAAGCAGGGAAAGACTGCCTTCCTCGCTAGGGTATCAAAGACATCATGGCACCAGAGAGCAGGATGGGTCTCTAATGAACCTGGCCAAGACTGAAAACACGTCATCCGTACCAAGCTCCAAACTGACAGCCCTGTTCAGCCGACGGAGGTGTTCAAGGTAGCACTTTACTCGTTTGATAGATCAGTGTCCCCTGAAAGCATTAAATCATATGCTGAACTTTAGAGGTTATCCACAGCATTGTGAGGCTTTGATAAAAAGGGATCTGGAGAGTAGAGTGGATTTATAGGACAAGAGTTCAAATGTGCTGGCCTCTTCATGTCCAGAGAAATTGTTCTTTGTAGTGTCTTCCCTCTTTTATTTTGTACTAAGGAGGTGTGGTGGCTCTGTGGGTTAGACCTCAGGCTGGTAACTGCAAGGTCAGCAGTTCAAACCTATTCAGCCTCTCTGAGAGAAAGATGAGGTTGCCGGCTGCTATATAGATACACAGTGTTGGGAACCCTATATAGGAGTTGGAATGGACTCAGTGACATTTGGTTTGGGGTTGATTGGTTTTGTACTGCCCTCTCCTGGCTATTCAGTTTCTTGTTAATGAGGACCCCTTGTCGCATAATAGTTACCTTTCTCCCAGAGAGAATGATGGGGCTTTCTCACCTGTTAACTGTTAAAGTCTCAGAAACTCACAGGGGCAGTTCCGTTCTGTCCTCTAGGGTCACTGAGAGTTGGAATCGACTCTGTGGCAGTGAGCTATTAATGTTTACTAGGAGCACTGGATGTGGCTACCATGTCTGCTTTCCTGTAGAAAGTAGCTTCTCCTCTCATTGTATTGGTTAATTCAGATGTGCACAGGCACAAGATTGCTGGAGATGGAGCAAATATGTATCTGCAGGTAATTTGATCATCTACATGGACTTTGCCATGTCTGCATAAGATCACTCATCACATTTTATCAGTTGTTGACAATCCAGTGTGATTGGAAGTTCACATGGACACCTTTTCTCTGTGTTTGTGTTTTACAGTGGCTGCTAATTTACAGAAGATTGTAGACGATCCCAAAGCGTTGAAAACATTGACATTTAAATTGGTAAGTGAGAAGCTGTGGAGGGAAGGCGGGTGTGTTGCCGTGCTTTGCCAGTAAGGGCTAACAACAACAGAGCCTCCTATAACCTATTTGCTGGTTTTCCCATTCTTTTCCTTTGGGACCTGTTTTTGCACTTGCCATTTGCCTCGTCAACATTTAGAACCCTTTTCTGACTGGCCAGAAATTTCCTGTCAAATGGGCATGCCTTGTTCTTTTACAATCACCTCTTTAGTTTAGCTTAAAAATGGCCATTTGAGAATCTTGTAACCTGCACCATTTTCCTTCCAGCTTGTATGTCAGCTTGACCATATTGAACTGAATTCAAATTAACCCTCCTACCAAAGCACTTTCCCTTATGGTGAAAGCCAAATATTCCAACTTTTAAAAATCTGAGGCTGATAGTTGGGGAAATGGTCTAGATAATTGGAAGTGATTGTAGAATAGCTCACTAGTGAACAAAGACACATGGTTTTAATACCACATTTTCAAAGCACAAGAACAGATTCTTGTAAGGAAGAAAGAATTCCAACAGTTTGTCTACATCATTATCGTCAGCACTGTCGAATCAATTTAGACCCGAGCAACCCCGTGCGACAATAGAGCGGCCTCACGCGGTTCTTGCAGGCTGCAATCTTTACAGGAACCAAGCGCTAGGTCTTGCTCCCTTGGGACTAACTAAGTGGGCTCCTTTTCTGCCCAGTGCATTTGAAACAAAGACGGAGAACACCAGGCCTTAGGAAACCAAGACAGATAGAGGAATGTCCAAATAGTCAAAGTGATTCTTCCATGAAACTTTTGCCTAAGAGTACTCTTGCTGAAGGTCTAATCAGTAGCTCATTTTAGAATTATTAACGAATACTTTCCAGGGCCAGTCAGAATGCAGCTGGCAATCTGAAAAAAATCTAGATGACCAACACTTGGCTGTAAGCGACATATATTGATGATCTGGCCGTTTCAGTTTTTGGGAAAATTAAATGGCAAATGTGTGTGGCCAAAAGTGCTGAATGATTAGTTACAGTAAATGGGAGCCTGGTGCTAATTAACTTTGTGGCTCTCACTTCTCAGCTGGTTTCAGTTGGCAAGGCCGTGTGATAAAAGAACACCAAGACTTTCAGAGGAATTTATCTGAAGAAATTATCTCTGTTTGGGTAATAAAATAACGCTTTATTCAGGCTTGGCATGGTAAATTAGCAAATTGGAAAGAAAAGATCTTCCGGTTGGAAATGACACTGTCACTACTATTATGTTCTAATTTACCTACCGTTTTGAAACCACTTTGTGTTTCCTTTGTGTGCGGATACATTTATGAGACAATGGCACCATGTGTTGGCTTTTCACATCAATACACATGTCCCTCTCTTACTTTTTTTACAAGGTAAGATAGCTAGATGGTAAACCCAATCCAGAGCATGTCTCTGATGTGCAACAGGTGCAGAGGGATTCAAAGCTTGTGCTGACTGATTCTCGTCGTCTCTAAACTTGCGTGCCTGGAAAACAGCAGCCCCAGCCCTCTTTCGTTAAATAGTAAGAGTAATACAAACCTCAACCACATCTACTCTCATCAGTTTATAAGCTCCCAGGCATTCCCTCAGTTTTGACCTCGTTGGCTCTACATCCAGCATCCTAGCAGGATTCCATCCATGTTTGCCGAGATTCTCGCACAGCTGAATCTGTACCAATCTTCCTGCTTACCCCCTCAACAACCTAGACTCTGTTTGCCATATGGGAGCTCTAAGCTAGAGAAACTCCCCCAACTCCAGGAGCTTATGCTCCACTGTCCTCTAAAACTGAAGCTCCTGAGCAGGGCTGGTGAGGACCATGCCCACACCTTCCTTTGTCTCCCTCCTTCAACTCTCTCACCTCCTCTCCACTATTTCTCACTCTCCCTTTCTGCCCATCCTGGCTCTTGGCATGCACTTCCCCCACCCCATAGAATATTCTTTTCTCCCAGTTCTTCCTGGCCTCCTCTTCCTGTTGGTTTTCTTTCACAGTGCTTTCTCCGACATCCAGTCTTGGCGTAGGTCCACCTCCCATATTCGCCCCACAAAGATTCTATATTGAAATTGTGTACACTTACTTGTATCTCTGTTCTATCTCAAACAACATTTTCTACTTCTTTTCCATCTAGGTTTCGTAACTCATTGTAATGGCCACAAAGAACTCACAGAATTTAGGGTTTTTAAGGAAGCTGATAGGTTACAACACATGAGAATTGCTCAGGATATAGGCATTCAATCAGGACATGTTAATAAATGCCCAAAGGGCATGCTACTCCACTGTAATCCTCAACCCAAAGGTTTTCACAGCCGTTCAGCTCCAACTGTTAGGAGCCAGCCAACCCAGCTCCCCAAATTAAGGGCCCAGAGGCAGTCCATACCAGTAAGCCACAACCTAAAGGTGCTCAGCTTCCATTTCCATGAATCACGAAGCCTGGCTCCCCCCATTAAGTACTCAGAGGCACCCAGCCTCATTTGCTCTGTGGCCTGGGAAGGCTACTGCTTTGTCTCACGCTGTGATTCCTGGTTCTACTGCTGCTCCTCTGATGTCACAGCTGTGTGCTGGATCAAGGAGGTTCGCTTCTTAGGGATCTCAGAATCCACAGTACACACTCCAGTCATGACTTGCTGGGAGTGAGATTCCCCTCCCCAGTCCTGCTTTTCAGGGGATTCATTTGATAGCAGTCACAATGAATCCTGTGAACACTGACTCACAGGTGAATCCTGTCAGTGCCCTCCTCCACCTTCTTAACCAGAAGCATGCAGGAACCCATGAAAGTGTTAAGAGATTGCCTAGAACTGTGGTTCTCAACCTTCCTAATGCCACAACCCTTTCATACAGTTCCTCATGTTGTGGTGACCCCCAAATATAAAGTTAGATTCGTTGCTACTTCATAACTATAATTTTGTGAAAGGGTCGTTCAACCCCCAAAGGGGTGGCAACCTACAGGTTGAGAACCAAAGAACCATGTTAAATAATTCACTGCCCCTGCAGTATTTGTAAGAAATGTAGGAAGTCCTCAGCTCTCTCGGGTCTCTAGTGCCGAGCACAGTGGATGACTCCAAACAGGGACTTAATGATCAAGACACATTAGAACAACACAAACTCCATACAGGAAAACTTCAGCCATCATTCATTTTCTCTTGACATTTGTGACTTATGATTCCTGCCCCTTTCCATTGAGTTCCTTAAAATTCCCCAGCCTTGAACACAGAAGTAATAAGAGTTGCTTCCATTTATTATGCATGCTTTCTTTGCCTGCTATCCATGATTCAGTTTTACATACTTCATCTCAGTGAACCTAGTCCTCCAAATCTTATAAAATGGTAATATCATTCGGTTAACTTTGTTTAGGGGACCCCAGGATGGTTCTCAAGTTGGGTTCACTTGCCCAGAATCACACAGTACTGAAGGTGCAATTCTATCTGCCATCCAGTTTCAAGCAGAGCTTAAAACCAGTCTGTCCCAGTTCGGCCATGACCACTTAAGCGAAGAGAGGAATGGACCGTAATTTGTAAAATGTAGGTGAACCGGAATGGTAACCAGGCCAGAAAAAAGGCTGGGTCAGCACGCTGCTAGAAATAGAATCTCCCTATTAGAAGTCCAGGGCAGCATGTGAGTTGCATAGCAATCCAATCTCTTGATCAGCACAGTTAGAAACGATGGTGCCCCATGCAAAGATGATGGCTACCTAGCAATGTCGCTGTCTGCACAGACTTGGCGGTAGTCCAATCTCCCACAGCATGCTCCAGAAAGGACTTGCTATACCTCTTCTGAGTCTCCCTTTCACGTTACCATTTAGCCTCACCCCAATTAAAAAAATTTTGTTTGGTTGGCCTTGGCTGAACCAGTTTGAACTTGTTGGAAGCCCTGCTTTCAAACCTCCTACTGTCAATACGGATCCATCCTTAGAAGCAGGCCCCCAGTCTTAGGCTTGTCCAGCATTGCCTCCCATTCCCTGGGTAATGAAAGCACTAGCTTGCTCAGCAGTTAATCAGGCAGTTGGAGGTTTGCATCCGCCCAAAGGCATCTGAAAAGAAAGGCCCGTGGGAGTCGATTTCTGACGTATCACCCATTGAAAACTATGGTGCCACGTTCTGCCCGGGGGGCCCACATGACACAGATTAGCCTTCACAGCAACTCGTTTCTTTGTGGCTGTTGACATTGGTGGAGATGGAATCACATTGGCACCCTACCCAGACTGAAAAATAGTACTTTGTCCTGGAAACAGACTTGGGCCGGGAGGTGGGGAAGGGAGGACTTGTACTTTTTTTCTGCAGCTTTGACTGCAGTTGTGTGCTGTTTCCAGTAAATGGAAATTGATGTCTTCTTCCCCCCTGAAGATAGTTGAGGGAGTGACCTTCCATTTCTGTCACTTAGCTTTCTGCACAACCCTCGTTAAAACCTGAGAGGGCTCCTTTGTTGTTATCAGCTGCCAGCCACTTTGAGATCCACTTGAACGGAGTTAATTTGAACTGAGTTTTTGGCCTAATCTGTGCAACATTAACGTCCTGATAAAACCACCGAGATTCAAATGCATTCACCTGCATTCGTCACATTTTTATTTTATTGAAGAATAAAAGATCAAAGTATTCCAGCAGATTGACACCCCCCCATCAGCTCCCGCTGCCCCTGATTCTTTTAGCTCTCAGCTACTTATCATTTATTTTAATCTTGGCGCTTTGAGCTTTCTCAGGACCGCCGGGGTCCTGAAATTGTCTAAGGAGCAGTAATATCTTGAAGTACTGGCACTGGTACCCTGGTCCTACACCTCCCCTGCACAGTGGTCACACTTAGCACGTTGTGGGGGTGGTTTAAAAAATGACTGATACCTACGACCTAATTCCAGAGACATGGATTTAATTGCTCTAGGTCAGCAGTTGGCAAACTTTAGAGATAGAAGAGCCAATCCTGCCCCTCACAACAATCTAAAAATTATAGCAGTTTGAAAGTGATTTGAGAGTCATGCATGTATATATTTTACAAACAAATGAAATCACCATTATCTGAATAATATCCTTCAGATATTTTTCAATTTTACTTATAGAGCTGCATGTTCGTACCAAAAGAGCCTCATGTGGCTCAAGAGGCACATTTTGCCAACCGCTATGCATCTGTTAGTGGACCGTGTGTGTCATTGTGACACCAAACCGGTTTTAATGGAGCTTTCAGGCCAAGACGGACTAGGAAGAAAGTCCTGATGACCTGCTTTTGAAAAATCAACCAATAAATGTCTAAAATCGTAACATCCAACCTCCTAGTGCATGGGGCTGCTCTGAGCCAGGGCCCAACAGGGGGCAGTGACCAACAACAACCGTAGCAGGGCAGCCTGGGCTTTGGGGGTTTTGAAAGCATCCCTGGTGATTCCGATGTTAAACAAGGCCGAGGAGCCCTGCATTTGTAGATGGCTCGATCTCTACGCTGTCCCCTCCCATCTTCCCGCCACTTTGAGACCTATCTGCGTAAGTTGGAAAGTATGTTACAGGTGTCTGCCCATATTTGAAGGAGCCTTGGTGGTACAGAGCATTAGACTTGGGCTGCTAACAGCAAGTGGCTCAGAGCACCAGCTGGTCTGAGAGAGACTGTCTGCTCCGGTCAAGATTTACAGTCTCAGAAACTCAAGAAGCAGTTTGATTTGGTCCCATTTGGGCTGCTGTGAGTAGCAATGGACCCGATGGCAGTGGTTTGGGTTTGGTCCCCTATCTGTTTATATGTGAAAAGCAATAGCCAAGGGGATATATGTGTGTGTATAACTATATCAGTTGTTTAGAAAAGTCCATTTTTTCTCTGCCCAATGAGATCATTAACTTCATTCAATAGATAAGATATGTGAAATATGACCTCCATTGTTGGCATGGCCAGGGGCAAAGAGCTGGTGAGTTTGAATCAAGTGGTTTGGGCATAGAGGGCATTTCAGCTCAAGTATTTTGTTCACTGGGTTTCACATAATAGGGCCTTTTCAGTTTGGTCATTTTAAAACCTTGCTTTTTTTATGTTTTTAATTTGCTACATTACAGATTCATAGGGTGGGTTACTCTTGATTTCGATGTGGAACTTTTGAAATTACATTAGCAAAATATAATATATGTTTAATTTACCCACGGAGGTAGAATACAGATTGTAATTGTGTGTAATTAACATCCAATTGGTACATATTTACATGTGCATTCTATATTTCAGTGATAAGCTTAATAGCTTTATATCATTGAGGATAGAAATTCTGTAAGCATTGCAACTGGTTTTTTATTTGTTTGCCTATATTACTAAAACCAAACCAAAATCTGTTGCTAACAACAGAATCTACTAACAGTAGATTCTATAGGACATAAGAGAACTGACTCATAGGGGTTCCAAGGCTTCAAATCTTTATGGAAACCAACTACCACATCTTCGTCATGCAGAGACTAATGGATTGGAACCACTGATATTTGAGTTAGTAGCTAAGCACTTTAACCACCACATCACTCAAGATCCTTAATTAACTGACATAACCCAAACCCGTCTACCATTGAGTTAGTTCCAACACATAGCAACCCTGTTTCTGAGGCTGTGTAAATCCTTAAGGGTGCAGACAGTCTCATCTTTGTCCATCAGAGAGGCTGGTGTATTTGAAACACCTACCTTGTGGTCAGCAGTTAGCTTACTTGACAGTACCACCAGGGCTCCTTAATTAACTGACATAGGGCTTTATTTTTAGAGACACACGTCTTACACATTGAACTAAAGAGGCAGCCTGACTAAGACAGTGATTCTCCAAGTGCAGGTAAATGTGAGGCTCCCACTCAGGCCTCCTCACTCAGAACTCCCAGGTACTGGAGCTCAGTCATCTGTGTTTTCACAGCACTTCAGGTGACTGGTATATGCTACTGTTTGAGAACCACAGACTTAAAGGAAACCAGAGCTTTGCCTTTTGAGAAGCAACGGACCATAGCAGAGCTAGTGGTTCGCAAACTTTCCTTTCAATTGCAGTGCCTAGGCCCCCCTCCATAACCATTGGATCCTAACCGCTAGAGATGGACTCAGCCCCTGACCCAGGGGGCTTCAAAAGGCTCATGGAAACTCCATTGTCTTTTCGAAGACCCCAGGTGTGTTTTAAAACATCTGGATGACTCCACAGTGCATCTGAGTTTGGGATGGAGAATAATACTTTTGACTGACACTGGACTATCACATTTTCAGTTCCTCCACAGGGCTCAAGCTACGCCTGCTGATCTGAATGTTTAAGAAGCAGAGCATAATACAAGAACCATGCACGCTTTTGATTAAGAGGGTGCATGGCCTTATACTGTTGTGCTAAGTTCCTAATAATGCATACATTTTCCTTGAAAGGTGAGGTCTGTAAAATAGTTTTTGTACCTGTGGGTCTCCAAGGCCCTTTCTGGGAATCTGGGCTTCAAGACTATTTTCATCATAATAGTGCAACGAGACCTTGCCTTATCTACTGTCTTGACACTAGATCTTAAGCAGCTGAGATCTTAGCACAAATCAAGGCGGTGACACCGATCTGTACAAATAGCCATCATGGGATCTTCAAAGCCATGTGCTCACCGTAAAAAAAAGTCCTACCTAAGAATTTTGCTGATGAGACAGGAAATAGTCTTCATATTATTAATATATCTTTAACGAAGTCACATGTAGCACTTCTGCAGTGAACCAAAGTATGATAGTTGTCTCCAGGAAGAGTGTCTGAAGAATTATTTGCATCGTGAGCTAAATGCTGGTTGGGATTTTTTTTTTTTTAACACATGCTAGACTGGGTTCTGTAGAGCAAAGCTCCAAAAATGTGGATTGTGACCACTGACCGGGAAGTCACCATTGGCAACCAAAGGTTTCTGAAGGCAAACTGACCAAAAATTAATGATAAATCAAGGATGCAATGAATCTGAGGTGTTTCTGGGAGAAGTTTAAGAAGCCCTGCCCTGTAGAAGGACAACCAGTGACAGATATGAAAGGAGGGGAGGAGGGAGGAGAAGGAGAGAGAGATTGATGGATTGATTTAGATCAAGTTCACATTGCCAAAGTTCTGTTGTAGCTTTGGGATGCCCTAACCTCCTTTTGGTCATCAGCAACATAGTTAGTCCCGAGATGTTTATAGGTTGCCTGTTCGTTTCCCTGGGGGTCTCTAGTGGGTTGAGCAAATGATGCAGTTAGAGTAGGAGAGGGAAGAAGATTTGGGCGGGTCGATAAAGAAACAGTGATAATGGAATGAGAAAATCAGCAGGGAGGTTGATGTTCGTGTCTAAGTATGCCTTGTGCTCACCAGAAAACACCTCAGCTGAAATGCACCTGTGCCGGTTCCACGGTGCTGAAAGCGATACCGAGAGGAGAGGTTCTGCTCTCGCTGCCCTGGTAGTGCAGACGAGGAGCACTGTCCTTGACTTGACATCGTCCCTGTCATAAACCAGAGGGCCAGGCCCAAAGTTTAGTTTTTCATAATACTAATTTTCCTACCCTTTAGGCTACTGGTTTTGTAGAAACATAACTACTCACTTTGAATTTTGTTTGGAGGACAATTATTTTTAAATATTTATGTTATGTGTTCCAGTTGGTTGCTTATTTTAAAAGAAAATGTAAGAGTTAAAAGAGGGCTTGTGTTATTTACTGTCTCTTCTGACATTCTGAACATAGACAAGCAGTGCTGACCAGGTTAATTGTAATGAGACCAGGAAGGGTTTTTTCCCCTTGGGAAACTAATTGGTATGACAGGAATTCGATATGGATTAGGCCAAGAAATGGTTTGTATGTTCGTTTTGTAATCAGTTGCCCATCCTTGGCCATCTTCACATGAATTCCCCATCCTTCCCCTCTTGTCTAATGTCCAGAAACCCTGGTGGCTAGTGATGACGTGTTGGGTGACTAACCACAAGGTCAGCAGTTTGAAACCACCAGCCACTCTGAGAAAGAAAGACGGGACTTTCTATTCCTGTTAAGAATTACAGTCTCAGAAACTCATAAGGGCAGTTCTACCCTGTCCTAAGGGTTGCTATGGGTCAGCTTCAACTTGATGGCAATGAGTTTGGTTTGCCTTATGTCATGTCCAATTTTTAGTATGTACACTAGCATGAAGGGGTAATTTAGAATGGTGATCTCAGTATTGTATTTGTTTAAAGGGAAGGCAAAGAAGAGGGCTTAAAAGTAAGAAAATACTTTTAAGATTTAGAACCAGTGAGGCTGGAAAAGCCAGGACTTAGTGTTTTCAGATCTTGAGGTTTCCAAAAAAAAGTTTTGACATGTATAATTTTGGTCAATGACAGGTAATATGTATAAAGGTTCTCTTAGAATTCATGTGAAAATGGAATGAACAGATCATAGGATTCTCCCATAAACACTGCAAACCACCACCCCTTCCTCTCCCTGTGTACCCTAAGGTACTAAAAAGATGGTGCACATCCCTGTAGAGATGACTACGCACTGGTGCTTACACAGAAAGGACATACAATGAGCTGCTCTATTCTGGGTGGCTGGTTCCTTCTTAGTCGTAGTTCTCTCCTGCTTCTGGTTGTGCCTAGGTGTGGTCCAGTTGGTTTTATGCCTGTGCTGCATTTGAGCCCATCGTTGCAGTCTCTGTGTCAGTCCATGCCCCGAGGGTCTTCTGCTTCCTTTCATTATTTCAGTTGCTCTGAGTCAACTCTGAGTCCTGACAAATCCATGTGTGCCGATGTAAAAGGGGGCCACTCTGGCACCATCCAAGGGGCTGCCAATACAGATATCTACACTTGCTCCTGGACTGTGGGCTGGAGTACAAGTGTTTTTAATTGCTAAGGGGGCACAAGGTAATCTTTTTTCTGAAAAGGGAGTGGTAGCCCAATTACGTTTGGGCAGTTGTGCTCTAGAATCTAGTTCATTTTGGTGACAGGAAGGAATACCAAATGACAGTGAAGTGTGCAAAGCTTGACCAAGGTAAATGATGTCACTAAGATGTACTAAAGAAGAAGGACTCATTTGATCATCTGGAAACTGTTACAGAAGCAAAGATGTTGCTTTGAGGGCTATGGCGCACGCTGTATTTTGTCACCTAGTCCCCGTGGGAAAGTGGGACAGTTAATAAGGAGGATTGAAGCAGAATGGGCGCCTCTGAATTGTGGTGTTGGTGCAGAATATTGAAGACACCGCCAGAAGAAGGATTTCTCTAAGAAGAAGTACTGCCAGAATGCTCCTTAGCAGTGAAGATAGCGAGAGTCTGTCTCACGTACTTTGGACATGTTTTCAGAAGGGACGCATTCCTAGAGAAGGACCCCATGCGTGGTAAAGCAGAGGGTCAGCACAACAAAGAACAAATTGAGTCTGTGGCTAGTGGCTGCACCAGTGGGCTCAAACATAGAAACAATGGTGCAGATGGCACAGGACGGGTTTCATCGTGCTACCCACGAGGTCTGTCTGAGTAGGAGCCAACTTGGCAGCACCCAGCAACAGCAGCAACATGCCATTTATAGAAGGCCTGGTGGTGCAGTGCTTGAGCACTCTGCTGCTGACCGGAAGGGAGGTCAGTGGTTCTAACCCCCTGTCATTCTACAGGAGGACGATGTGGCAGTCTGCTTCCATAAGCTTGTATCCCAGGAAGCCCTTTGGAAATCCTACACTATGAATCAGAGTTGGCTCAGTGGCAACGGGTTACGGCCTATGTAATTTGCAGCAACAACCAAAAAATGTATGTGCAGATTTGTACATATGTAGGCATGACATACGTATAAGTGTATATGTACACAGATATAGCTGTATGCATATATATGTGTGTATACGTATGCATACACTCAAAATCAAACTCTGGACCATCGCATCAGTTCCAACTCAGAGCTGCCCCAGTGGGTTTTTGAGACTGCAAATCTTTACAGGAGTAGACGGCCTCATTTTCCTCCTGCAAAGCAACTGGTGAATTTGAATTGCTAACCTTGCCATTTGCACCCCACTACGTAACCCACTACACCTGTGCATGTGCACTCTATCCATACTCCTGTGGTTGCACATTGGGCTTTGATCTGCAAGGTCAGCAATTCAATACCACCCACAGACCCTCCTCAGGAGAAAGATGGGGCTGTCACAGTTGCAGTCTCAGACTCACAGGGGCAGTGCTACCCTGTCCTCCAGGTTCGCTGTGAGTCAACACCGACTGGAATGCAGTGAGTTTATTTTTGACTTTTATTTTGAATTAGAGATACTTCTTTCACATAACCCAACACCTCCCAGGATTGGTTTTCTGGACTTGAAGGCATAGGTCCATATTCTCCTGGGACAATCCAGTCACTTGGCATAATGCAGTTCATAAAGTTTATCTTCTACAACATAGTTTTGTGAGTAGTGACTAAGGTTTCACAAGCTTAGTTATCTAAGCTACAGTGCCGTAAACACACTACCAAGCATGGCAAACTAGATGACTGGGGCCTCCTAAGAATTAGACACTTATGCACAGCAAGAATGAAAAGAGAACCCACAGACTGAGGGGAAAATTTTGAAGCAACTTATTGGACAAGGGATAAATCTCTGAAATTTAAAGAAAATACAAAACCTGGACAAGTAAAAAGAATTCAATTTAAAAATGATTAGAGGATATTAAAGATGAGCCCTGGTGGCATAGTGGTTATGTGGTGAGGTGCTAACCACAAAGTCAGCAGTTCAAAACTCTTGGGGAGCAAGATGAGGCTTTCTGCTCCCTTAAACAGTTACCACCTCAGAAAGCCACGGGTAGTTCTACCTGGTCTTATAGGGTTACTGTGGATTAGAATGGACTCAATGGCAGCAAGTTTGTTTTTTGGGGGGAGAGGACATGAACAGGGCCTTCACCGAGGAAGACATTCAGGAAGCCAACAAACCCGTGAAGAAATGGTCCTGATCATTAGCCATCAGAAAGTTGCAAGTCACAGCAACAATGAGATGTCATCACACCCCAGCATTAATAGCAAAGTTAAAAGAAAAACCACAGAAAACAGCAAATGCTAATGAGGCTGTGAAATTAATGGGCCCCTCCTACACTGCTGGTGAGACTATAATCGAGTAACTGCTGTGGAAAATGGTATTGTGCTTCTTTCAAAAGTTGGAAATAGAAATACCATCTGATCTAGCAATCCTAACACTAGGTTTGTATCCAAGAGAAGTAAGGAGCCAAGACTCGAATAGATAATGCACATCCATGTTCATTTTGGCAGTATTCACATTAGCAAAAACATCCTAAATGCCCATCAGTGGAAGATAGATAAAGTATGGTACCTGCACACAATGGAGTATTGTGCAGTATTAAAGAATAACAAAATATCTTTGAAACTTAACATGAATGAACGTGGAGGACATTATGCTGAACAAAGTAAGTCAATTACAAAAGGACAAATATTGTATGAGGCTACCATTATAAAACATCAAGAAAAGGTTGTCATATTAAAGGACACATTCTTCGGTGATTACGGGTGGGGGGGTGGGAGGGAATTAAAAGGTAATGGAATTTCCTACAAACTTTTTGAAGCCCCCTGGTGATAATCTGTGTGAAGAAGATAGCAATACACTTTTAAGAGTGCAGTTGGGGCAAAATTGATGGGTCAGGGAATGACACTAATAGGACTGCATGAGTTCAAGGCAGCAGAGGTCAATCTTATATAACAAGTGTGCAATAATTGTGATCTACAAGTGGGTGTGTGGATACATACACTGAACAAGAGTGGGAAGAAGAAGAATGGAACTATACCCACAAAAATAAAATAAGTTGGCAGGATATTTTTGCATGTGTATAGACTTCGGAACACAGGCCCACGGTCCCATGGGACATGAAGTTCAGTTGGCATCATGTGCTCCACAAGGACAAGGCTCTCCTTCCTACTTGGATGAGAAGCAGCTGAGGTCTTAAAATCTTATTAATAGTCATCTAAGTTGAAACGATTGGTCTCTCCCCATTTGGAGAAACAAAGAGTGAAGAAAATCAAAGACCACTGAGCTAATAGATTACATTGACATTGTCCTCCATGACCCTGAGACTAGATGGTGTCCAGATACCACTACTGTCTGCTTGGAAAGAGATCACATTAGGCAGTCTTAGGTAGAGTAGGAGAAAAATGTAGACTAAAACTCAAAATCATTAAAAAAAAGATCAGTCTTACTGGTCAAACAGACTGTAGAATCCGTGAGACTTTATTGGGCATTGGGTGAAGGTTTGCAGAGCAAATTAGTTTTGTGTTCAACATTTCGTACACATTGTGTTTCATGTCACTTTTCCTCTTTCTTTCCTAACCCCTTCTGAACTGTGCCCAGGTCTATGAGGGGAGACAAAACTGGAATTGCGCTGGGCAGAGCAGAGCTTTTGAGGTGCACGTTTCCCCTGCTAGGCAAGCATCAAGCAACTCGCTCTGAGTTAGTGCATCCAGTGACGTCACCTGGGAACAGTCTCTTTGATCACAAGGAATTTTTTTGTAAAAGCAGTTTTGCTCCAACCTTGTTTTTTTGGGATGGTTGATTTAAGAGAATGGCATGCAGCTGTGAAATTTTGTTTCCTGCTCAGGAAAAATGCCACAGAAACTGTTGTGATGTTGAACACAGCTTACAAGGGCAGTTCCATGGGGAAAAGGAAAAAGTCAAACGTATGAGTGATTTTGTTTCAAAAAAGGTGAAATGTTGATGACAAACCTCATTCTGGACATCCATCAACTTCCCACATGGATGAAAATGTTGACTGGTAGTGTATTTGAAGATTGTTCCACCAGGTCAGACTATTAATACAGCTTTCTATGTAGAGGTTCTAAAAAGATTGTAACAATGTGCAAAATAAAAGGCCTGATTTACGGGGGACTGGTTTTGCCACCACAACAGTGCTCCTGTTCACATAGTCATCTCAGTGCACCAGTTTGGGGCAAAAAAAACCCAGCATGCCCCACGTACTTACTCACTTGACCTTGCTCCATGTGACTGTTTTGTTTCTGCGAATGAAGAGGAACATGAAAGGACATCGATTTGATGACATAGAAGAGGTGAAAAAAAATAACGAGTGAGGTGCTATCAGGCATCCAAACAGATGAGTTTGAAAAATGTCTCCAAGAATGGAGTTGTGGGTTTGATAAATGTATTGAGTGTAATGGAGAGTACTTTGAAGGTGATAAGGTTGTTTTGCAAAAAACATTTAATACATGGCTTTGAAAAAATTCCAGTTTGGGCGGGGGTGGGGGCAGATAGGTTACCCCTTGTATATGGAGAATAATAACACTACTGAGGTACACACTCCTTAGAGTAGTTAACCATTTGAGATCAGAAGATACCATTTCTCCAAGGACAAGGTTCAGAAAGGGTTAGGAATGAGGAATAGAAATGGGAGGAAATGAAAATTGGCCCTTATCTAGTCTGGAATAGAACTCACCCTTATGACTCAACTGTCAGCTGATTTCTTCTGTAAACCTTCACCCAAGCACAATAAATTTTTTAAAGGCAATTATTGGATTTCCAAAACAACAAACAAATCTGTCTCAGAAGAAGTACGCCAGAATGCTCCAAGTTGGAACCAACTCCGCGGCACCTCCCAACATTAACAGCGTGTCCAGGACAAACGAGAGAGGAGGAAACCAAAGACTCAAGCAACTGCACAGCACTCGTCGTCGTCGTCCATAGAAAAGACCAGAAATCCAAATGGGGCTCTTCTGCCCACACCACCTGTTCTGATCGGGGTCATCGCAGATGGATCTTGGAGGAATGGGAGAAAAGTGTAGAAGAGAATCTCAGATTCTTTTAAAAATCCAAACTTAACTGGAATGACCTGACACTGGCAGACTCCCTGAGCCTATGTCCTGAGACAGGAAACTTGCAACCCAAATTATCTCCTGGGGTCACCTGTTAGTGTAATAGCTGAAGAGATCACAAAATAAAGAACACTCCCCAGGAATACTCTGTGCTCCTCTACAATATCATCTAGATGAGACTAAAGGGATGATAATTCCTTTCAAGCAAAGATAGGAAGGTAAGTGGGCAGGGAAACCATGGGAAATCTTGAGACTAAGCACGCATTGTGAAGAACCTGTTGAAGAACCTCAACTGAAAAGAAAACCTTTTTAAAAATACAATATTTTTTAAATAGGTCTTCAGAAATTTGCATGTGTTTTATTGGCAATCACAAGGTGGCATAGTGGTTCCACATAGGGCTGATATCTGCAAGATCATCACTTCAAAACCACCAGCCGTTCCATAGAAGGACGAAGCTTTCTACTCCCATAAATGGTTACAATCTTGAAAACTCACAGGGGCAGTTCTACCCAGTTCTATAGGGTCGCACTCCATGGCAGTGAGTTTGGGTTTTGGTTATTGAAAGTGACATGTTATTGACAGCTTCAAAGCTTGAGGCTAGGCCTGAAGTTGTTTAAAGGCTTAATATTATACAAATAATCTACATGTTATAAGAGTTTTGCCAACAGCAGCGTCCTCTCAAGTTATTTTCAGTAAGTACACTCTGCTAATTTTTTTCATCCATCACTTTAAAACATTAACATAGTGTCTTTAGGAAAATACCTCCAGAGGAGGGTGTAGTTGACAAAAATAACTGATGATGTGTGGGTTATTTGTGTAGAGTTACATAATCCCCTTTTTTGTACTGGATCGCATGATAACCAGGTCTCCTTACAGCAGAAATTAGGCCCTTAGAGTCATTCAAGAGGATGGTGAGTAGGGTCTCTCCTGTAAGAGGTGGGACTCGTGGCTCCCTCAGACTCTGCCTTCGCCTGGATCCACAACCTTGTGGTTGTTGGCGTTGGCTCCCTGGACTCATCAGCAACCTCGTGCACAAGAAAATCAGATGCTACTCGTTCTAGGTCAGCCCCATCCCCGTGATTGGCTGGTTTTCAGAAGTAGACCTCCAGTCTTTCTTCCTAGTCTGTCTGGTGGAAGCTTTGGTGAAACCTGTCCAGCATCACCCAGGGAAGGCAGTGATGGCACGTGAGGTCACTGCCAGGGGCTGGGAGCCAGGTCTCCTACAAGAAAAGCTGGGACTGCGCCCCTGACTCACCCTTTCTTCTCGGGGCTGACAGGCCTGCATTAACAGATGGTCTCTTTCTCCCTTCTCAGGCTTCGGGCTGTGATGGGTCAGAGATTCCCGACGAAGTGAAGCTGATTGGATTTGCTCAGCTGAGTGTCAGCTGATGTATGTCCCTTGATGTCACCCTTATCTGTCATGCCCCTCCTCACCACACTTCCCTCGCCCCTCCCTATCCCTCCCACCCTTTTACTCCCACTTCCCAGCAAATTCAGAAGATTGTGAAGAGGTCGGCTTAGACGAAAATGGGATTAAAAACAAAAAGGTTGTTTTTTTAAACTTACAACACTCCGAGTTCCGCTTTATTCTCTAGCAATCCACAGTATGAGAACAAGCAAATGCCACAGCTGCACGACTGTTGCTGCTCTTTTCCAAAAGCTATTTAATAATCTTAGCACTCAATGTGGAACTATCCCGCCAGCGAAAAGAATCTGAAATAACACTCAGGTGGCCCTATTTATTGGCAACAACAACCACAAAAAAGAATTTTCTATCAGAAGCCTATTTCTCCTTTCACTGTTCATGCTTTCTGTTAGAATACGTTAATTTTACATCTGATAATACTGCCTCTTTATGTTGTATTTAGAAATTAATATACTTATAAAATTAAGATTTATTAGCCAAACTTGAATTCTAGTTTTAAAACTGTGAATTTTATTTTTCATATATGTATGCATTACACACCTTAGCGATAAAGAAAGGAAAAAGAAAAAGGTTTTGATTATATGCTTCTTGCAGTTAATCTCTTATTTAAACAAAAGGTTTCAGGTATATCTTTGAAGTATTTGTAATGTTAATTTTTGAAGTGACTGGATTAAGAACTAGGAATGCTTCACTCTCTCGGTTTGCTTGCCTAGAAACAGATTACAATCTGACAGTCTCTTGGGAGTGGGAGGTGCCTTGCAGGCTCTCACAGGAAGACTGACTGAGGGCTGCTTTCCGGCAGGCATGGGCTCACAGCTAACCTGGCCGCCACTTGTGACGGCATCACTAAATGTGGCTTCCTTTAGAGTTTAGAGCATCCTAGGAAACGTCACCATTCTATTCGATGGCTGACTGCGTACCCATCTCTGATTTGGCTTCTCCTTAAGTGACACGGTCTGTTGTTCAAAAAGTGATACACTTGAAATTATCAGCATTTTTGTTTTACTTGAATTTCTGCAAACGACCAGATAGAGGTGGAGATAATAGAAAGGGTTTTGTGCAATGACTACAAAGCTAAAACGCTGTCAGGTTTCAAGGATAAGTACTTTTTGCCCCGAGTTGCCCTTTGCTTGATTATATACAATGGAACCAGTAAATCTTAAGATTTTGAAAATTGGAGTTTAAACTTTTCAGGGAGGTGGACTCCCGGGATGGTACCATCGCTCTTTCCTAGCTAACCCTAGATATGGCAGCTCTTCGATATACTTTAAAAAGCAAATATATATTACTAAGGAAAAAAGTTATTTATAATTGCCTTGTCGTAATTGTTAAGGTGTTCTAGAGCCATTTGCATACAATTTAATGTAATTTCATTCCATTCTATTGTTTACACAATGATTACTCAAAGATGACTGCAAAAGTAAAAGGATAATAAAAGTGTATTGCACAAAGAGATGGTGTCACATCGTTTCATTCCACCGTTAGGTAGTACCTGCCGTGCTGCAGTAATATAAAATACCTCGTAGGAATTAACTACCCCATTTCCCCGAAAGTAAGACATCCCCCGAAAATAAGACCTACTTACAGTGTTGCCTCTCGCTGAAATAAAAGGCATCCCCCAGAAAATAAGGCCCCCCGAAACTACCATAACTCTGGACCACCGTATCAGCACAGCTCACTGTTGGCCACAGTGCAGCTGGAGCAGACAGGAAGTGCGAGGTCTTTTAATAAAACAATAAACAGACTTCTGCGAAGATGGCGACGGAGTGACACATACCAGAGAGACTCAGTAGAATTCAGCCCAGAAGAGTTGCTTAGAGGGAAATTCAACACTACTGAAACGCAGGAGGAGCATTATAAAAATAAGTAGGCACAGGCCTATGGGGTTTTGAGCGGTTGGGGGCTTTTGGCTTACCTTAGTGGAAGCCAGCTAGGGCTTGGCCTTATCCCCGCCACTGTCTCTGCCATAGCCGGGACCATTTGGATCCCATAGGGGGGGCTTGGTATCAACACAGCCACTGCTTGCCACTGCTGCCTTGGGGTGGGGACTAAACCCTCACAGCTCCTAGAGCAGGGATCGGGGTTCAGCTACATTGTTTATTTTGTTTCAGCCTCTCCTCTCTGTCTCCCCACGGTCGTAAAGGGCTCTGCAGGGGCTTTATCTCCGGTCAGCCACTGGCTGGCCCCTTGCAGCTCCATGGGCTGGGATCAGGACTCAGCTACATTGTTGTTCTTGTTTCCCTCTCTTCCATATATCCCCTGCACAGTCTAAGCGGTCTTACTTTTTTTTTTTTCTTCTCTTTGTCTCTTTCCTGTTCTCTCACACTCCACTGCTGAAATCCAGACCACTGCCCTTAGCCTAGGGCATTTACGCCTGCACCACACCAAGCTAGGTGAGCTCCAACCTGTGTAGCTAGGGGATACTCTGCCCAGCTTCTCATCAGGGAATTCCTGCCTGTGTACCCGGGTCCATAAGGCAGCTCGGCCAACACTTCAAAATTCCAGGCTGTTGCAGGAACGTCTGCCCAACCTCTGCAACACCAAAGCAAGCAACCTACCAGCATTCTGGAGGACTCGCCTGAGAAGCAACCCACAGCAGAATAAAGCGTTAGGTTAATTCCATAGTGAAATTAGCTGTAGACAGTTCAAAGAAGCATTCCTACAAGTCTCCCAGAGAGAGCCAGTGCTCTTAGACTCCCTGGAAAATGGCACCTGGCTCCTCTAAAACAACGCAATGCAAACAGCCATCAACCCCAATGGCCTGAAGGAAAAACAGGAGAAACAGAAGGCAATGGCAGAAGATGTCCTGAACATAACGACATACATAGAAGAAACAGACATTGAGCTGCCACAGAAGTTTCAGAATGCTGCTTGGAGTCATACAGGATATGAGGGAAACAATACAGAAAAAGGATGAAATAAGAGGAGATAAAGGCCATACACCAAAGTGAAATACAGGAGCTTAGGGAGGAGATAACAAAAACCAGTAGCAGAAACACGGACCTCGAGAATCAACTGGAGGAAGCAGAGACTCACATCAGTGACTTGGAGGACAGCCAAGCAGACTTTAACAAACGCAAACAAAAATCTAATAATATCATCAGATAAGCTGAAGAAAACCTAAGAGCTATGTCTGATGCTATGAAGCGTAACAAAATTAGAATTATTGGCTTACCTGAGGAAGACACAATAAATAAATCATCTGCAACAATAGTAAGAATTCTTGGAGGAAAACTTCCCCAGTTAATGAATGAAACCCAGGCAACCATTCAGGAGGTTGAAAGAACACCAGCTAGACTGAATCCCAAGAAGTCACCAAGGCACATAATAAACTATCAAACTTTGAGGAAAAGGAGAAAATCATGAAAGCAGCTAGGGAAAAACAACCAATCACATATAAAGGTTCCCAAATAAGAATATGCGCAGACCTATCAGCAGAAACTATGAAGAAGGGTAGCGAGTGGAGTAACATATTCCAAAAACTGAAGGAAAACAACACAAACCCAAGAATACTCTACCCAGCCAAATTATTGGTCAAGATAGATGGAGAAGTAAGAGTTTT
>NW_022103900.1:6552728-6555235 GCF_000313985.2 Echinops telfairi
TATTCTTCTTCATGGAAAAATAAGACATCCCCTGAAAATAAGACCTAGCACATCTTTGGGGGCAAATATTAATGTAAGACACTGTCTTATTTTCGGGGAAATGGTAGTACAAAGCTGCCCAGAGGCATCCATCCCATCGCAGAGAATTGGGTTGGACAAATTTCTCAGAATTAGCTAATGAAAGACAAACACGCTCCATGTATAGAAAGAACTATCTTTGGATTAAAACCACCGGGCTGCGGGGGACAAAGGGAAATCTATTTCCCATCGGCTTTACTTTTACTTCATGGGCACTGAGGAGGTCAGTGGCTAAGTGCCTTGTCCCAGGCCCATCTCTGAGCTCCTGGTATAGAGCTGGGTTGCCTGGTTTCCTGGCATCCTGAACCCGTTCTTAACACTCTTGAGAACAAACCCAGTATAAAAGAAGACCTCATCCTCAACTCAAAAGACATTGCAGGACCCTACATTTGCAATGTGATAGTAAATGTCATTTCATATCTGTTTTTTTAATTATGCCCATAAACTGATCCTTCCAAATGGTATTTATGGTAGCTTACATAAACCCACATAATAGGATAAAGATTTTTTTAAATAGAGAAATTACGTTGAAGTGAAAATAAGTATTTGTTAGGATGGAATCATGTTAGATAAAGTTAGTACACAAAATTTCATAGAATACCAGGAGGTTCCCTTTGCGTAATGAGTTACAGTCTCAGAAACGTGTAGCGGCAGTTCCCCCCTGTCCTATAGGGTCACTGTGAGTCCACATCAACTCAATGGCAGTTGAGTTTGGTTTGATTTGGAAAGAAGAAAATCTGATCAGATACAACCTTTTCTGTGTTTATAACATTTTATTTATTAAGTTGGGAGAAACATTTATTCCTAGTATTGAAACCTGAAATCAAACTCTTACAGTTGTCATCCTAAAGCAGAAGTTAGGCATTCAAAATCACTGAAAGGTCTCAAAGCATTCACGGCATACATACACAGGAAGTTTTGATCAGTTTCTTATTGTGCTGCTCTCCATGCTGGCCCAGTGTGGGCTGTAGGATAGGAAACGGAGTTCAATAAGGCCCTGAAGGGTATGGGTCAAGTGCTTGGACTCTTGTGATCCAGAAAGGTACATTGACTGTCAAATGTTATCTGAACCAAGGAGTGGACTGCACATCCTTCAAGCAATGTTTAGAAACTGTCTTAATCAAACTTTCGATTAAAGATGGCTTTAAGTAAGTAGTGCAAAATTAGAATTCTGTTCACTGGCAGGGCCCTAAATTTCCTTCCACACAAATATTGTAGCATGGTTAATTTGGAGAGATTCATAATCTTTGGCAAATGGTAGGATTCACAAACTCGTTACAACTAAGGCATCTATACATTATGCCTAAAAATGTACAAAAGCTCTTCTGCATCCAATGTACCTTCATTGTGGTCAGTTTTCAGAGATAAAAGTGAAGGGATGTTCCCAACTCATAACTCCAATAGATTCCCCTTACATAAGCAAAATGGTTTTCTATGTTTAAAACCACTTTAGAGGTGCCTGTAAATTAAGGGTAATGAAAAACATTCTTGTGAATTTGGAAATGTTTCTGCATGTTATTGATCTTAGATGCTCACAAATATAGTAAGTGACCACCTCCTCTCCATGTCCAAGTTGAGTGAGGTAATATTGAAGTGTAAAGACGATCATCATAGTCCAAGCTCTTTCTGTATACAATTAACTTAGCATGGAAAAATGTCATCAGAATTGCCAGTCACTTGTTTTAATAATGCGCCTATGGTTGGTTTGTTAATGAGCAACACATCCTCCTGGTGAACTCTCCAAGTTGAATTAGCAAGTAGAATCTACTGCTAAGTAATTAAATCACTCAATCTGTTGAGATGGTAAATATGAACCAATTAACTTTGGAGGACTTCTGCGAACAATTAGGATTTGCACTTGATAGTAAATGATCTTTGGTCTCATTTTCCCCCATGGAAATATTTTTGATAAGAAAAACTGTTCCTTGCTGAGACCTGATTAGAGTTTGATAATAAACTCATCTGAGCAGGATAAAATAGAATGTTTATCCATTCCTTATAGCAGAAGACATGCTCCCAGCTTATTCAAAAGTAGTTTATATAATTAAGTTGTAATTTAAAGGGGAAGAGCAAAGCCACATGTACCCAGTTTTATACTCCACACAATTATTTTAAACTCAGGAGAGCCTAGCTAGCAATCTAGATGTTTGCCTGACTATGAAGGGGGCGGGATGAGTATCTATATAAGCATGTGCTAGGGGAGGGGAAACTGGGACACCCCCAGGATCACAAAGCCCCAGCCTCAGACTAATGCTGTTTGAGTCTCTAAGCTTCAGAATCTTGCTGATTACTTGGCTCAATAGCACTAAACAAATGGTATTCAAGCAACAGTTTTCCATTTGTACTGGAAAGGAAAGTATAATGATTTGATTATAAGATACAATTTCCTGTCAGATGATGCAGTACCTTCAGGAGTTTGCTGCTTGGAG
>NW_022103900.1:6558158-6571239 GCF_000313985.2 Echinops telfairi
CCATCTAGCTCAGAAGCAACAAAGCCCACATGGAAGAAGCACACCAGCCTGTGTGATCACCAGGTGCTGAAGGGATCAGTTATCAGGCATCAAAGAACAAAATAACATATCATTGTGTGCTCACCTCCCTGATACGATCGCTGGAGACGAGCCAGTCAGAGTTTGGAGTTTTTATAGTGTGTTTATCTACCATTAGAATACCAACTTGAAAAACCAAGACTTTAATTTGTTGTAGAGGAAACCTGCTAATTGTTGGGAATATTCGGTATACTAATGGGTTCACAATTTGGAAAAAATGAGGTGTGTTAGTCTGGGTAGACTACAGAAATAAATTCATGGAGACTCATGTGAATAAGAAAGAGGTTTATATACAAGAGCAGTTGAATATTGAGTGAACATTCCAGCCCAGTCCAGATCAAGTCCATAAGTCCGATATTAGCCCATATGTCTGACACCAATCTATAAAGTCCTCTTCAGACTCTCAAAACACATGCAATGATGCCAAATGCAGGAGGATCACAGGGCAGTGGGTTGGAAGCTTGTGGACCCAGTGGTGTTGAAAGCATCTCAGCATTGGCAGGGGTGGCTTCTCCAGGTCCAGGGTTCTGGCTGCATCAGGGTTCGTCCATGTGACTTCTCCTCAGGGATATCTTGAGGGAGCCAGCCTTATCAGTAGAGAGTCTCCAAGGAAGTGATCTGAGAGGGAAATGTCTCCCACCTCCAAGGAGGAAAATACAGGAGTTCCCAGAATTCTCAGGTGAAGGCCACACTCACACAGAGGCCTCATTGGCTATGACCCAACTGACAGACTAGACTCCCCTCTTCACTCCCAATCCTTTCAAGTCCCAAATCGACACCAGATTATGTAACTACTCCATGGGGTAAGGTCCCTTAGAAATGACTCCGATAGTTTTTCTGGTCCAGCCCTGAGCCAAATGGAGATCATTATTCTAGAACAGCAATTAAATGTGGTAAGAAGTTCAAAGTCAGAGTCAGTGAGGGTACATCCAGGCAGACTTTCACATACCTAAATCTGTTTTATCCCCTCCACTCCCCCATACCCATGGGATGCTAGACAGGAAAATAACTGAATCAAATGAAATAGAGAACGGAGGACACATTGCTAGCTGTTCATACTTATTGGAGGAGCTTGAGTTAAGATTCAGTACTCTTTCATTTTCCCATTCTAGGTTATTTATGAAGCTGGTCATATTTCGTGTTGAGTTCAATAATACTGTTTATCACAAGACAAGGGGGGGCGGAGCTTCCAAAGGTTCATGGAAAAATTCCATTCTCTTGTCATTTCCTTTTCCCACAATCTTTTTGAAGCCCCCTTGTACATTGAGTATCAATGAAAAGTCTATTATTGTTGGTTTTAAAAAGTTGCACAGCTACTACTTTGCGCTGTGTGGAATTGCTGTTTGGACTTTCGGTTAGAGGACTCAGTCATGCTGCTGAATACGTTACATCGTCACAGGGAATCCTTAAAACGCTGTCAAATAGGTTGTAGTCCCGAGTCAAGATAAGCAAAACGAAGGCCCCAAAATAACCTGCCTGAGATAACTTGAGAAGTATTACAACAACAAAATAATCAAGAATTTATAGTTTGGTATATCTGGTTCCATAATCCATGATCTTAAGCATTCTATCAGCCTCCCTTCATAATTTTAGTTCTGTTTCATGGAAGATTTGTGCCGTGCCAGGCACTCAGCCATGCCTTTTCCTACTTTCCGGTTGGCTAAGTCTCACAACACAACGGACTCTAGGAAATCAGTTTCATTATTTGCATTTTATGGATGAGAAAGCTGGTATGTAGCGATCATAAGGAACTTCTTCTCCAAGATCGGCCAGCTAAGAAATGAGAGAGATTTGAACTCAGAGCCTTGCCACTGAACAGTGCTGGCTCTTAGAGAGCAATTTCAAGTCTGAAGAGCCTGACGCTGATACAATTAAAGGGCAGATGCTCTCTAAGTTGTAGGTACAAAATCACCCATAGAAAATTAGTCACACCTTTTCCCGTCATCTTGGAGCTTGTGGGGGTGCCCTGGCCACAGGGATTCCAAACCGGCAAATCAGCCTGGAAAGCTCTACTCCAAGGCCATTTTTGCCGACTATAAATGGGGTCTGGAACCAGAGGGAGCTCCGCAGAGCTAGCGCTGCTTAAAATCAAAAGTGTCTATGCCCAAAATGAAACCCAAATCCATTTAGGCACAAGATGGGCTTTTGTGTACAAAACAAAGACAAACATAGTGACTCCGGGCGGCAAACCTAACAAAACTAGAGTCATCTGGGGAAAGGTAACTCCTGCCCTGGACAGCATAGGTAGCAAGGTTGGGCCAAATTCTGAAGCAACCTGCCTTCTGAGGCCATTGGACACAAAACCCATGTCATGCTCCACCCTTCAGCGATGGAAATGAATTGATAAGCAGATAAATAAAATGGAGGAGTTGTTAAAAAGAAAAGAAAATTAAGTTACAAAACTTTGGAAAGACTTCTAAAGATTATTAGTGGCACCTCTACCATGGGGCAGGGGAAGTCAGGCTCGCTGCCCATTTCAGTGGTGGGATACAGCTGACTTTGATGTGCAGCCGCCGCTGGTCAGAGAGGTTTCCTAATTCAGCAAGGGGAGTCATTTTCCCCCAAGATCAAAGAACTGAAAATAGCTGTTTGAGAAGGGACAGTTTCACTCTGATTCTCTGTCTTAAAGAGCCGGAAAAACAAATGTTTTAAAACAAAAATGAATGAATGAACATTCTGTGGGAGTAAAAAGTAAGATGGAGTACTAGACCGGCTTCTGCTTAGGCTGTGTTGCTATAGCCCCAACCCCCCCACCCCAGTTCTGTTTCACTTCGCTGAGCTGCAGCGGTCTCATTTTTAGATTGAGGGGGATTAATTAGTTAATCATTAACATCCTTTCCAGTGTTAACATTCTAGGGGCCTAATTGAGCAGAGGAACAAATACACCCGCTGCTGCTTGACTGAATGGGTCCATGCGTTCAACTTTGAACAGTTGAACAGTTGGTGAATTGGGGTTTCGGGCTAATTAGGATCTTTCGTTTGGCAGAGAGTCAGGACCCACCTACTGGAAATTAAAAGAGGTGGAGGCTCCGAGCTCTGCCCTGCAGCTTCCCTGCCTCAGAGGGGGGCTGAGGAGTGGGGGGAGACCTTGATCTTCAGCAGTGGAAAGCACCCCGGATCCAAGGTGCCCGGGAAGCAGAAGGCAGATCCCTTGCCTGTGGCTGGAATGTCCAGAACAACGTCGCAGTCCCCCTCGTGCTCCCAGGCCTTCCACGCACAGTATGCTTTGTAGTCCGGAACCACTTTAATTTCCGAAAGTATGTTCTCTGGGTGCTGTATCAGTCCTTGGGCTTACTTTAAAAAAGATGTCTTCTTTATGGGGTGCTTACACCCTCAGCCTGCAACACCCCACAGGAACTCTCTCCAAATCATCCCTCCAAATCGCTCTCTCACCAGAGAGCCTCCTGCTTGGGCACCTTGGCAGGAAGGTATACCAACAATGACCTCCACCCATTCATCCACCTACATTTACGTGGCTTAGAGAGGCCATGGGACCCTTGTTGGGGGGTGGGGTCAGACCCGAGGGGACATCATGTCTCGACCTGTTGTTGGACCCACAGTCCTCTCTGTGCCTTAGCAGCTCCATCCAGGGATGTCATCCATCCTCAGGGCTTGGGGTGCCAAGTATGGGATCTAGTCTCTCACTCTCTCTTTTTCTTTCTTGGTTTGCTTCCCTGTGGGCGTGGCAGGCCTGCTCCTCTCCCCAACCTGTATGCTTATTGTTGTCCTCTGTAGCACACACTTCTAGGGAAGGGGGTCTGACATAATTTTCACTGATGTCTCACTGTACTCGATTACTGATACCAACCACAGTTTGCCTGGCAGCAGTGATGTCCTCTGCTATAAAGCCCTGCAAAACATGTGCAAATTTAGGATGCGACGCTACACATTCCTTTCACTTCTGACTGCTGCACTTCATCCCAAGGATGAGCTATATTTCCATGGCATCTTTACGGAAACAGAAAGCCTCATCTTTCACCCTTGGTACAGTTGGTGGGGGTGTAACCAGATATGCCACCAGGGCTCCTGGAATGGCGCCATAGAGCTTAGAATTCCTCTGGAACTCCCTTACACTCTCATGTGACCTTCCACAGGCCTAACTGCTCCTAAGAATGGCCGCTGTAAATAATCAGCTTCAAGGATGCCTGGTTGCCGTGGTGATGTGGCATTCAGGGGCACAAATATGACCTGTCCATTGGGATGCAGACCACGTGAAGTCCTATGAGGTTTGGGTGTGGTGTCAAATATGAGGAGAATCTTCAAAAGGATTCCTTGGTTAAGTACCGATGTTCAACAGGATGGTGGATGGCAGGGTCTCCCCGAATGGCAGTTGTAACTCAAGCATTTGCTTCAATCTTCCAAAGAATGGGAAGACACCATGTGTGGATTTAAGAAGCATTACACAAGCTAGAGTAGAGCTTGAAGCCCCCAGCCCCACACAATAACATCAGCCTATCCTTCTATGCCTTATGCCCTGGTGCATTGTCCCCGCTCCCTTTCAAAATGTATGGTCTGTTCAGGCCTTTTTTTGGGGGGGTGGGGTGGGGTGGTGGTGGTGGTTGTGGTGGTGGTGGTGGCGTTACTAAAATCATGCAGACTTTTCTACATTAACTATTTGGTCTGGCAAAGAACCATGCTCCATCTTTCAGGAAAATCTGCCCTTTAACAGCATGTCCATTTTCTCACCTTAATACGACTGAACCATCTCCAACTTGTCACAAGTTGTTCCTCACGAGCCCTGCACTGTGGCCCAGGCCGCTCTAGCCACTGAAGGGCTTGGGAACTGCGCTTGCATTAGAGGACAGCGAATAGACCGACTTCACTGATTCTGAATGTCTAACCACCTTATCAGTAGCCCTGCCATTTCAAGAAGCCCCTCCATGGCTTAGGAATATTTGTAGCTTCACGGGGCAGAGCTGTTCCCAAGCTCCATTCTTCTCATTGGATCCTTCAAAATTGCTTTCCTCATTGACTGTCGCCTAACACGTTTCCAGTGACTGATGGCATTCCAGCTCCTTCCAATTGCTTTATTATTTCCACATTATTTCCGTTGTGACTATTTTCCTTTCCGTGGCTGCATCATGCACTTCCACTGGATTCACACGGTGGAGGAACAGCTTCAAAGGAAAGTAAGGGGACTGTGAACCCCAACACCGAGCCGCACGCCCTCACGGTGCCATCTGCAATGGGACCCAGTTTCAAAAGATCAAGAACATGCTCCTTCCTCAAGCCTGGGAACCACTCGTCATGAAATGCTATGATGGGAACCACAGAGTATTGTGCGTGTTCCATTGCGGTTAACTTAGTTTTTCAACACAATAGGCTAGACAGCTGTCTGTTTTAAGTACAAACTGTTCCATAGTCAACCATTCTTCTCTGGGGACTTCCTATACCTCAAACGCATGGCTCCAGACAACAGAATTTTATTCACGTGCCCTTCTGGCCGTCTGAATTCATAGTGTTAGCAAGGTCCTGCTCTAGCAAAGAAGGCTCTAAGCAAGATCCTTTCTTGCTTCTTCCAGTTTCGGATCAGCGGCAGCATTCCTTGTTGTGTTGTAGCGTGACTCCAGACATGACCTTGGAGACAGTCACATGGCCATCTTCCACAGATGCTTCTGTCTCGATCACTTCTCTTCATATCAGGGCACTAGTCATATTGGATAAAATGGTCCCTTACCACTCCCGTGTGTCCTCGTATTAACTTCTTATAGCTGCAAAAATTCTATTTCTCAAGAAAGTCACATTCACAGGTACTTGAATATATCTTTGGGAGTGGGGCACAAATCAGTGTGCGGCAACTTAAAAATAGGTAGGGGAACTAGAAGTCTATTACATATACCGCTCCCGCCCCCAACAAAACAAAAAACAAATATCCAGTGCATCTGTGTTCAATTCCATCAGGAATCTTATAGTTGACACGGGATATAAACTGGGCATGTGAAACAGACATAATTAAGCTTTCAACGGACGCAAGGGGAAAAAATCCGCCCCTTTCACATTAAAATATTCCTGGTGTAAAAAAGGAAGCCCAGTATGATTTTACCACTGTCATTTTAAAATCATTAATATTCCTTAGCAAGGGCCTTTCTTTTAAGTCTAACCTTATAAAAATCATAAGTTAACCTAAAATGTGTACCCTGTAGTTAGCTACAAAAGCAGGCAGAACGTAAATGACCTTCTGGTGGTGGTGGTATGAGCTGCTGGTAAGTTGGCCTTCAACTCGTGGTAACCACACGCCTGGAAGGATTGGACCGTGTGACCATAGTCTTCAGGGTCTGGATTTGGAAGTAGATAGCCAGGCCTTTCTTCCCATTGTCTTAGTCTGGAAACTCCTGAAATCTGCCGAGTGTCACAGCAACACACACCTCCACTGACGGACAGACGGACAGGGGGTTGGGGGTTGCGGCAGGGGCCTGAGATCAAAGCCAGTGCACCCACAGAAGGGGAGAGTCTCCCACCGAACCATGACCATTTGGCAGCACGTTCAGTTGGGTGGGGCCATTTCATGACTCGTCTAATATGCAGGACTCCGGAAAAGTGACAGATGCCAAAATACACAATGTCTTGTATCCCTAAATTATTTAGCATTTACCAAAAGGCAGCAGTCAACGGAACCCTGTGGGAGGGTTCACCGTAGCCAAGGTTGACAAGCTGATCACCGTGAAGAGGGGCTGTCCACACCGTAGAAAGAGCAGGGGCCTGGAAGGAACATTGTCGGAGTTCTCACCCTGCTGCTCACAAGCTCCATCTCTCCGAGCCTGGCTTTCATTCGTAGACAGACAGACATGCCTAGAACACAGAATGTCTCCAGTATCTTGCGTCTAACACTTTCTGGTTCTCTGCCCTTCTCTGCTCAGCAACCTTTCCTCTGTCCCTCCTTATTAACACAATCCATGTCTTTTACTGTTCTGTGCTCCTCCCTCAAATTGAAGTGCTCAGGTATGGGGTGTACCCATTACTTTTAAAGCCAAAAATTGGGGGTGGGGTGGGGTGTTAAAATAGCTTGACTTTCCATTTCTTCTTTATTCACAAATATCCATCCGGTGTCTGCTTTGCTTCTTTATGCTATAGCCTGATTACTGACCAGGTGAAGAATCTACATTGTCGCCAAGTGTGTTCTAACTTTGCATTGGTAACAGGAACCTTGATGGTGTAGTTAGTGGGCTACATGTTACACGTTGGGATGGGAACCCAAGGTCAGCTGGTCTGTGGGAGGAAGGTAAGGCTTTCCACTCCTGTAAAGAGTTACAGTACCCAAAACCCACGGGGAAGTTCTATTTTATGAGTTGGAATCAAAGCAGCTGTGCTGAATTTAATCGAGATTGTGGATGAGGAAGCAGATGTCTAGTGTCAACTCCATTTGTGTGTGAATCCTTGAATAGATAATTTATCACAGATTATGTCCAGTTTGGATTGCACCACCAACACACACACACACACACACACACACACCACCCCCCACCCCCCACCCCTCTGCCTCTTTAGTCAAATCTGAAAAGCGTACCTTTTCCTGGCTGGGTACTCTATTTACTAAGTTTCTACCCACCTGTTTCTTTTTCAGCATCAAAGATGCCTTCTATACTCTATGGATTTTGTGTTAGTCTGGTAGACTAGAGAAACAAGTCCATAGACACTCACATGTGTATAAGAAGGAGCTTTATATAGAAGAGCAATTGAATACTGAGAAAACATTCCAGCCCAGTCCAGATCAGGTCCATAAGTTCAATATTAGCCCATATGTCAAATGCCAATCTATAAATTCCTCTTCAGACTCACAAAATACATTCAGTGCTGGCAGGGGTCTCCACAGGGCTCCCCCAGCTCTGAGGCTCTAGAGAAGCTCCATGTGTCTTGTCCACAGGAATCTCTCTCAGGGTGGGAACGTGTGTCCCACCTCCAATGAGCTATGCATCTCATTAGTGCCTCCAAATGAGGTCATCAAGCTTTAATTCGATTGACAGTCTAAACTCCTTCCCTTCACTCTTAAGTTTCAAAGTGACAATAGATTACGTAACTACCGCAAATTTATCATCAAAATCATTGTTGGCTACACACCGTGTAAAACAGGCAAAAGGAAATAAAAAGAAGCTAATGCCAACGAAATCATAGAGGTCCAATGCCAGCTAGAATTGACTTGCAGGGTCAAGGTAGGCGGGAAAGGAGCTCCACAGCCAGGACTGGGGCAGACAGTGGTGGAAGGCCCTCGCCAGAGAACCAGATGCCACTGGTGTCTGATTAGCTTGGCCACTAGACGGGGTTAGAAATGTGCTTCATTGCACTGGCTTCTCAGAAAAGTATTGCTCTTGAAAAAACATAGCTTTCATTTCTGAATTGTGGGCTTTTGTGACATTTATTATGGATTTGTTTCACGGCTTTTTCTTTTACTAATTAAAAAAGCGGGGTTGGGATTGATTCTGTGGTCACCGGACCATGTATGTGGTACCCAAAGAAGCGTGCGGCCTAAAGAAATCCTTCAGGAAACTGCTCAAATGGTTCCAGGGTCAAGAAAACATTAGGAGTAAGTGTTTGTCCTTTATAGTTTTTCCTTGGGTTCGTGTGTTGTTTTGTAGGCTCGCTATTTCAACTTCTCTTCCAGGATACTTGGTGGCATAGGGACTTGTGAAGTTTACCGTGAAGTCTAACACAGAATCAATTTCTAAAGACCTGGCTCTTCTCCAGAAGCGCTTCCAAATTACAGCGCATTCAGCTCTGCCGTCCTGGCCCTGTGCAGTCAGACAGAAGCATTCATCTTAGCCAGGTTCTCCATCTCTACCCGACTTACCCAGTTTTATTCCCATTCCCCACAGGCATTTGGCAACAGAGAAATGTGATGTTCGCTCACGTTAACCCCTTTTAAAAACACTTGAGATGATGTGGAGTTGCCCAATCCCCATATCAGTGCCACCAACGAATGACCGTTCTCCGGCTTGTTGTGCTCCAGAACAGAACGCGCCGAGGAAACAAATCGAGCCCCGGCCTCCTGCGCCTCACCTTTCTGGGGTTTCTGCAAAGCGAGGGTCTGAAAGCCAACACTTTTACTTACATATGGCACGAAAGAGATTGATTGGCCAGAACCAATGTTTAAAGGTTGCTTCCTGTATTGAGAGAGTAAGTGGGATATAGCCCCCTGGGAATTTGTTTTTATGATGAGCCTTCTTGTCTTCAGCGGAATAGGCGGCGCTCTTTGAGCCCCAGCCTTTGGTGTGAAAAAGAGGAGCACGAGGTCTTTCATCGCAAACACCAGCCCTCAAGGGGAGGTTCAAGTGTGCCCTGTCTCTCGAAGCACTGCCTCCGCAGGGTCAGTGACCTCTTTGGACTTGCTCTTGGAGACAGTGCGACCAAGAGAACGGGGTGTGGGTGTTGGCTCCACTACTTCTTTCCTTTGGGACCCTGGGCTTTAGGGTTTTCAGCTGTTGAATGGGTACCTCTCTTGGCTATCGGGCTGTTTCGCGGGGATTAAAGGCAAACCTGCTTGTGAGTTATTTGGCATGGATGGTGCATGCGGCCAAGGGAGGTTATTCTTAATGGTAGAAGACTTCCAATCCAGGGGAGATGATAGAAAACATCCCAAAGTTTCCATTTAGAAAAGCTTCCCATTTTGTTGACAGGAAACAATGGCCTGCGCACTGTGAGCTTTCTTGCCATAGTCTCTCTTCTTTGATCTCAAGAACATCTCAAATCAGGCTAGAAATCGCCTTTGATCTCCAGGAAAAATAAAAGCGATTTCATAGCTTCTGCAGCCCTCGTGGGTGCGGACAACTTAAATGACCACAAACTTGCAAGCCTGAGCGCGTTAGTGCGCCCCTGCTTAGGTCAACCCCCTGCGGTCCCTCACCGTTACCCAACGTTGCATGGTTCTGCCTTGTTTAGCTGCTTCTGGAATCTCTGGGAAGCCAGGGCTGATGTGTTGCTTTTGAAAACAGCTTGGCCGTCAACAGTCTAACAACCATCGGAAAGTAGTCATCAAGCAGGGCAGATGTGGGCTGCATTATGAGTGTCACTGATGGCGGCCAAATAAATTACGGCAGTGCCACAGCATTGGGCAGCGCGGTCTGGACAGCGGGTAGCTGTCGAGAGCCGCAAGGGACACCGACAACTGCTCTTTCTGGAAGAAGCAAATCAATGAGCAGTTACGTCTCCTGGCAAGACACACATGGAACAGTCCAGGAAACCAAACACCCATCCTCTGCCCATTTATTCCTTCAACAAGTTCCTGCTGGACCCATTGTAGGAAGTAGACTTCGTCTGGCCACCAGATGTTATCAATCGAAGGAAAGAGGCTATTGATCGGGCCGGATTTTCTTGGATAGATTTTGTAAAGCTCAACCGTGGGAACCCAACATTAATATGTAAATGTGGCTTTATCGTCCCCATCTCTCCTGGCTGAGCCCTATTATGCCTCTGGTGTTATACTGCCTTAAGCTTCCCACTCTGGCTCTCACCCAGGATTTCTGTGCTTCTGAACTTGGTCTGTGGTCCCCAATGCCCGGGCTTTGCTCGGCTGCTTCCCCTCTCATCAGGAGGCCGGCCTCCACTGCAGAAAGGGAGATGGGGAGAAGCTCAAATTGAGTGTACAAGAATGTGCTAGTAAATTACAGACCTTAGTTATGTCTACACTACCGCCCCATTTAGACTGTTAAAGAAAGCATCCCTTCAGTCAAATAAATCCATAGCTGGAGAAGCTGGAGGCTGAGTGAAAGGGCCAGCAGAAAGCCAGAGGATCGCGGCTCCAGCCTCTCCCGTTTGTTTCCCAGTGTGTCCCCTCCTCCACGCCCCCTGTTTTATTCATCATCAAATGACTGTCGAGAATTTACAAGGTCCTTGCAATGGTCCCGGGAGTCTGAATACCTTTGAAGGTAAATGTGTCCGGGGCCTTCAGTCTGTGCAGAAAAAGGCACAATCTGGTACCTAGAGAACCAGAGAAAACTGATAGGATGCTAGACTGGATGGTCATGGAAATCTGTGACTCTACGGGATAGATGTGGGATTAAAAGATCGTGGCGTGTTTCCATGATGTGTATGTGTATTCGGTGAGTTTATGAGTTTATTCCAGTTGACGGAATTGGTATAGCCCATTCCAAAACAAGCACACTGACTGCCATCTGGTCCATTCCGACTCACCGGGACCGTGAGGGCAGGACAGAAGTGCCCCTGTAGGTTTCTGACACTATAATTCTTTGTAGGAGTTGAGCCTCCTCTTCCTCCTATGGAGCGGCTGAGGGTTTTACACTGCTGACCTTGTGGAGAGCATTCAAACACATAAGCACTATGCCAGCAGGGCTCCTCTGGCATATGCTACAAACCAAACCAAACTCAGTGCCACTAAGTTGATTCTGTCTCACGGTGATCCTAGAGGAGAGAGGCCAATGTCCCCTGCGAGTTTCCAAAACTGTAGCTCATCATGGGAGTTGAAAGCCATGTCTTTCTCCCTTGGAGCGCCTGGTGGTTTTGAACTGCTGACTTTGAAGTTAGCAGCCCAGTATGCCACCAAGGATCCTGGCAGTATCTGCCATACCAAACCAAAACCAAACTCACTGCCATCGAGTCAATTCTGACTTAGAGTGACCCTGCAGGACGGAGTAGAACTGCCCCCTGTGGGTTTCCAAGACTAACTCATGGTAGCAGAGAGCCTCCTCTTTCTCCTGCTGAGTGGCTGGTGGCTTCAAACTGCTGACCTTGTGGTTACCAGCCAAACTCATAACCACCCTGCCACCAGAGCTTTGGAATATAGGTGCCAGTCATTTATGAAACAATTACTGCGTAATTACCATAAGCAAGGTATTGTCCTTAGGCCTGTGTATATGGTTATGAATGAAATAGGTATGAGAGGAGACCCCTACCCGGTGGGGTGAACCAAGAAGGAAAAACAACAGATCAGCAATGGGAGCAAAGCCAAGCCAAAAGATTTCAGGCTAGGAAGGGCAGTTCTTGGAACCCCCCAGGACGAGTGAGGAGATAGTCATAAAGGTCAGCAGACAGACTTGGAATTATGTATGATTTCTCATTTCTTTTTTGCTAGTTTTGTTTTTTCTCTTTTTATGCAATCTTTTGTTTTCTTCTTGTTTTGTCTCTGTTATTGTTGTTTTTACCTACCTATATAAGATAGGCATGGGAAGCAAGCCTGAGGAAAAAGCAATGGACTGATGGTTCCAGAGGGACTTGAGGGGAGGAGGAGGCGAGGGCACACCATAGACGGGAACAACTAGGGAATTACAAGCAGCAATGAGGAGGATGTAGAGATCCTCAGGGTGTTGGAGCAACAGCAATCTAGCTGAGAGCATTACTAAGAGGCAGAAAAAAAGGTGAATGTGATGGTGGGGAAAGAGGAAGGTACAACGAAACAGAGGAAAACATCTAGGAAGCAAAGCTGTGGATAGAGGTCTAAGCATAGGTGTGTATAAATGTAAATATACTAATGAATAAAAATAGAGGTATTGGCTTATGTACATATATGTATATGGCAATACATTGAGGAAGTGAACAGACTTTGGGCCTCTGCTCAAGCCCTCCCTCAATGCAAGAACACTTTGTTCTAACAACCTGGCATTCTGTGATGCTCACCCTCCTGACATGATCACTGAAGAAAAAATGGGTGAATAAGCAAATGTGGTGAAGAAAGCTGATGGTGCTCGACTATCAAACGATATAGCATCTGGGGTCTTAATAGCATGAAGTTAAACAAGCATCCATCTAGCAGAGAAGCAACAAACACACATGGAAGAAGCACACCAGCCTGTGTGATCATGAAGTGAAGATGGAATCAGGTAACAGGCTTCAGAAGACCCAAAACAAAACAAATAAAAAATATTGTTGAGAATGAAGGGGTTGGAGCAGAGATCCCCAACCCCATCTGTAGACAATAGGACATCCCGTCACAGAAGGGTGACAAGGAAGGGATGAGTCAACCACGGTGTAGTATAGCACCCATGAAACACACAATATTCTTCTAGTTCTTTGAGGCTTATTCACACACACACACACACACACACACACACACAATCAC
>NW_022103900.1:6571930-6575276 GCF_000313985.2 Echinops telfairi
GCGGGCTGACGATGCAGGCAGGTGAAGCAGTCAGCATGAAGACCACAGGCCAGTGGGCTCAGAGGGGTGTGGACCCAAAGTCTGTGGAAATGTGACAGGATGCTAAAAGTGCTCAGAGTCAGGCAGCCCAAGTGGGGCCAATACTGGAGGCAGGCAGAATTCTAGGAAGCAGGAAGGCAAAGGTGCAGAGAGAAGGACGTTCCCAGTTTTTCCTTAGTAAGGAGGCCACACCTCCCAGGAGGCATCATCAGGCTGTGCCCTGATTGACAGGGTGGCCTCCACCCCTCCATACATGCAAGTTGAATGAAATCATCGAACCACCACAACAGCCTTTGAAGAAGGGGGCCTGGGTCTTAAAACTCCAGAACCAAAAGTTGGTTTGCTACAAGAGTCAGCTGAAGCCTTTGAAGCCATTGGAAAAGACATGGAAAAACTAGAGGAGCAAAATTCTCATACAGACAAGTTCACCACCAATTACAGTTAGCAAGTGCTCCAGCTGCTAGGAGACCACCTATGGGTAGAAAAATAAAACCTGTGAAGAAACGTTCCTTGATGCCTACTTCCAGAATGGACTCCAGTAGGAGCCCCACCCTCTCAGCAGCAGAATCAAATCTTGACGCTCCAGCAGCAGGTCCATCAGCTTCAATGTAGCCATCTCTCCCTCATCTTCCTCGGTATCACCCAATCACTAATGTAACCACAGTGTGACTTCCCGAATACCATTTCCAGAAACCAAGACATTGATCAAGCAAGCATGAACATTAAACTTTAATTGTGATCTATTTTTTTCTATCTTAGCTTTTAAAATTGCTTCTTTAGTGTTGTTTACAGTATTATATAATTACACACATATACAATACACACGCGCCGCTCTCTCTCTAGTACAGTGCCATCTATAGTGACTTTTATTAATCCTTGATTACTATATCATGTTTTAAGATGTTTTAATGCATCTTAAGTTCTCTTAAATGTTTTATATGCATAGAGAGGTAAATTATATATTATGCACAACAAACTAGACAAACATTTGACTTACTGATGCTAAATAAGACTGTCTACATCTACACCGACTTAAAAATTCAACTGAAAAACCCGAGACTTCCTGTATTTTACAAAAGTGGCTTTAGAGAACTACAACACAGGCGGGGAGCGAGCAGAGAAGCACACAAGGGCCATGACAACATGACAACATACAACTTGCAGTGACAGGATTCTCAGCTTCCCTTTTGACATCAGCAAAGTCTTAGCACACATATTTTCACATGTGAAACTTTAAAAAATACAATTAAAAAAAATATATATATACATGACATATACAGAAATTCTGGCATTCGCATATCCCCCCTCACCCCTGAACACTGACTCCCCCATTGACACCTTGCATTCTTGTGCTACCTGTGTTATACTTGATATGTCAATATTATCATTATTATTCACGAAAGCCCACAATTTACATTAGGGTTTGTATTTTGTGTGTGAGTCATGTGCCCACCATCACAGTATCACACAAAATTGTCTCGCTGCTCTGAAAACGTCCCATGGTACACCAGCTCATAACTCCCCATCCTTCCGATTCTGTGAAACCACTGATCTTTTCACTGGGTCTATAGTTTTGTCTTTTCCAGAACGTCATAAAGTTAGGCACACGGCAGCAGTAACGTTTGCAGACTGGCCTCATTCCTATCGCATCATGCACTTAGAGGAGCCCTGATCTAACAGCGGTTAAAGCACTCAGGTACCAACCAGGAAATAGACTATTTGAGCCCACTAGTTGCTCTACAGGGAAAAGATGTGGCAATTTGCTTCCATAAAGAGTTGCAATCTTGTCTTGGAAATATTCTGAATGGTTCTTGTCAGTCCTATAGGCTCATTCCACTGTCCATCTGTCAGTTTGTTGTACTGTACTGCCTTGGATGTTGTTGTGACACTGGAAACTATCCTTCTGGCATTTTAAATGCCACCAGGGCACCCAAGGTGGAACCAAGTCTTACAGACTGAGATGCACTAGGAAGAAAGAGTAAGAGCTCCACTCTGAGGGGTTATACACCGAGAACCTTGTGAATAGCAGCGGAACATTGCCCGGCATAGTGTTAGAACGTGTGCCCATCAGGTTGGAAGGCGCTAAAAATGGCTGGGAAGAGCTACCTTCCCAGAATAGAATAACGCTATGATGTGGATGGAGTAAAGTTTCAGGACATTCATTTGCTGATGGGGCATGACTTAATACGATAAGAAACAGCTAACGACATCCAATAATATTTGGAATGTGAAATGCAAGACATATGAATCTAGAAAAACTTCACATCATCAAAGATGAAATGGAACACATAAAAATTAATATCCTAGGCACTTGTGAGCTGAAAAAAACTGGTGTTGCCCATTTTTAATTGGATAGTCATGTGGTCTGTTATGGCAGAATGACAAATTTAAGAGGAATGGTGTCACAGTCAATAGTCAAAAAAGAACATTTCAAGATCTATCTTACAGTAGGATAATGTCTATAATAGAATAATATCTGAATGCCTATATGGAAGTCCACTTAATACAATGATTATTCAAATTCATGCACCAATCCCTAAAACCAATGATGACACAATTGAGAATTCTATCAACATCTTCAGTCTGAAGCTGATCAGACATGTAGTCAAGATACATGGATAACTACTGGTGATTAGAATGCAAAAGTTTGGAACAGAGGGAAGAAGCCATAGCTAGAAAACATGCCTTGGAGATAGAAACAATGCTAGCGAGCTCATGTTATAATGTTTCTAGACTAAGGGTTTATCCAGTTAACTCTAGAACACACCACCAACTGGTCATAAACATAAACTCAGGTTGAAGCTGAAGGCAATGAAAACAAATCCACAAATCTCCAATCCACCATGAGTATATCCCACCTCAATACAGAGCACATCTCAAGAACAGATTTAATGCATTAAATACTAATGACCAAAGACTAAATGAGTTGTGGGGTGATATCACAACATCATTCATGAAGAAAGCCAAAGATCATTAAAATGACAGAAAAACAAAAAGTCCAAAGTGTGTTGAAGGCCATTACGACTCAGCCTTGAAACGGCTGAGAAGTCTCACGACCCAGGTGTCAGTATCTGCTGTTTGCTTCTGCGCCTTGACATTGAGACTAAGAAAAAGAGAGACAGAAAGGACGTATGCGAGTTCTGGGAAATCAGGATGGTTAATTTTCCCAAGGATGCTGCGTTTGGAAAAACAGAGTTGTTGATGTGTATCCAATGTGCTTGCTTAACAATGAGAAAAACATAACCCCGGGTTGTTTCTGCATGTATAAAAGGAAGATGTAGAATTAACTCGGGGCTTCAGTAGTCAC
>NW_022103900.1:6576557-6577602 GCF_000313985.2 Echinops telfairi
AGTTAATCATAAGGCATTGTTTTTATGTAGTGGTCTGCAAAACTTTATGGTATAAATAAAACTGTTTTGAAGAACCCGGCAGAGACTGCTTCCACCAGCACATCTCTCGTGTCTGTCTCGTCTGTGTTCTCCGAGTCCACACCTCCTTCAGGTATCCAGTTCAACCTTCCTCCCGGAGCTGGACTCCGACAAGTGGCACCCGAACAGGGACCTGAAGGTCATCTTTTCTTGTTTTCGGTGTAGACAGGACTTCACCTAGGGTACTGCAGACCCCCTGGCGCAAGGCAACCAGGTAAGTAGAGGTGAACAGATAAAGAACTTGAGAAGTATGGGCCACAGGGAATCTAAGGAGGGACGACTGTTGTTTGTAGAAATTCTAAAGCAAAAAAGCAAATTCTTAATGGAAAAGGGGTCCGTGTGTCGACTCATCAGATAACAGGATTTTTAAATTTTGTCCAGCAATGCAGTCCATGGTTTCCTGAAGAAGGTACCGTCAGTCAGTATAGATACATGGACTAAAGTAGGGGAAGAATTAAAAGAATACTATAATGAACATGGGCCTGAAGAAATCCCTGTAGAAACATTCTCCTTATGGAGCTTAGTGAGAGATTCTTTAGACCCCTTACAAGAGGTTACTCAACTTTCCAAGATGAGAAAATGCCGTTAAAGGTGGAACAAGCGGAGAGGAAACAGAGTTATACTATTGAAACTGACTCAGGGGAGAGTGATGATAAACATTTGCCTGAAGATGAAGCTGACTTAGAAGCAGCAGCTGCCCGTTATCATGACAATGATTGGGATTTACCCTTAGTTCAATTGGTACAGATAGCAACTGTAAACACAGGGAATCCAGGACAGATTACTCCTTCAGGACCAGTGGTGAGAGGGGCAAGGCCTGGAGGGTGAAGGGAATGTGGGGTGGAAAGGGGGAACCAATGACAAGAACCTAGGTATTGCCTCCTCCCTGGACAGCAGAGAAGATGGCGGGGGGAGATGTTGGACAGTGTAACTTATGACAAAACTATAATAAGTTGTGAATTATGAA
>NW_022103900.1:6582088-6597186 GCF_000313985.2 Echinops telfairi
TAGTGGGGGACTCGTTTGGCCTCCCCGATATAGAGGACCTTATAGACTGCCTCCCCCAACTGACACCCCTTTACCATGGACAGGGGCTTACATGGAAGGAGAAAGAACGGTTAACATTAATAGAAAACATATAAAAAGGGAAACATTAAGTCTTTGGCAAAGAATCAGATGGTTTGGCTCCCCATGGTGCCTCAGGAGTATAAGAAATAAAAGAGGCATAGGTAGACAATGGAACAGTTACCATGGGAGAGTTTGTAAAGGAAAATATTTAACTTTGAGAAGCATTTAACTCTGCTTGTAGATGCTAGGCTTTGAAGTAGCACATGAGGTAGTTTCATTATGTTAAGTTAGTCAACCAGGAAAAAACATTGTGAGCAAAAAATAGGTCAGTGAGTAGGATATGAGTCTAACAAAATTTTCTGAACACCTCAATCAAGAATAGTGTGTGACTTATAAGATAAACAGTACAGGGGGAAAGACCAGGAAGAGGACAGAAAGTGATAGAAAAAAGTACAGACCTTCTAATGGTCTTTCATCAGGTTTTAGTGGAAACAATAAGGGTGACTTTGGAGTTGATCATAAGGCATTGTTTTTATGCAGTGGTCTGAAAAACTTTTTATGGTATAAATAAAGCTGTTTGGAAGAACTCAGCAGAGATTTCTTCCACCAGAACATCTCTCGTGTCTGTCTCGTCTGTGTTCGCTGACTCCACACCTCCTTCAGGTATCCAAGTCAACCCTCCCTCCCACAGCTGGAATCCGACACCTTCAGTTGCAATACTGAAGGATACTAAGGGCAAAATAACATTTTTAAGGAGGGGAATTCTAGAATACTTAATTTTGCTGGTGCAGAACCAACACATAGACCAAAAGGCAATTGTCTGACTAGAACGAGGGCACACTGAATGGTTTACAATCTTGAAAGGTAAGTATCTGCATCAGGGCTGTAGCTTCTCACCATACTTATTCAATCTATATGCTGAGCAAACATCAGAGCAGCTCAATCATACGAGATTGTGGTGTCAGGATTGGAGCACGGCTTATGACAACCTGTGACATGCAGGTGACACAACCTTGCCTGCTGAAAGTGAGGAGCACTTGAAGCACGTGCTGATGAAGATCAAGGATTGCAGCCTTCAGTATGGATTCCAACTCAATGTGAAGAAAACCCAAATCCTCACAACTGGATGAACAGGAAACATAATAAATAGAAGACTGAAGTTGTCAAGGATTTTGTCTTACTTAGATCCACAATCAATGGGCATAGCAGTCAAGAGATCAAATGATGCAATGCATGGGATAAATCTTCTGCACATCATTTCTTTAAAATGTTGAAAAGCAAAGATGTTACCTGGAGGACTAAGGTATGCCTGAGGCAAGTCATGGTATTTTCAATAGCTTAATATGCATATGAAAGTTGGACATTAAATAAGAATGGCCAAAGGAGAATTGATACATTTGAATTATGGTGCTAGTGAAGCATATTTATATTCCATGGAATGCCAAAAGAATAAACAAGTATTTCTTGGAAGAAGTACAGCCAGAATACTCCTTAGAAGCAAGGCTGGTGAAACTTCACCTCAGGCACTTTGGGCGTGTTATCAGGAGAGACCAGTCCCTGGAGAGGGACATCATGCTTGGTGAAGTGCACAAGAGGAAGACCCTCAATACGAGGCATTGACACAGTGGCTGGAACAATGGGCTCCAGCATGGCGACAACCACATGAGGTCCCACCGTGCCCAGAATCCATTTGTTGAGAGTGAAAGTATGCACTGACAGTTCAAGTTGATGGCTCATTTCTTTTTATTGCTGAATGTACTTCATTGTACAGATGCACCGCTGTCTATACATCTGCTATTGAAAGACATCTTGTGGTTTCTGATTTATGATCATTTGGAATAAAACTTTTCTAAATGTTGGTGTGCAGGTTTTATGAGAGCATGCAACACAGAACTTTTTTTTAATATGGAAAGAATATTTTTCCCCAGTGAATTTCTGCCATACACGTTCATTTTCATTAATTGAGTTGACAGTTTCAGTTGAGTTGACAGAAGCTTACTTAAGGTAAGGCTTCTGGTATGGATTGAGCTGGGTCCCCAAAACCATGTGCTATAAATGCTAACCTCTGTTCCGATGGTTACAGTCCTGTGGGAGAATGGATTGTGCTGGTTATATGAGGGGTAGCGTGTGCCCCGAGTGTGCCCTTTATGACATGAAAAAAGATTGCCCATGCAAGCAAGTAAGCACAGGTGGAAGAAAAGAGACAGCAAGCCACATGGAAATGTTCCAGGAACAGAAATTCTGATTGCTGAGGATCCTGCTCCAGAGCTGGCACAGAAAGAATGCCGTCCCCCAGAGACAGTACTCTGAGTTCCGACGGTTAGCCTCCTGAACGGTAAGAAAATAAGTTTCTGTTTGTTAGTCATCCACTTGTGGTACTTCTGGTAAGAGCAGCACTAGATAATTAAGACAGCTGCTTTACGTTCTGAACCTAAATAGAGTTTCCTTGTTTTTAAGGAATATAATAACAGTCATTTGGTTAAAAAAAATTACCAACCAGTCAGCAATCTGCTAATAGCTGTAAGTAAAGTAACCATATAATTTATTGTCTAAATTGGGACAATGTGAGAATGAATTTTATTAGTAATTTCACTACAATAACAAGCAAAAACAGGTCCTGATCAAAAGGAAGAAATGTCAAGTGTAGCGACTTTAAAGGGCTCATTACTCTGCTGCACAGTCTTCTGTTCCAACCTCTGACTAGGACTGGCTGGCATCCATCGTGTCCCAAGTAAGGACTTTCAAAACACAGCACAAGCTAACACCAGTGTTATTCATCACAGTAATGCACGTCATTACATCAGCCCGCTCATCAAGCTTGATACCTTTTTACATCCCCCCTCTTTTGCTCAGAGATTTCTATCCTTTTCTTTAAAAACAAAACCAAAAAGCCAGCATTATCCTGGCTCGTGATGTTTTTAGTATCTTGATGTCTGACTTTCCATTAAGTTGTGAGCCCCTATGCACCCAGCCCCCCTTGTCCTCCTCAATGTCCTCAATCGCTCTTTCTAAATGTGCAAGGCCACACACCATGCAAGCAATATCTGTTGAATGACTTTCAACCACATACCTAAATGCTTCATGGCTGGTCATGAAATGAGAGACATGCACAGATACTGGGGTATGGGAGGTGTGTGGAGAAATAAAGATATTGCTTCAAGCTTCCCCATTATGATTATTCTTGTTTAGGTCATTCATATATCCAGCAAATACATACTGGGCACCGAATGAAAAGAAGGCAATAAGATAAGTGCTGGGAAAACATGAAGTTGGTTGAGACAATGAGGCAGGGATTCTGCCCTGAATCAGCTGATGGACCAGGAGGAGATAGGACCTCTTAGCATCGTTAAGAGGGAAGGGAGTGATGATTCTTGTACCAAGTCTCCGGTGAAAATGGGAAACAAACTCGATTTAGAAGGCCTCCATTTTCAAGATAGATAGGAGAGAGCATAGTTATTTTATGTGTTCGTGTCCATCATGGGCTTGCTCCTCTTTGTCCAGCCTGATGTACCATTTGTGATACCTGTTGGTCCCAGTACTGCTGAAGCCCGTGGAGACGCTTTTTAGCAGGGAAGGGAAGCAATCGGAGCAGTGCTTCAGGAAGACTCACCTGACAGTCCTCCTACAGGGAGTAGACGAGAAAAGAGAGACCAACAATAATGGCTGGCGTGGCTGCTGCCAGCCTACCATAGGAGCTTTACGGAAGGTTGCCACTGGGGGAAGTGAACGATGAGTCTGAGCAATCTCTAGATATCACTTCTTACAAGTGCGTATGACTCTACATTTACTTCAATGAAACTTTCAATGAAGAAAAGAGACTGAGAAAACGAATGAGAATCTAGATTAGGTCCTGCTTGGAAGAAAAAGAATGAATGAAAAATAGGCGCACCCCGATTTGTCCTACCTGTGCAGTCATTCATACTCAGCCAGCGATAGCACAAAGCACATTCAATGGGCTGGGCCTTGTTATGGCTCCGTTTTTGAACTATGCCCATGGTCCAGACCATACAGAAACATCAAAGATCCAGTTGAAGTCTCTCGATGAGATGTTGAGGGCCCCTGAAGGAGGGGGCTCACTCAGTCACATTTCAACACTCAGCCAGCAGCAGAGCCAAGAGAGTGGCCTGCTCAGGCTGTCAACCTTTTGACTGACCGAACGTTCCTGCCTCTCAGCATCCAGGAAAGGAATCAGAGGGCCATTGCTGTGAGGAGTCCTTCTGTCTACCCAGAATAGCAGTGCTGCATGGCTCTTGGAATTATGAAACATGAAAAAGGTAGAATGCTTATTCACAATTGGGAAGATACTAACAGAAAACATGTGCAGATAGTTTATGGCGTGTTAGGTATTCTTTTAAGTACTTATTCATTTTAAGTCCTTTAATCCTCATCACACTCATTCAATAAAAAGTGAAGCCGTTAGGAACCTTGTCCAAGGTTCCATGCACAGTAACAATCAGGAGGAACTTCAGAGGACCGAGAGCCCGCGATTCTGGAGAAGAATATTGAAAGGGCCACGGGCTTCCAAAGGGACAAACCGATCTGTCTGGAAGAAGTGAGGCCAGACGCTCCTCAGAGGCAAGGACGGTTAGGGCTTCTCTTACATACTTTGGACACGTGTTCAGGAGTGACTGGTCCTTGGAGAAGGACATTATGTTTGGGAAAATAGAGGGGCATCAACAGGGAGGAAGGCCATCAACAAGACGATTCACACAGTAGCTGAAACTATGGCTTCAAGCGTAGGGACCATTGTGAGGATGGGGCAGGGCTGGCAGTGTTTTGTCCTGTTGTGCATGAGGTCAGAACCAACTTGACGGCACCTGACGACGATGACAACAACAACAACAGCCTGGGCTCTTAACCATGGCATTCTCTCATCTCAAATACGGTGCAATGATCAGTCTCGCATCCTAGACACATGGATACAGAAATGGCCGAGGAAGGCTTGATTTGGGATACCTAGGAGTCCTGGTAGCATCGTGGGTTACGTGTTGGGCTGCTAACTGAAAGTTCAACCATTCAAAACCACTAGGCACTCTGTGGGAGACAGATCCAGCTTTCTACTCCCCTAATGAACTACGGAAACCCACAGGGGTAGTTCTACCAGCAATTCTACCATGTGCTGTAGCATCAGATGAGTTTCGATCCCCCAACACGGGTCTACTCACACAAACAGAATAGAGAAAATCAACCCACTTCTCTTTCTGGGCCTTTATAACACAAATATCAGTCCATCAGGATTTTGTGCGCTGGAGTTTCTGTTAGGTGCCATCGAGTGGTTCTGACCCATAGTGACCCGATGCACTGACCAGTGCTGCCCCTTCCTCACAATGATCTCTGTGCTCGAGCCCATATTGCAGCCGCTGTGTCGATCCATCTTATTGAGGGCCTTCCTATGCTTCATTGACCCTACGTTACCCTCCATAGTGTCCTTCGCTAGGGACCTGTCTGTTCAGGCAACATGTCCAAAGTACGTTAAGTGACATTTCGCCGCCATTGCCTCTAACGGGCACTCTGGCTGTACGGCTCCTAAGACAGATCTGTTTGTCCTTTCGGTTGTCCACAGCACTGTTGATATCCATCACCAGCACCACAATTCAAATGCATCGGTTCTTCTTTACTCAGCTGTCCAACTTTCCTATGCCTACGAGGCCACTGAAAGTACCAGGGTTTAGTCCTGTTTGCATGGTCCTCTTCTCTCTTTTCCTTTCTTTGTGTCTATCCTTACAAATTAGGCAAGATAAGCGATCCCAGGGGACAGTGATGGGACTGACGGTTCTAGGGGGGGTCTTGGGAGGGGGGTGGCAGGGGGAGGTGAGTGGTGATCCATTTATGACAGAGACAGGGGAATAAGAAGGGTTCTAACAGAGACAGCAAGGAGGGTGTAGTGCCTCTGGTCATGTTTGATCAATCAAAAGGTATCTGAGAGAAATTACTGAGAGGTGAATGATAGGTAAACATGAAAGAGGGGCAGGAGGAAAGAAAAACTGGAAAGAAGAAGAAAGAAAAATATATTCATAGGTAGAAATATATATATATACACACACATCAAGGAAGCAGATGGTCTTTGGGCTTCTACTTAAATCTTACTCCAGTACAAGAATGATCTGTTCTAACAATGTACTATTGTAGGATACTCACTGTCCCGACAAAATGGGTGCATGAGCAAATGTGAAGAAAGCTGATGGTGGCCAGCTATTAAAAGATATAGCATCTGAGGTCTTAAAGGCCTGAAGTTAAACCAGTGGCCATGTAGCAGGGAAGCAACAAAGCCCACATAGAAACAGCACACCAGCCTGTGTGATCATGAGGTGTCAATGGGATTAGGTGTCAGGTATCAAAAGATCCAAATTAAACCATTATATCAATGTGAACTAGAGGGGTTTTGGAGTGGAGACCCAAAGCCCATCTGTAGAAAAATTGAACATCGCCTCACAGAAAGGGTCTCAAGGAAGGGATGATCCAACCAGGGTGCAGGATAGCACGGAGGAAACAAACAACATTCCTCTAGTTCCTGATTGGATATCAACATGATATGATTCAAGGTGTCTGAAAATGACCCTCCATCCCAGAAAATCTCCTTCTTGGTCCTGTCTCTGTAGGTGACATTTCCACCATAATCAAGGAATTGTAAAAATTCAAATAGCTTCAGAATAAGAAAGAAGCTTTACCTATTAATATAGGATAAGTCCTTTGTTCTCATTCCCGCCCCCACCATCAAGTATATGAACCTACTGTGGATCAAGTCCAGAAACAATCCTTTACAATGCAGTGTTTTCAGTGCTAACGTTAATTGTGGCCAAGCTACTGTAAAGGTCCAAGAAGCTGTCATTTGAACAGAACATAAGAATACTGTGTGGCTTTAAATCAGGAAAGGTGCGTGTCAGGTTGTATCCTTTCACCATACATTTTCAATCTGTGTGCTGAGCAACCAGACTTTAGGGCAAAAGAACCTGGCGTCCATATTGGAGAAACGCATTGCCATCGAGTTCATGCCATCTCCTCGTGATCCCATAGGATGGGGAAGAAGTTGCCCGGTGAGTGTCCAAGACTGTAATCCTTTACAGGAGTAAAAAGCCTCATCTCTTTCCCCACCTTGAAGGACAATTCATGAAAAGCCTGGGCTTTGCAGATGCTAAACCTCACTCGCTGGAAATGAAAAAATCTTACCATAGTGAATGATGGGGGAGTGCGGAGTGGAGACCCAAAGCCCATTAGTAGGCCACTGGAGATCCCCTTGCAGAAGGGTCTCGGGGAGGAGATGAGCCAGTCAGGGTGCGATGTAACAACGATGAGGAATACAACTTTCCTCTAGTTCCTAAATGTTTCCTCCCCACTCCCACTACCATGACTAGAATTCAATCTTGCAAGTCTGGCTAGACCAGAGATGGTACACTGGTACAGATAGGAACTGAAAATACAGGGAATCCAGGAGGGATGAGCCCAATAGGACCAGTGGTGTGAGTGGCAAAACAGGGAGGGTAAAGGGAGAATGAGTAGGAAAGAGGGAACTGATTACATGGAACTGTGTGTGACCTCCTCCCTGGGGGACAGACAACCGAAAAGTGGGTGAAGGGAGACGTCGGACAGATCAAGATATGACAAAATACCCATTTATAAACTATCAAGGGCTCATGCGGGAGGGGGGAGCGGGGAGGGAGGGGAAAAATGAGGACCTAATGCCGGGGGTTTAAGTGGAGAGAAAATGTTTTGAGAAACGATGTACAAATGCACTTTACACAATTGATGTGTGTATGGATTGGGATAACAGTTGTATGAGCCCCTAATAAAATGTTAAAAAAAAGAAAAGAAAAGGACCGATGAAGATCAAGGACTGCAGCCTTCATCACAGCTCAACATCAAGAAAACGTAAATTCTCGCAACAGGACCAATAAGCAGCATCACCCTGAGTGGAGAAAAGGTGGGAGGTGTCAAAGATTTCATTTGCTTGTATCCACGGTCAGCACCCATGGACTCAGCAGGCAGGGAATCGAGCACTGCACTGAATGAGACCAATTTCCTGCAAAAGATCTCTTTAAAGTGTTAAAATGCAAAGATGTCACGTAGTGCACCTGACGCAAGCCATGATACCTTCAAATGCCTCAGGTACAGGTTAAATCTGAACAAGACTGAAAACGTATGGTCAAGGATTAGTAACTGCACCACGGACTACCAGAAGAATGGACACATCTGTATTGGAAGAAGTACAGCCAGAATGTTCCTTCGAAATGAGGGTGGTGAGTTTTATCCCAGACATTTTGGACAGGTCCTTGGGAGGGGGCCATCCCTGGACAGAGACATCAGGCTTGGTTAAGGAGAGGGTGGAAGGAAAACAGGAATGTGCTCAACAAGACAGATTCAGACAGTAGCCCTGGGTTCAAAGAGAGAATGATGGTGAGGCTGGGCCAGGACCAGGCAGTGTTTTGCCCTAGGAAGGAGAGCTCCATCACGGCTCAGACCAATCTCAGTGGCACCTAGAAACAATCTCAACCACATAGAATTAACTTTTAAAATAAAAGATAAGCTTTAGGGGGGGCGGGGCAAAGAACTGAGAAGAATTAGGATGTGATGGTGCCTGCAAGGGGAATCTCAGACAGAAAAAACAAAACCAGAGACTTGATGTCTGGGGTGGGGTGGGGGCGGGGGGAGGAGAGGATGGTAAAGGAAAGTTATAGAGGAATTGCAGCAAAATTTCCTTCTGTCACAGCTGTTTCTAGATGGAGTTGGAGCAGGATATGATTATTTTGTATACAAAATTGGTTGCTATGGGGGGCAGGAAAGCAACGGACTGCTAACCATAGTGGTTCAAAACCACGAGCTGCTCTGTGGGAAAGATCACCTATAGGTTCCCATAAAGATTTACAGCCCCATAAACCCTGTGTAGGTGTGAGTTGGAATCGAGTTCGTGGCGGTGGGGTTTGGGGCTTAGTCTGAGAGTTGCATGTAGCTATCAGGGATATACCAACTACCTCAAATTTGGGGGGCAGTGAGACCCCATAAAGGAAATTGTTGATGTGCGTAACTCAGTGCTTTCAAGCCCAAAGTAAAGGCTGCCCATTTAACACCACCACCACCACCCGAGTGAATGAACCAATCAATCCAGTGGACAAACCCACATTTTCTTTGCACTGCCAAAGCCCACAGAACATGGTAATGACTCTCGAGCTCTGCCACGGTAGCTCAGTCTGCAATGGTTGTGTTTGATGATTTGGTGGTGTATTAAGCACTTACGGAGACCTCCCCAACTACATTAGACCTGGATAAACAACTACATCAGACCTGGATAAACAACTACATCAGACCTGGATAGACAACTACATCAGACCTAGATAGACAACTACATTAGACCTGGATAGACCTGAGTTGCCATGGGGGTGAAGCTCATCTGCAGAGACTTCCTCTCCTGGGTGCCGCCCCTCCCTCTGTCCGCCTCCCTCGTCCTGCTGCTGCCTACTCCCGGAGTCCTTTCCTCTTCCAAAGCCACCTGCTCCTCGCCTTTGAGCTCCCAGGTGTCAGTGCTCTAAGATTTGACCTTGGGAACTGCCAAATCTGAGCAGGGATGGCTTTTCCCATCTGCAGCAAAAACCGTTTCAAAAAACTAGGGATGGTGCTAGGTTTCTCGTGTGTTTGTTCCGGGCTGGGTGTGTTTGTGACTGCAAAAAACAATTACTGAAGCTCAGCTGTAAGAAATGAAATGCGTTTAGTCACAGGTAAAGTTCATGAACATGGTTTTAGCTGCAGAATCTGCACAGTAGCATCTTTTACAAATGAAGGCATAGCCCAGATCTTACATCTTTTACAAATAAGCCACCTCCAGAGCGATATTGATGGTAAAAGCTGGAGCAAGCCTAATGGCCTGGCAGCATCAACGCTGCTCAGAATAACGAGCTATGGGACAGAGCACTTTATCTTCATCAAATTTCCCCTCTGCTAGTTTAAAGCATCTGAAACCCCCCTACTTCCCTTGAACCAAGCATGCTTAGAGTCCTGCGGGACAAACGTCCCTACTCATTTTCTGGGTTAATATTTGAAGCTGTTGCACCAAATGGACTTGTTGCCCAGAGAGAATTCTGAAGGGAAGGCAGATGAAGGCACGTACGAACGCCATCTTGGCTGGAACAGAACTCTTCCTGAGGATGACCATATGCTTTCCTGCAATTAGCCAAGAGCCATTTGGGAGGCAAGGACTGAAATCACCAGATTTAGTGGCCTGTTCATATTCGATACTAAATTTGGTTAATTTTTTTTAATTGAGAGGGAAATTTGCTTTTGATGGTTTTTGTTTATGGTTCCAACATGACGTTAAACCTGGGAATTCACCCAGTGTCCAATGTCACTTCAATGACAAGGGGAAAGCATTCCAAGACCACAGCTCTAAGGGGGTGTCTCACATGGCTTGAGGAGTCAGACTTCACGGGCTGTTGGCTTACTCTTCAAACTACTGGATGGAAGCCATTTGTATGGTCACTTAGGGCTATGGTTGGTTCTCCTTGCTTTGATTTCCAACAGGAGGTGAGTTGCGAGGTAGAGTACGGAATACTCCCCGTGGTAGCAGGTGAATCCCACCATCATTTCTGATGGCTTTTAACACTGCCTTGTCCTTTACTTTCTACCCAGAGCTATTACAGGCTTAAAAGAAAAATCTTCAGGCAGTTGAAAGTTGAACAAATTTTAGGTTAACCTCAACTTACAACAGGGCTCTGTTCTGATGGCTAGTCCATCAGACACTGGTTCTGATAAGTGAAAACCTCATTTTTTTGCTTTTAATTTTCCGTATTATTTTATTTGTATGGTTCTCTGCAAATCCTATCTTGATTTGTCTTGGTGGTTGAGAAACATTGCATCTGAGAATGACAACATTCACAAATTACATAAAGCAACAGTGTATGCAGTATCTATTACTAATGTAAGGTGACCAGATGTCCCGCTTTTGGCGGGACAGTCCTGACTTTTAACAAATTTTCCCGAGTTCCGCGCAGCGTTTTTAAAAAGCCCTGATTTTTGGGAAGAATGCACGACAAGCTAGGGTACATGGTTTTCGGCTGCCATGTGGCTATTTCGCCAGAATATGAGTTTTATCAACGGTGTCCTGCTTTACCAATGTTAAAATCTGGTCACCTTATACTAATGATAAGATGTACAGAGTTTTAAAAAAAAAAGTGTGGCCCATCATGAGTCACAACTTAGGGGCCACCCACAGTAAGGAAAGCTTGCAAATGCTTCCAGAGAGCCCTGTCCAAGTCAACAGCTCACACTCTTGACCAGCGACCCCAGTGCCTCCCACACTGGGAGCCCACAGGCCTCAGGTGTGGGCTTTCTCGTCCTCTCTGGTCGGTTCACAATTCTGCCTCCATGTGAATCCACGTAGGGTTTTCCCGTTGGAAATGGAGTCGGACCCTGCTTCTTCAGGCCGATTACTCCACCTGCGTTCTTGACCGCTTCGTCTCCTCTCCACCAGGGACTTTGCTCTTTTCCATGCCTCTGTTCCTGTGGCATCTTCAGCCTTTCCCTTTGCCCTGGCTGCTTCCTATTCGCATCCACATGAACCCACAGGCCTCTGTGAGGAGCTTTCCCCCTAGCGAGCCTGCTAGTCTACTTCTGCCTTTCCCTACTACGATCCTGGGCCAACGGCCACCAGCATGCACTTATAATAGTAACACTAATAACGATAAGGGATAAATCATGCTTGCATGTCTCCTCTGTGATTATGCTGTGTCAAGCAATGTACATACATTTTTTTTTTTAAGGCTCATAAAAGCCCTATGAGACAGCTCCTATCGTGACCACGAAGCAGCCTGCATGAGATCACACAGCTCGCTGGTAGCTGAGCTAGGACTCAAGCCCAGCTGGTCTGATTGTCGGGTTCAGTTGGTGCCACTCCTTTGTCCTACTTTCCCCTTCTGTTGCCACTCCTCCCAGTGTTGTGAACCCACAGGCAGCAAGTACACTGACCTCATAAGAACGATTATCTGTCGACATATCACTTTCTCGTTTTTCTTGACCTTTCTGCAGCAACTGATATGATTGACCATCTGCACCCCGCCCCCCCCCTCCCCGCCGTGATTTTGACCCTCTCATCTCCTTCAGCTAATACAGCACCCTATGATTGATTGCAGTTCTTATCCAATCTCCGTGAGCTTTCTTTTTCTATCTTCTTCATTAGCTCAATTTCCTTCTCTCGATAAATAAAAGGACCAACATTTAGTCGTGGAGACGTTGCCACTCTCACTACAACGAATCTTAGTTCTAGAGCCCTGTTCTCTTGTCCTTTTTTGGGCCTGGCTTGGATGCTCATCTACATCGTGGACCACTGAATAACTCTCCTCTCACTTCCAATTCAATTAGGAATATAAATGAGTCATATTTCCCCCAAACTTCTAAAGGGCTCTTTTCCCCTGCCCTCCGTATCAGTTTCTGTCCAATACTCATTCAACCGCCGGGCTTACAGCAGGGATGTCAACTAATCATCCCCCTGAACATGATCTAATCAAAATTCAACTTGTCAGTTCCCTCTGTGTTTCTCACAGTGGCCCCTCCCACCCCATTCTCTTTTTACTACCAGCACCCTCGACAATGACCTTATTACTTAATGCTTGTCTACAGCTAAAGCTTCTCTCTGACCTTTATAGACTATTTCTGATCCCCGCTTATATGGTTGGCTGCCAATTTAAAACACTACTTCCATCCTGCGATTACCCCGAAGACATATCTCAAGAAGCTTCCTAGGAGCAACCCCCAAACTTATTAGCCTGATATTTAATGTCATTTCTAATCTGGCCATCATTTATTTTTTTCCACTTCTATCCCCTCTACTCTAGATAGGTTCTTGTTAGATCTACACATGTCTATTCCACTCCGGGGTCCATCCCATTGTTCTCCTACCCTTAGATGGCCCTTCAGCTCGTCTTCCCATCTTACTTACTGTCAGAACCTAGCTTCCATTCTTATTTCTTGAATCAGAGGTTGTGCTAGTCTGGGTAGACTAGAGAAACACAACTCATAGACACACATTTTATAAGGGAGAGTTTTATCTAAAGGGTAAATGTACATTAAGAAAGCATCCCAACCCAGTCCAGTCCAAGCCTATAAGTCTGACATTAGCCCATATGTCCGACACCATTCTAAAAAGTCCTCCTTAAACTCACAAAACACATGCAAATGATGCCGAATGCAGGACGATCACAGGCCAGTGGGTAGAAAGTCTTTGAATCCAGTGGCCGTGTAAGCATGTCAGCACTGGCAGGGGTCTCCACGAGGCTTCTCCAGCACCCTGGGCTGCAACAGGGTAGGTCCATGTGGCTTCTCCTGAGGGATGTCTCGCAGGAAGTGAGGTTTGCCAGCTGAGGCAGAGAACTAGCTAAGGCAGCTGCACCCTGGTCCGACCATCAGAGAGCAAGAGACAAGAAAGGTGAGACTTGCTGAGCCGTTTGACTCTCCACCCTTCATTCAGTCCCGCATGTCTTCATTGGCACAATAAACCTTAACTATCACAGTGATCATCTTCCGAGTCCTATAGGAATGATTGTCTAACTAGCAATTTAGCCCTTAGCATTTCCTGTCTACATTTTTGTGTGTGTGCATGATGTCCCCAGTTATTTTTGACTTTAACTTTTTACTGTGATTTGAGCAGGGTTTTTCTTTTCATTCAACAATTCGTTTCATAAGAGTAACTGCAGTCCCCACAGTGGAACAGGCCTCTTCTCACGTCCTTCCTCTGTTTAGCTAAAAAATGTGGCTGGGAAGCCCCATCTGGTATCTTCAGACACCTAAGGCAGATTGCCACAAGGCAGAGATCGGACAACCCCACCCTCCAACCTTCTTAACCAATCCTGACACTGGCTGGTCCTCCCCAGGCACTCTACTTTGCTAGATGCTATAATTCATTGCAATGGCCATACAGAATTCACAGATGATGCTCATTAGGAGGATTATCAGGGGTGATAACAGGTTTCAATCATGTGAGAAATGCTCAGGATACAGTTGGTCGGTCAGGATAGTTTCTTCTCTGCCATGCCTGCAGGCAGGCCTCTCTTGGGCTCTCACCCTCTTGGTCTGGCCTCTGCCCTGCTCAGGCAATGTTCTAAATGTCTTTGGGGGCTACCAACAAATGTCCAAAGGACATGCCACTCTGCTATAAACCTCAACCTGAAAGCATTCACTATAAGCTCCAGCTCTGTGGGTCAACAACCCCCCCCCCCCAAATTAAGTGCCTGGAGTGACTGCACTGCACAAGCCACATCTTGCCCCAAAGCGGGCTGGGACGTCCACTTCTCTGAGGCATGCTCTGGCTGGTGGCCCTGCTGTTGCTGCTCCCCTGCCCTTCCTCTGTTGTCTCAGCTCTTGTCTGGATCAAGAGGGTTCACTGTACAGGGATCTCAGAGGACAAAGGGAGAACCCTGCTCCTGGCTCTTCTCTTGCCGCCATTAAGACACCCTCTCTCCTGCTTCTGAGAGGGCTTTATTTTATACCCAGCGGAAGGCAATCACAATGAACCCTGTTAGCAGTACTCACAGATGAATCAGATCACCCAATCAGTATCTTCCCCCAATTTGCTTCTCCAGACCCCTCAGGAAATGAAGGTTTTGGCAGGTGTCACATGACAATGGCTAAAAGAGTCACATGAAATAATTCACAGCATTTCTCACCATTCCATTCCTCTCTCTTTTCTATCTACTCATGCTTTTAATGCTTTACCCCTGGGTACCTGCTGCCCTTTGATCTGATGATCGATCTTACAAGGAGAGCCTTCTTTCCTGGTGTTCGTTCGCCTGCAAGGTTGTCTATTATTTTGGCTGAAAGTTGAACGTAGTAGTAAAAGCTTTTTAAATTGCAAAATGTTGAAAAGAACATTGTCAACAATTGACTTCGCTAGAAAAATAGATTTTAGATGGAGATTTGCATCTTGGAGGTTTATGAGGGAGAGCTCTGGGTTTGTACATCAAGGAAGAAGAGGGAACCCGAGTGGGGAAAAGAGAAGTTGAATTGTGTTGCAGTTTAAAAAGAAGGCTTCAGCCAACAGGACCCATATGATCCTCTGGGGA
>NW_022103900.1:6598835-6618614 GCF_000313985.2 Echinops telfairi
TTAAGCTTCTTTATTAATTTTTCTTTTTAGGGCTGTACTGTAGGTTGGTAGATTGTGTTTATTTAATCCATTCCCTACTAGCCATATTTAACTTGCTTCCATTGCTTGTTATTATAATCACTGCTATAATCAATAACCTCAGATTTGCCTCATTTCACTTATATGTTTCTACTTTTGAAGGATTTCAAAAATATCATGAAAAAAAATTGAATTGAAAGTTAATTTTAAAATTTCAGGAACTTCTTGAAGCACCTTCATATATTATGAGAAGTGGAATTGCTAAGTCACAAGATTTGTATATATGTAATTTTGATGTTTATCGCCAAACACTGCCCTCCATAGAGACTATGTCAATCTACATTCCCATTATCAATGCAAGAGAATGCCAGTTTCCTCATATTCTCACCAATCCAATGTTTTACCCAGTGGTTTAATATTTGTATACCTGATAGGTAAAACAACAGCTTGTTAGTATAATTTTAATTTGCATGTCTCATTCCCTTCTGCACCAAACATTTGCATGCCTATGAGTATGTGCTGGACAAGGTTATGACTAATTTAAAACACTGACTTATTTAATAGCTGTTACTACCCTAAGAGATAGATTCTCCTCGTGTCCCTATTTGTTGATGTGAAACCGAGGTGCAGAAGTTCAGTCACTGCCACACGGCCACACAGGTTTAGAAAGAGGTGTCACCAGGGTGAAGAACTTTGGCTCCAAAGTCCTTCCTCTTCTCAGTGAGGTTGGCCATCTTTTTAGATGAGAAACAAATCCAGCGACACTCGTAAGAGGAAGAGCTTTATATCCAGAAATAATGATCTACCGAGCAGGCATCCCAGCCCAGTCCACCTCAAGCCCCCAAGTCCCTCGTCAGACTCACGCAGCTGCAGGCTGGTGACCCCGGAAAGTGACGCCGGACACAGGAGCTCCACAGGCTCTTGGTGCAGTCCCATGGATCCAAGGTCGGTGGGAACATGTCCCACATGGGCCTGGCTGCCCCAAAGATTCTTTCTTCACCTTTGAAAAAGAATAATTTTATTCAGATATATCTTTTTAATGAAGTTATTCTCTTAAATAACTTTCTATACTCAGTCCTGTTTTTCAGTGATTTCTGTTAAATATATGTTGGATTTCTTGTGTCTGACTTCCATGTTATTTTCTTTCTAATCTTTTTCATTGATTTTATATTTTTGGACTTGATGCTACATTATTCCCTTTTAATTGCTCACCTTTGAAACTAGCGTGTGCTTCTTGGACAAACTGTTGTGAAAGTTTACAGAAATGTTCAGGGCTAATTAAATGCCCAAATGTTTTTAATGTAAATTCATTTAGAATTTACAACAGCTATGGTTTTGTTGTTATTGTTGTTGTTTTAACCTCTCAGGTTCGGTTAGGAGCCCCGGTGGTAGGTGGTGGGCTGCTAATTGCCAGGTCAGCAATTCGAAACCATCAGCTGCCCCTCAGGGGAAAGGTGAGGCTCTCTAGTCCTGGAAAGTGTCCCAGTCTTGGGAACGCACACGGCAATTGTATTCTGCCCCAGAGGGTCGCTGTGAGTTGAAATTAACTTGATGGCATTGGGAGGGAGAGTATGTTTGTTTAATCTTGTATGCTATATGTTCATTTTGTTGTGTTTTATTTCTTTTTTTCTTTTATTTATTCATTAATAAAACATTTTTGTTGTGTTTTATTATGCTTGTTTATTACCATAAAGGCAGACTACTCCGAAAACGTAGGTTGTTTCCACAATTCTCATTTAACCTTGCCTTTTCTGCTCTTTGGAATCAAAGTGAGCCTAGCAGGCTTTGCTGGTACACCTTATACTCGCTTCTACGAACAAGGCATTTCCTTTTTGCACTTCAGGTGGTTTTTCACCCCCTCTTGTTTGCTGCTTTCAATCCTGCATGTTAATTCCTACTAGTGATTACTCTTCCCTCTGTATTATGTTTTAGGGGTTTGTCTGTCTTCAAGTTTGGCCAGTAATGTGCTATGGGTATTTCCCTCTTTGTTCTTATGCACCTTAATATTTTTACAGAAAGAGAAGAGATAAATATTGACTCACTCTATAGCCAACATCATTAAAATGAAAGTCTACAAAATGTCTTATATACCAATAAAAAAATACAATAGATAAACGAGTAAAGGATATGAATAAGAAATTTGCAAAGGAGGAAACAAAAGATCCATAATCTAATACATATAAAAATTTGATATGATTACCAAAATAATGCAAAATGAAACTGGATCTTGTAGAATAACCAAATTGCAAAAATGTGTTTTGAAGCAGAATAGCCAATGTTGCTCCAGTTGCCACGACAACAGCCCTCTTGCCTACTGCTAGAGGAAGAGTAAACTGGGACAAATTATGTGGAGACCAGCTTTGCAAAATCACTCCAGTGCCTCAAAAACGTTTGTATTTCTTGACCAATAAAACGAGTCTCATTATAAGGATTTAGTCACAATAATAATTAGAGGTTTAAAAAAGATTTATGTGGAAGGAAAGTCATAAAAAAAAAACCCAGATTGATTAAATAAATTGTTCCATGCCCAGAATACAGAATAACATGTTAGCGCAAAAATCGATACATTGGAATCGCCTCGGTGACAACTGGCAACAACAACAAAATGGTCAAATGTCTAAAAGAACCACGAACGAAACTTCACTGAAGGAAGCTTGAATCAGAAATGCTGAGTTGCTGATTTATAACCTAACGATGTTTTGAGTTTCTAAGTCTGATTTAACTCTGAAAAGAGTTAGTGATTTAACAAAATGCTTAAAATATAAGGATACTTTATTTGGTACATAAAATATGCTGTGCACTCCGAGGTAGTTAAAATATGAATTGTGCAGTTTCTAGTACCAATATCCACACTCCTAGCTTGCATCATATCTTTCTCTATACTGACTTTAAACTACATCTAACTACACATAGTATATATAGCTATATAAAGTTTGGAAGCATTGTCATACATATATGGTAGAATTGTACACACTATCAATTTTGCTTTACGACATTTTTGAAGTTCTAATAATAAAAATATAATAATGAAAATACTATATGTAATCACATATGTTATTTTTATAATCAGAATATACAAGGCTCACTGGGCTCTTATTGTTTGATACTAAAATCTTGGCACCAACCAAGGATAGAACTAACCCCTGGTTCCCTGCCATTCTGGCAGGGGCATAAAATCCCATTGCTGTTGAGTCGTGACCTACAAGGCCCCGGTAGGACCCTGTAGCCTTCCTCCCTAGGGTTTCCAAGGCCACAAGTCTTGCTTCCACAGAGTAGCCGGTGGCTTTGAACTATCCATGTTCCAGTTAGCTGTAGATCACAGGACTCCTCAGAAAGGGAGAAGGTTTATGGTTTTCTTTAAGTGGAGTCCTCAAGACATGGGCGACTTTGTCATCTGTCCACCATTTGCCTTGCTCTTTCTTGTTGACTCTCCTTGCTTACGTGCAGTGAGGCGGGGAAGCCGTCTCTTCTCCCAGGTCCCCTGTGCTTCCTTTTGGGCTCAGAGCATCTGTGTAGCCTCACGATATTGGTAAGAGCTTGTGGCTGCTCGCTTCCAAGAATTCCCAACAGAATAGTTACAAGAGGAGAGAGAAGGAGATCATTTCTCTTCCTTGTCTTCGCTCACCAGTCTGCATTTGCTTAGGAGACGTGAAAGTTCATTTAAGTAAAAACCTGTCAATTTTGCTTTTCTACTCTTTCAATGGGTCATTTAACTGTCTAATTAGAGAGTTTATTTGAGAGTTTCAGTACAATTCCTCTGAGTTTTCAGTGTCTTTTTTTTTTTTTACCACTTGGTATGAAAGTGGCAAGCTATCATGATAAAGCCTCTTAAGAAATTAAACTATTTCTCTCAAACAATCTTCATTTTGAATGCCCAAGATTTGTATTTTGTATCGCAAGCAGGACTTCTTTCAGATTAAATTCTTCACATGACAGCTTTGGGAGCGCTAAGGGGGTTGGTTGGTACCTTACTGCATCTCTGAATCTGGGGCCGTGGAGGGTGGGTTTGTGATAGCACTGCAGCATGTGTTTTGTAGTTGCTTGTTTTGTTTTTGCTTGCTGCTCTTTTGTCTTGTGGTTATTTTCAAAGATCTCTTTCCATAAAGATTTGAAAAATCACATAACCAGAAAAGGAAAGTAACTGTCTAGAAATGAAATAAGACAAAACAAAACCAAGTCCCTCAAACAATTAATCGCATCTTCTTTCCATGTAATTTGGGGTTGAAGTGATGCAAAGTGAAAAACCTGTAATTTTCTTGTAAGTGTATTACACTCTTTCCTCCTGTTAAATTTTTGTAGCTAATTTTCCAATGAGTTCTGAGAGCAAGTGTTTTTGTGTTAGGTTTTTTTCTTTAATAAAATCTACTATTAGACAGTGTGTTAGTCTGGGTAGACTAGAGAAACAAATTCATAAACATTCATATGTGTATAAGATATACAAGAGCAATTGAATATTGAGAAAACATCCCAGTCCAGATCAAGTCCATAAGTCCAATATTAGCTTATATATCTGATACCAATCTATAAAGTCCTTTTCAGACTCATGAAACACATGCAACGGCGCCAAATGCAGGAAGATTACAGGCCAGTGTGTGGAAAGTCTTGTGGCTCCAATGGTGGTAGAGGCATCTCAGCACTGGCAGGGGTCTCCACGTGAATCCTTCAGCTCCAGGGCTCTAGCATAGCTCCATGTGTCTTGTCACCAAGCACACCTCACAGGAAGTGAGCATGTGTTCCACCTCCAATGAGCTATTGATGTTCTTAGCACCTCCAAATGAGGTCATCAAGCTGCGACCTGATTGACAAGCTAAACTCCACCCCTTTACTCTTAAGTCTCAAATTGACAACAGATTATATAACTACCACAGACAGAGATGAAAATAAAACAAACAAAAAGCCAGACCAACCTGATAAAACCAAATGTTTCCTTTGTTTGCCTTATGGCTAAGGCTGCTAGATCCTGGGGAAAAATATCAAGGAGGTATAGAATGTTAGAATAACCTTACATATTTTTGTCCCTTCTCTTTGGTCTGTGCAATAGATGCTAAGCATCTGTGCTGCCTTTAATGACTGCAGACACTGCCTATAGGTTGCATGTGGGCCACAGATTTTTTATATGGGCAGTACACAACTGACAATTAATGTCACATTCAACTTCAAACCGCCGAAGTTCCTTTGAAAAGAGAACGACTTGGTTTACTGGACGTGGATTCCTATATTCTACTAACTTACTGGTCTAGCATAGTAGCTACCTCGTCATAATGGGCTTGTGCTCTCTATTTTGGCCTGGTCCTCACTACTCCTTACTGTTTATCATCCGTTCCCTTTATGCTCCTTTGTTTATTGATTTTCAAGACCTTTTTGTTGTGATTTGGGTGAAAGTTGACAGAGCAAATTGGTTTCCATCCAACAATTCATGTACATTTTGATTCACGATATTGATTGAGATCCCAATAATGTAATAGCATTCTTCCTTCTTCCTCCCCATCTTCAGCATTTCCATTTGTCCTTCTTTCCTATCCCTTCCTGCCCTCTGAGCTTCATGCTGTCCTTTGGAGCTCATGTTATTGGTGCAACTTCTTGATGTTGTTCACCTTGGAGAGCTGTCTGTTGTTTGATAGGAAGATGAACCAGTGGGGCGAGCACAGTTCCAGGAGCCCTGCTGGTGCAGTGGGTTAAGGGTTGGTTGTTAACAAACGGCAAGGTCAGAAATGCAAATCCACCAAGTGCTCGGTGGGAGAAAGCGAGGCTCTCTGCTTTTGTAAGGAGTTAGAGTCACTATTCTTCCACGGAGGATGTAGACTGTAGTCTCTGTGCACTACACTGATTGACTGTCGTGTCCCCTGTGACTGCCTAGGGTCCTGAGATGCCCTGCCGGGCAACCCATCCCCTCAAGATGTTTGGCTGTGTCTAAGAAGTTTTCATAACTTTGCCCCATGTACGGTCTATTATATTCATGGATATATTTGCAGCATATGTAAATACATATGTAAAAATTCCCTCCATCAAGCATATATATTATATACAGGGGAACCTAGGTGGTCTTCTTTTTGGAAGAGATCAGAAAGGGTGAAGGGAATGTGGACTCTCATTATATATGTGGGTATAGCTCCATTCACCTTCATACACCTGCTCAACTTCTGTGTCTATCAATGTATCTACTCACAGGTTATTGTTATTGCGGGATTATGTACGTAGTAGTTTTTAACCTCTGCTGCTTTTCATTTTTGGTCTTCTCAATGTCTTCCATTTTCTTGATCGTTTTATGCTGACCTCCCCATTATTGTATAGTACCTTCATCCTCACTAATATTAATACTTGTGTACCCTCTGGTTGGTAATTTGCCCTCCCTTTTCAGCCCATCGCTGATACCTGACCAAGAGCGTTTCTGTCTGTGTCTCAGTTCTTTCTTGACGCTGGTTGATAGCGTTCTCATACAACATTGGGCTCTGTGATCGACTAATTTCACTGAGCTTCAGCTCCTCCAGCTTCCTCCGTTGTCTGAGTAAATTTGAATATCCATTGTTATTCTTTAATGTTGTGTAAGATTCCATACTACGGTTGTACTCTCTGAAGGATCCCTGGTGGTCTAGTGGGTCACGCATTGGGCTGCTCACTGCAAAGTCAGGAGTGGGGACTCACCAGCCTCGCCTGTAAGGTCTGCTGCCCTGGAAACCCAGAGGGGTTCCTAATTGCTGTGGGTGAGGACTGATGTGATGGCAGCTGGTGGTGGGATTATAAGTACCATGGTTTGCTAATTCATTTATCTGTTAATGAGTACTTGGATGGTTTCCATGTTTTTGTTATTGGGAATAGCATGGCAATGATCATGAGTATGCATATACTTTTTGGGTCATGGCTTTTATTTTGTAGGATATATACCAGGAAGGGGATTGCTGGCTGATGTGGTATTTCTATTTTCTGCTTTTGAAGGAAGCACCATACTGTTTTCCACAGTGGCTACACCGTTTTACCTTCCACCAGCAGTGCATGAGGGTTCCACTCTTTCCACACCCTCACCAGCATTTTCCGCTTTCTATTTCTTTGAACTTCGCTATTAAGGTGGGCGTGAGATGCCCTCGTACTGCTGTTTGGGTTTGTGTCACCCTACTGGCAAATGGGCGCAAGCCTTTACCTCCTGTTTTGTTTGCTGCTTGAAGGTCTTCTTTGGTAAAATGTCTGTTCATGACCTCTGTCCATTTTCCAGTGGGAGTATGTGTGTGTTCATTGCTGATGTAGTGAAATGTATTTACCTCTGGCGCTCCTCCCAGTGGCCTATCCCACCTCCACCATGGCCATCAGGCCAGGCAGCCAGGAGCCTATTTGCTGACTTCCAAGGCTGATGGTTTCCCTAAGGCCGGATGTGCAGCAGGAGGGAAGGAGCCTCAGTACTGGGGGTTTGGTTCTTCAGTCCTCATGAAGTGGGCCGCACTGGGAAGCTGTGTTCATTTTAAATCCTCTCATTCTGGGATGGGTGGGTGGGGGAACCCAGGGGCATGTTGGCAACTCATTCTCATTTCTCTTCACTGCGGTTTGCTTGGCATCTGATCATTGCTAGAAAAAAGAAAAACTATAACACTGCTAGTTCAGAGCATAAGAAATCTAGGCTCAGTTTGAGAGTGCCTCTGCCCCGTTCAAGCCCATACATTCTGTAGTGTCCTTAATGCACCCTTTGCCTCTCATCCAGGATCCCCTTTTCTCGCAGCTGAAATCATTCATTCCATGTATTTTTACTCATACGTCATTTTCTTCCTCTTTCAGGTATCTGCATGCAAAAAGCTTTCTTTTTGCTTGCCTTCTGTTTTTGTTTCCCCCCACAATCTTGTAGGGGATGCCTATCGATCTACAAGGCACATGCAGCCAGGATGTGTCTCAAACTTCTAGGCAGCCCTCGGACTGTTAGGAACGAAACATGTACACTCTCCGGCATCAGTGGTTCTGTGAATGTTACCTATATCTGTGATTGAGCCAAACACTCAGTGTTGGCAAAGTGAAAGCCGTTATTATTATTTATAGAAAGCAAGCAGCGACAAGAGATTCCTAAAGAAGATTCTCTTACTCTTTACAAATCACCCATGTTAATTTTACTTTACTGGACCAGCATATGTTAGTACAAACCAGATGTTGTCTTTGTATCACCACTGCCTCTGGCTGCCACCATGCTACCCAAGGGGCCTGAATAGCTTCATCGATTTCTTTCAGTGGGTCTCTCAGTGTGTTACCTTGATGGCAGGGAGAACTACAGAGACTCTCTCCCCCCAGTCTCTTCCCTGGGGCCTTTCTTTGTCTCTGTGATTGGCTTCCTCCACCCCATCCAGGCTGCCGTGGTTCTCTCTCTTAGTATCACACTACCTGAATCTGCGCTGCCGAGGGCCTGCATGACTCCTGTCAATACGGTCAGGGGACTGTGTGTCACCCAGGGCACACTAAGCATCTACCCTAGATGAGCGAGCACATGTTACAGCTCTTTAGCCGCAGGCAAACTTCTTGCATGCCAGTGCCCAGTTCTCTCCCTGCGGGCCAACAAGCCCACCATCTCTCCATTCAGTATTTCAGATCTTTCTTCTGGGTTTAAAAAGTTACCAGTGCAGGAATCCTGGTCTCAAAAGATATTAGATAATAAAGACACTTCTTGATCTTTAGTGAGGTCCCCTCAAACTTTTATGGGATTGGATCTCCTATCAGTCTAGGAGGATGGCAAACCAACTAACCCCTTGCCTTGACTGAAAAAGATTCAATACTATTGGGTGGATTTACAAACCACTACTTGCATGGTAAACTGGCCAATCTCTTGCAAGATTGGCCAGTCATTCATTTTGTGGGAATCATAAGGCCATGACTAGAAAGAACATATAAAGCAATTTATAACACCACAAACTTATAAATAAATAAGAGTACCTCCTTGAATGTTTTCCTTTCTTTTTCAATTTCTCCCCCCCTCTACATGATTAAATTCATTTGTATGAGTGAATATCTACATTGCCAATCACTCTTTGCTATTTTTAAAGTTGATTTGTTTTCTGTGCCCTGGATTATTCCTCAGAGATGGTCTTCTGATTTCATCTCTAATAAAGTAGAGATAAATATTCCTTCTGATCTCCTTTCATTCCAAAATATGATTACATGAATTTCTCATCTTCCATATAAACTTTGATTGAATCCCCAGCTTTTAAGGAATTAATTTTAGTTATTTTCATAGCATCATCCAAAAAGATACTGCCTTTCACTGTGTATTTTATGGCTTTCCTGCTATCTTGAAAATTAATTATATCAATGCTACTAGCCAACATCATTAAAAAAATGTATTCCACAGTGTTGAAGTATGCATCTAAAGATGTGCCCGCCCTTTACAAAAGTGTACCGTACACGCTGCTCTTACATCTGTAACTTTGGAGATTACCTTTGTCCTTCTCCAGTTTTCCTTGAGGCAGTTGGAATCCTCACGCCATCTTTCCTGCACAGAGAAGGCATATCAGGGTTTCAGGGAACTTTCTTTGGATGTTTGTTTGGGGAATAAATGCATCTTTCAAACCCAATCTTGCACTGTGCCCAGTTCATACTGTGCATTTTCATTCCATTCCGATCTCCTTAGCTTTCCAGTATCTGACTATTAATCCAAAAGTTTCCCTAGGAATAAGCCCCCTTATTCCTTATCATCAAGCCCTCTTTAATCATGAGCTCCGTACATTTACTCATCTTTAGGTAAACTTGAATATATCTTCAGTTGTATCAGAGACGTTCAGTTAGAAGACTAAGATTCACCTACTCTTGACTTCCCCTAAAGCATAGAGCTTGAACACGAATAGGCTTTTGGGAGCCAAACTTTATACCTTTAAAACTATATAAAGTAGAAAAATATCAGATATTCAGTAATTCTATACCATCAGCACAAAAAAATATCATGAGAGTATTTAAGAAAATAAAAAGAAGAAACAAGTCGAAACAAATAAAAAACAACTAAATGGGTTCCATAAGTAATGTGGAAAGATCTGCATCTTGAGTGAAAATATCATAGTACAAAGTCTGAATATTTCTCGATAAAACATAAACTGATTTATTATTGGTACCACTCATGTTGATGGTGGAAATACTTGACAGCTTAAAACTTGTCTCCGTTTATCATAATATGGTCTATTGGTGGGGTTGTAGGAATTCTGCTTCTGTTTTCGCATCTGGCTCCCATCCATGCTTAGCTGCAGCCCTTGACCTTCGTCAACCACTGCTTGGGGACCTCCTCACTTTCAACAAGCAAGGCTGTGTCAGCTGTGTGAACCATCTCACAGGTGGTTCAAAAGCTTTCCTCCAATCCTGATGCCTTGTTCTTCATAGAGTCTAGCTTCCCCGGATATTTGCATAGTTCATTATAATATTCTACTTTGTTTCCTGGACCTTCAGAGCTTTATTAAGTGTTAGTAAGGCCGACTCTCCCTTGAGAAGGCGCCTCTTCCTCATTCGTATTTGGGGGCCTTCTTTGTACTCTGTTCAGAGTCTGGAAACTCGACTAACACCTATTTACCACTGGTGACCCTGCTGGTATTTGAAATACTAGTGACAAAGCTTCCAATCTCAGAGCAACATCCAAGCCACCCAAACTGACAGGTAAGTGCTGGAATATAACCCAGAAAGATCCTTAAACTGGAAGATGCAGCTGGAGGCGGTTCAGAGCCAGGCCATACGAGAAGGACGTATCCCGTCACTTTTGGTGTTGAAGATGGACTACGGGAGCCATATACTGCAGACCGCTAAACACCAGGGAAGGAAACAAAACTGAGTTTCCTTAGGGCTTCCAGGGGAAACCCACCACCGCCGCCGCCGCCGCCGCCGCCGCCACCACCACCACCACCAACCCAACCTGCTTCTGCTTTGGTTTTGGCTCAGTGAGATTTGTGTCAGATTTCTGACTTCGAGGACTGTAAGATCTGAGTTGTTTAAAGCTGCTAAATTTATGGAGCTTTGTTACCCATTAAAAAAATTGTGAGACACACACAAAGCTGATAAACTGACTGCAGGCTGAGCAGCTGGCTGGGAGTAAAATAAACTCAAACTCATTTTTCTAGAAACCTGTTAAGTGTTTATTCATTTTATGATTTCAATTTTCATTAAAATGAAAATTATTAAAAATGAATTTTTATTAAGATTCAAAAACTCCCACTTTCTATGGGTCTTCGCACATTATCATCCATCTTTTAATGTTAAGGAAAATGTTGAAATTAGAGTGATTCCCTTCCTATAAATGTGACTTTTTAAAAATCATTTTATTGGGGGCTCATACAATTCTTACATTTTTATCTTTTCCTAATTGGGGTGATTTCCACTCCCATTCATGCTTGAAAAAAATTTGTATGATCACTTAATCAGAAAATTGAAAATAAAAGAGGAAAGGGAACAAGATTCACTCTTGTAATTGAAAAAAAAGTCCCAGGACAAGTATTGGTATATCTTTTTACACAAAGCTGATTACTGTCTGAGTTTTTGTTCTAGGTATGTCACTTGGTAATTCTTGAAATGACTGCATAAAATAGGTATTATTATTATTTCTGGTTTCACAGATGACAAACCACAAATTTGGAAAGATTAATATATTTCCCCCAAGCAAATCAGTCTTGAACTCTTGTCTGTTGACCCAAGGTTACGAGTTCTTAACCACTGAGGTTCAAGGTTTCTTGTTTCATTGATTTGCTTCGTTGGCTTCACGCGTTGGCTCCGTTGCCTGTAGCTTTGCCCTAGTGTGTGTTTGTTGTCCGTAGATTTCATTAGCCTGTCCTTCTCACTCACGTTCTGTTTTTCTTAAGTCTTTCTTTGCAGTTAAAATATGACTTCTCTTTATTACTTTTGGGGTAGCTTTTTGTGGACTATTTTATATGGCTCAATGATTAAGCACTGGCCCAAGAGACAAAAAGTTGGCCATGTGAACCTCCCAGTAACTCCGTGGGAGCAAGACCTGGGGAGGGGAGGAGCTCCCATCAAGATGACAGTCAAGAACGTCCTACAGGACAGTTCTACTCTGTCTCATGGGGTTGCTTTGCGTGAAAACCAACTTGAAGGGTGGAAGAGAAAGAAACAACATGCTTAAAGTTTTCCTGTTTTAAAATGTTTAATCTTTAATTTTTCCCCCCATGGTTAAGGGAAAAAATACATTTTTGTATCTGTTGTCTTGTCCACTTCTTGATAGACACATAGAAAAAGTCAAATGATTTCTATTTCTTCTTCTGTTTGATCAATCCCCCATCCCTCTTCAGATCGTTGACACTTGTTACCTTTTCTTGGGTTTTGCATCCCACAAAAGTTATCTATATCTTTATATGTTGAGAATGAATAGTCCCTCTTCCATGCCAGTTGGAGATAATTATCTTCTTGGCAGATCTTGACCTGGAGAATCTCTTCAGTCCCGATTCCAACATGATTTACTACAGCTGTCATGGATGGAAGGATTGATCATCTACTGCTTCCTGCTCTTGGAAGTCAGTAGAGAGTAATTAGACCTTTCACAATAGAAGTTGTCTGAATTTTTTTCTAGTCAAAAGCTAAGCATGAAAAATAGCTCCACAATGAATTGTTCCCTGGAGCTTCCTATCAACATACCTCCTCAATGCCAGCTTGACCTACTGCAGCACCATCGTCATATAGGACTATCCGATATCTTTAAGTGTATAGAACAAGAGGTACTGATGGGGTGGGGTTTCTGCACATGAGCATGTGTGTGCATGGTGCATGATCTCCTTTATCCTAGGACTTATGTCTTTGAGATAAGTATCTACATAAAACAAAGAGAGTAGACAGAACTCAGTCAGTCAGTCTATCTGTCTGTCTGCCTCCCTGCTTGCCTACCTATCATCTATTCCTGTATGGCCCAAATGCTTTCTTTCACTTAGTGAAATAATTTGCTTTCGACTGTTACTTCTACCATTTGGCCTCATCTGAAAGAGTCCTGATGGCACTGTAGGGTAGGCACTGCCCTGCCAATCACAAGGTCAGCAGTTTAAACCCACTATCCACTCCTTAAGAAAAAGATTCATCTGCCTGCTCCCATAAAAAATGTGCAGGCTCAGAAACCCTCCTATAGGATCACTACGACTCAGAACTGACTTAGTGGCAGTGGGTTTTGGGGTGGGCTTCATCTGGATTTTGTCCAGTAGACATTTTGTACTGACTTTGTCAAATTGTTGATAAGTGCTCCTACTTCCCAGTGTTGTCATGGTGACTGACACAGCTTTTTATTGCTATTAGAATTGGGAAATCCTGAAGCGTGAGTGGAGCTGTCCTTTCTACCAACCGGTTGTCCAGCCCCAGCTCATTTCTTTCCCTTCCTTGCCCTTCCTTCCTTCCTTCCTTCCTTCCTTCCTTCCTTCCTTCCTTCCTTCCTTCCTTCCTTCCTTCCTTTCAGGACACCTGGGCCACACATTCCTGGAGCCTCATGGCCTTCCTGTGTTGAGTTGGGCAGTTCTCCCTGTTGCTCTCATGTTCATCTCATGCGGACCCTTGAGTCTGGCACTGGGTGTCTCCCACGTGGGACTCTGAGCAGTTTGCTAACATGTGATTTCCTTTCAACCTAAAGGAAGAAGCTTTTTAATTTTTATTAAATACTTTTATTGGAGGCTCTTACAACTCTTATCACAATCCATACATTCATCCGTTATGTCAAACACATTTGCACATTTGTTGCCCTCACCATTTTCAAAGCATTTTCTTTCTACTTGAGCCCTTGGTATCAGCTCCGAGGCTCTGCTGTGTTCTTTTTGGCCCCGTAGATAAGATGCTTTCCCCAACTGTGGGACCTACCGTACAGGTGATAAGCAGGTGGTTTATGGAGCTTCACCTGTGAAATGTCTTTGATTCCCTTGTATTCACTGAGTACAGTCTATATTCCTAAATGAAATGCACCTGGCAGGCAGGTAACCTTTTCTTCTTTTGCTTCAATTCCATTTCAAGTGTGTATCAATGAGACCAACTCTAAACCACCTGCTATTCTTACATAAACTGTTCATATGTCACCAGTCATAAAATCAGTGGTCCTTACAGTGGAAAAGGACCTTAAACGTAGCATAATTGTATATAATTACACTGGAATAGCCTTCCGTACAATGAAATGAAGGCATGCCATGAAACCAGCTCTACAATATGCGCTTGTGTGTGTGTGTATGAGGGGAAGATGCTGCATTTCCAACAAGATCGTCTCTGGGTGGTGAAATGACTGACGCTTTTTATTTTCCTTCCTGTTCCTCCCACTTATTCAAAATGTCTACAACAAACAGCACTAGATGACACACACCATGGAGACGTGCCTTTGGAATTTTGAGGGATATATTTTCTAACCTACAATTCTCTATCTGTTCCATTACTGATGAAAAGCAGGCTAGGATAGGATAAAGACAAGCTTAGACACGCAACTGTGAAACTTCCCCTCCCGTCGGCCCTTTTTAGGAAATTTGGTGAGGCTGGCCCATTGCAGAACACAGGGGTGAGTAAAAAAAATGTAGAAAACAAAAAACACAAACCAAGAAAGTTTGTAGAAATTCCTTGGATGACAGACACACAGCCAGCAGAGCAAACACTTGCTTTATAAAAATCATAGGAGAGAGAGAGAGAGAGAGAGAGAGAGAGAGAGAGAGAGAGAGGAGAGCGAGCACTAGTTTTGGTCCATTTTGGGAGAAATAATTAAGAAGCAGCAACTAACTCAGATATGCCCCCCGCGATGTCAGTTTTAATAAAATTTTAAATGTATTTTTTGTTCAGTACCTACTTACTAAGTACCTATTCTGTGCTTGGTTCACAGACATAATCGTGAATAAGAACAAAAAAATTCTCTTTTTATGGAGCCTAAGAAGAGTATAGCTATGCTCCAGAGCCCTCTTTTATAAAAGGGGTCTTTCCCCCAGTTTAATAAACAAGGAGGCCACGTTCAGAAGGTCTACATAACTTGTCCAAAGTTGCCAATTAGCAAGTGTCAGCACCGGGATTTAAACACAGAAGAGAAGCTCATGCTTTCTTGGTTCAGTTGAACGTAAAGAGGAAAAAGTGTCTGGTAGGAAATTTGCTTTCTTAGAATTGTATTCTTAGCAAAAATGGTGAGGAAAACAATTTTGAAAACTCTCCTGGATAGCCATTTTGTGGATGCTATTTCTGGATAAGTTTCCACCTGATTGTCTGTGACAACACACCCCAGTGCAGACAGATGCACGGCTGAGGACGCTGCCATCCGACGCCCCAAAGCCTGCTGCAGAGCCCAGAATGTGGGCTCAGCAGAATCGCAAATTGAAAATAAACTTGTAAACCATTGTCAGTGATGTAGCTCCAAGACTTTATGTGCTGAAGTGTCTTTTAAAGTTGTTTTTCATTACAGTGGCCCCTCTTTCAATGGGCAGAATTCATTTTCTCCTCTTTAAGTGTGCTCAGTGAGGGGAACGTAGGTCTTCCCAGGAAGATACAGATCTGATTTTCTGGTGCCGAGTGTAAAATGAATCCAATCCTTCAAACCTGGGAATCATTCTGTGCCTTATTCTCCCCTCTCCAGTCCAGCCCACAGAAATCCTTCCCCAGCAGCCTGCCGCTCTCAGGGAACCTTCTCCAAGGAGCTCAACGGTCCCTACCCAGCCAAGACAGGATTTCTGGGAGAACACAGATGTCTGTTCGGCCCACAGCCTCTCTGATGTTAGGTTTGATAGAGGACCCTGAACCCAGCTCAGGCTCGATAGCAGATAACTAGCCTTGTGACTTGAATCGCATTTCCGCTGAAACCAGCACTCACCACCTGATCACCACCTTATGTGTGTCAGAGTAGGACTGGTCTCCATAGAGTGTCCAAGCGCAAGTCACCAGGTCTGAGCTTCTGAGCCCAGTAGAATCACCAATCTTTTGGTTATGCTCTGAGTGTTTAATCAACTGTGTTGAACAAGGTCTACTTGAGTGCAATCCTAGTTCCATTCCTAAATAGCTCTGTGCTCTTGGATGATTTCATTCCTCTGTATATTGGCTTTGAGTTTGAACCACTGACCTTGTGGTTAGTAGCTCAATGTGTCATCCACTAGGTCAATTTGAGTTTGGTTTGGGGAGTTGATTGTTTTGAGGACCATACAAAGACATTATGAACATTTTGTACGCCATCCTTAATGCACGTACCAAAACTCCAAAAATGGCATGTAGTTACAATTCTTTACTCAATTTCAGTGACTTCCCAGCTTCAAATTTGGTGGCAAAGTTTCCTTAAGAGAATATCAAGTACCATTATCTTCAAATGTCGATAAACTGTTACATCATAAGTCCCACTAATTCACAATTTAGTTTCACACACAGTACACATTCAAATGTGCAACCTTCACAGCACCTAACAAAGCGATCAGAAAAACTGAACTACCACGACCAGAGGTGTTACAGAATGCACACAGTTATGACAAGAAAGCCAGGCTGACAGAATGGGTTTCAGATACAATTATACAACAACAACATGGACACCGAACTTAAAATGTTCAAGTCACACAAATGCATTACGATGACTCCAAATTAAGTGTATTTTGTATTTGTAGTTAGGTGCCATTGAGTCAGTTCTGTGGAAAATAGAATGCCACATTGCCCAGTCCTGAACCACCCTCCCTAGTGTTCTCATATTTGAGCCTATTGTTGCAGCCACGTCAATCCTCATTGTCAAGGGTTTCCTCTTTTTCTCTGCCCCTTTCCTTTACCAAGCATGAAATTATTCTTCAGGGACTGATCTCTCCAGACGTCATGTCCAAAGTGCATGAGACCAAGTCTCAACAAGTCATCTTTTCCGCTAAGGAGCATTCTCGTCTTCTAGGACAGATTGGTTTGTCCTTTTGGCAATCCGTGGTCCTTTCAATATTCCTCACCAGCACTATCATTCAAATGCATGGATTTGTATTAGGGACACAAAACCATCCCCATCCAATGCCACGTTGCGTTGACACCAAAGATAATAAAATATTCTCATAATTTAATGTCCCATTATTTTCTGGTTGTTCCCCCAAATAAAGAACTAATAAATGATTTTACATTTTTGGTTTTTTGCTTTTTAAACATTTACACTTAAAACAATGGCATTAGGTGGGATTTACTCCTCCTTAAAAATGTTCTAGCAACTACCAAAAAACTTACACTTATGAAATAGTTGAATAAATTTTCTCTTAATTGTAAAAAAAGGGAGATACGGGGCCCACTGATAAGACATGGTAGATAAACAATCAGACTTGCCTTCATTTTCTTCTGCTTGATCAGAGGCTGGACTCTCCTTGTTTTTCGTTTCTCCGCTTTCAGCAGGTCAATCTTCTTGAGTTGTTTGATTAGCCACTTCAGCCTCTTTTCTCTTCTTTTCCCTCTTACTTGAACCTTTTTGTCTGAAGATTGATCATACCTGTGGCTTTTTTGGCTTTGTCTCCACATTTTCAGACACACGTTTCCCTGACAACCTTGCCAATCTCCTCTCTGAGCTCCTCCTCACCCTTCCTTTGGGGCATTTAGTGGTAGAGCACTTTCCAGATGCCTGTGGCTGGTGCAGAGAGCTCCAAGAGGCTGGGTTGCCTAGCTGCTGCTGCTCTGCCCTCTGCCCTCTAAGTTGGTTGGGTTTCATGCCAGCTTGGCTGGGCCAAGATTCCTCTGTAGTTGGGCAGGTGAAAAAACAAACCAACCCAAACTAGCCAAATCAATGCTGACTCGTATTGACCCCTGTGGGTTTCCGAGACTGTAACTGTTCACTTGGAGTAGAAAGCCTCCTCTTTCTCCCACAGAACGGCTACTGGTTTTGAACTGTCGACCATGCAGATTGCAGCTCAACATGCAACCACTATACCGCCAGGGCTCCTCAGTTTGGCAGTAAATGTCAATAACTCCCAACCGCCCCTTACTCTGGTCCTAGCCTGATGGTTCTTCTGGGAAGCGTTTGGTTCCGCACCAGGCCGTGGGGACAGAGCTCATTTCTGCTGCTGCTTCTCGCTCCTTCTGGAGCGGATGGATTTCCCCAGCTGTATGTTACCTGAGATAAACTGGGATTATCTCGGTTAGAAGAACAAGGTCAACGTGGCCATTTGTGTTTTCTCTCTCCTAGTATTCACTCACCTTTCTCCTGGAAACAGCCAGCCCATGTTATCTCCAGAAAATACTTTCTTCCCTGTCCTAAGGCCTGTTCTTTGGTTGGTGCGCCTATCTCTGAAGTAACTGACTCGGGTCTCCAGACTGGATTGCCCTGGGCAATGCCCTGGGCACAGTGGTTAGCTCAGGGATTTGAAACCAATGAGGACTTTTTTTTTTCTGAGGTGATTTGGCAAATGCTCTTTTCCGGTCAACTTGAACTGGGAGAGTGCGATTTGAATTAGAAAATGGTTATCCCTCGCTTATTTTTTGAAAGTTGATGTGAGATGGGTCTTATTTCTCTCTTTAATATTTGATAGAATTAATAAGTAATGTTCCTCACTTTCTTTACTTGTCACTGGTCTGTTAAAAATATGAATTTCTTTTTGAGAGACTTGTGTGAATTTTTAATTTTGGGGGGAATTTGTCCATCTCATCTGTGAAGTGTTCAGTGTGTTCGCCCACATAGAGTTTCATAATAATCCCTTATGATCCCTTTTAATTTATAAGATTTTGTTCCTAGACCCTATTTTACCCTTGAATTTAGTACTTTGTTTATTTTCCTTTTTAATTTTAGTTAATTTAAAACATAATTTACCAATTTGGATGAATTTTCAAGCAGCTCACATTTGGGTCCATTGATTTTTCTTCCTATTATCACTCATTTCCATATTGATTTGATTCATACTTTGGCTTGTATTACTTCTCTCCTCTTGGTTAATTTTTATTTGCTTTATCTTTGTGAGTTTTAATCGATAATTTTAGACATTCATAGTCCTTGAAATAATTAATGTGCTAAACTGCTAACCCTGACTTAAGAATTTAGGTTCACCCAGACATGTCAGACATGTCTTAGAAGATTTCAAAGACTAAGATTTTGGAAGCAGATTGTCATATAGTGCTATAATTATTGTTTTAAAGAACCCTCTAGCCTTTAAAGTAATTTAGAGAAGAGAAGAAGACTAATTTTGTACAGTTCAATAGTTTTAATTTCTTCCTGTGGACTCTCCTTAAACATCTTTCCTGTCCCTTTATTCTCTCCTCTTTTTCCAGAACTCTCACTACATGTATGCTAGTTTGATTGAAGTCCCATCGGCTTCTTAGGTCTAATTCATTTACCCTTGGTTTTCCCTGTGTTTTTCAGATTGAACCATGTTCAGTCATAGACAAGGACTTTAGTTACCCTACAGAACAGAGTAGAACTGTTCCCACAGTTCCCGATGGGGTCCATCTTCAGAACACATGTCTGTCTCCATCCACTCTTCATTTCTGAAGGGTAGTATCCATGGATGTGGAGTGCTGGCAGCATAGTGCTTATGAGTTGGGCTGCTAACTGCTAGGTCAGCAGTTCAAACTCCCAGCTTCTCCTAAAGAGAAAGACAGGGCTTTCTACTCCCATAAAATGTTAGTCTTGGAACACACAGGGGCAGTTCTTCCCCATCCTGCAGGGTAGCTATGAGTCAGAATCAACGTGATGGCAGTGTCTCTGGTTTTTAGTTTTATCCAGGAATATAGGGGAACACTGGAGGGAACACAGTGTGGTAAGCATTGAACCCACTGGGCACTTGGTAGGAAAAAGATGATGCAGCCCATGTCCATAAAGATGTACTCCCTCAAGTACTCCCTCAATGCAAGAATACTTTCTTCTATTAAATTGGCATTCCATCATGCTCACCTTCCCGACAT
>NW_022103900.1:6619383-6622651 GCF_000313985.2 Echinops telfairi
GAATGATGAGGGCAATGGATGTACAAATGTGCTATACACAATTGATGTATGTATGGATGTGATAAGAGTTTAATGAGGCCCTAATAAAATGATTTAAAAAAAAAGATGTACTCCCTCTGGAACTATGGGAGAAGTTCTACAATGTTCTATAGTACGGTGTGCAATCAGTCGATCGCGATCTACTAGTTGATTGCAAATGTAGTGTGAGTAGATAGCATAGCATTAAAAAAATAGACATAAGTCTTTTATCAATCCCATCACTTAACTGATATACAGCGCAGCCAATCAGATGCAATCCTAGGTGTCAAACGCAGGTGCAAAGAACTGCGCTAAGTGCAGCAAAACTGACAAGCTAAGTTATCGCCAATTTTTAGACCTTGTTTTTTTCCTCTTAAATGTAAGAAAGGGCATTAAAATGAGTGGGGGAGCTGGACCAAGTAAGAAGACAAAAACGTATCACTTTCATACAGAACGGGAGATTTTGACACTACAAGTCAACATTCAGCTGAAGTCCAGAGCCATGAACAGTTCTGGAAGTTACTCACAGAGGGAAAGTACCCAAACATGAGAAAATGTGCTACCTCCTTGACTGCAGATTCAGCTCTACTTATTTACGTGAGTCAGCCTTTTCCCATTAAGTCCAAGTACCGTTCCACCGGGACTAATGATCATTGGGAAGTGTGCTTGAGGCTGGCTGTCAGCTGCTACTGTCCGGACTATGCATCCCTGCCTCATTCCATTCAGTGCAAGTCATCAGAGTAAACTCATGTCATGACAAAAAAATATACATAGTTAATTGTGTTGTTTTGTGCAATATGGACTCATGTGGTTATGCAAGGTACATAAATATATATTGTACATATAAAGAATTCTCAATGCATTTATGAGTAGATGTAATAAATAAACAAAAATGTTTTGCATTTTTGTAGTTGGTAGATCACGTTGACTTGATCATTTTATAAGTGGCTCGCATGCTGAGAAAGTGCGAGCACCCCTGTGCTATAGGGTAACTGCAGAGTCGGAATTGACTCGATGGCAGTGGGTTTGCAATTTTAGTTTATCCTTGCATGTAGAGTTCTTGACTGACAGGGCTGTTGGGTGTTTTTTTCTTTTAACAAATTGAATATGTCTTCTAGTGTCCATTGTTTCAGGTGAGAAGTAAGCCATTAATCATACTGCTGTTGTGTATGAAATGAGAAAGTCCTTTGAAGATATTCTCTTTGCCTTTCAACAATTTGACTACAATGTGTCTAAATGTGAATCTGTTTCTATTTATTCAATTTGCTGTGAATTAATCTTGCTGGTTCTGAAGATTAATATTTTTAATAAAAATTGGAAAGCTCAGGGAATTTATTTTAAAACTCTTTTTCTTTTTTGCTCTCGTTTTCTCTTTCCAGACCTCTCACTCCATGTCTGCTAGTTTGACTGATGTGGTCCCATCAGATGTTTAGGTTGAATTCATTTCTCCTTGATTTTCTCTGTTCTTCAGCTTGAGTAATTTCTATTGATGTATCCTGAAATGTACTGTTTTTTCTTCTTCTGCTATCTCAAATCTGCTATTGAGGAAATCTATTGAATATTACATTTGGATTTTTGTAGTTCTCAACTCTAGGGTTTCAGTTGCTATTTATTTATTGAGATTTCCTATGCATCGAGCCATTGTTAGCATATTTTTGAACACTATAAACATGGTTTTAAAATTTCCTTTGTATATATTTATGTTTGGTGTTCGAAATCTTTCCAACCTCGGACCCTACTTAGAGTCAGTTGACTACTTTATTTCCCCCGAGCATGAGTTAAACTTGGCTGTCTTTTCTTATCGTGTCTTTCTCTGGAAGAAGACATGATAGGTAATACTTCAGAATATTTCTGGATTATGATTTTTTCCCCCTGCTTGGTGTTGGTGGTGACTTTTTGTTCATTTTGGATTATTTAGTACCTAGGATTAATCTGTGGAATATTTCCCTTTATGCTGCATGGATACACACACACACACCTTTATATGCCATTGAGGGGTAAATATACATACATACACATATATACGTATATATGCCATTGAGTTAGTTCCAACTCATAGCAAACCTGTGTAAACAGAATGAAACACACACATACATATATATCATAAACCAGTGATATATGGAGACATAGGAAAGAGGTTTATGCCAAGAAAGAAATGTATATGGAGAGAGTAACCTGCATAGCTATAGATCAGGCAAGCCCCAGTCCAGCTTGAGTCACTGGGTCAGAAATTAAGTTGGAGGCTCTTTCTGACTCCCACAGCTGCTGGGCTGATGAAGCAGGAAGCAGAAAGGCAAAGCAGGTGGTTGGAAGACCACAGGCTGGAGGAGGTAGAGTTGAGTGAATCAGAGGCTGGCAACACGGCGTGACTGTACCAGGGTTGGCAGGTCACATGGGCCACCCATCTAAGTCCCAAGAAATTGGCTGCAAGATCCAGGTCAACAGGCTGATGAAGAGAGCAAGTTCTCCACAGTGTCTATTTATAGATATTATATAGGCCACACACCCCTATGGAGACATCCTCATGCTGTGAGCTCTACCTTAGGAGAGAGCCCTTACTGCCGAACTATTGAGGATGTTGACCCAGCCAAATGGTTCAAAACCTAACTATCACAGCATGTAACCTTACATTAGAAGAATTGATTTCTCTGATCATTTCCTATCAATACTGCTACCACAGTGGGATATATGTTGTTGTTGTTAGGTGCCATACAGTCAGTTCCAGTTTATAAGAACCCTATGCATGACAGAATGAAACACTGCCCAGTCCTGCATTACCCTCAACATTGTCCTAATACTTGAGTTCACTGTTGTAGCCACTGTGCCAATCCACCTGGTTGGGGTCTTCCTCTTTTTCACTGACCCGCTATATACATTTATATTAAGAAAATGGCTCCCACAGTTGGAGAACAGGTAAGTCCAAATTCAGGGCAAGTTCCAAGTCTATGAATCAGATGTTAAGCTGGAGGCTTCTCCTGACTTGTGCAGCTGCAGAGACTGATGAACTCAAGATCATCAGGAAAATGCCGGCTTGTGACTGTAGTGGTGAATGAATCCAAGGCTGGAAGGTAAGATGTCAGACTCCTGACAATGCTCAGGATAAGCAGACAATACGACAGGCTGCTGGCTCAACTCCATGGAACCGGAGGTTAAACCAGATGCAAGATCCAGAATGAGGGCTGGTGGAGGGAATCAACCTTTTCTATATTATCCACTTATATTGGAAGCAAGCCACACCCAGGAAGAAACT
>NW_022103900.1:6622751-6623792 GCF_000313985.2 Echinops telfairi
ATAAGCAGGCAATACGACAGGCTGCTGGCTCAACTCCATGGAACCGGAGGTTAAACCAGATGCAAGATCCAGAATGAGGGCTGGTGGAGGGAATCAACCTTTTCTATATTATCCACTTATATTGGAAGCAAGCCACACCCAGGAAGAAACTTCCTTTAAGTTGACTGGAAAAGTCTATGATCTGAGTAAAGGTGTTGCATCCTACTCTAATCTTCTTACAACTAAATGGCTGCTTATAGCAGATCCTGCTAAACCATGAGTTCCAGCCACGTTGACACAACACTTTAACTTTCCCAATGTTTTTTCACTTTCTAATTCAAATTAAGTCAGCTCCCACTGGTAATGAAGCTCTTGATTTTTCTGGCTAGTCTCACCCTGGAAAACTTAAATTACTGACTGACATATGGGAAAGGAGGAAATGGAGAAGTTCCAGGGAAGAAATCCTTAGGTTATAGTGTCTCATTTTACAGAGATCTAGCAAATTTTAATAAACATTTCTCAATTTATTGCTTGCCTTTGTTCACTGTAGTAGTTACATACTCTGGTGTCAATTTGAGAATTAAGATTGTAGGGGTGGAATCTAGCCTGTCAATCAGGATATAGCCAATGAGGCCTCTGTGTGGGCATAGCTTTCTCCTAAGAATTCTGGGAACTCCTGTATCCCATCTTGGAGGTGGGAGACACTATCTCTCTCTCTCTCTGCTCTCTCCTTGTGAGACATTCCTGTGAAGAAGACACATGGAGAGAGGCTGATGGAGCCAGACCTGTGGAGTCAGAGAAGCTACGTGGAGACCTCTGCCAGCGCTGAGATGCTTACAACTCGACTGGATCCACAAGACTTCCCACCCACTGGCCTGTGATCTTCCTGCATTCAGTGTCATTGCATGTGTTTCATGAGTCTGAAGAGGAATTTAGAGATTGGTTTCGGACATATGGGCTAATAACAGACTTATGGACTTGATCTGGACTGGGCTAGGATGTTTTCTCAATATTCAACTGCTCTTGTATATAAAGCTCTGTCTTACACACATATGAGTGTCT
>NW_022103900.1:6623943-6625085 GCF_000313985.2 Echinops telfairi
TCTTACACACATATGAGTGTCTATGGATTTGTTTCTCTAGTCTACCTGGACTAACACAGTCACCTTTCAGAGTTCTGAAATGGTTGTTTATGAGACTTTTTGTCTCGTTTTATAGTTATGTTTAAGGAGAGGATTTACAAGGCCACAGAAGAGGAGATCAAAAAGGTGGTACCCTTCACAATAGCCAAGCACAAATAGAAACATCTAGGGATCTACCTGAATAGCAAAATAAAAGATCTGTATGAGGAAAACAATAGAACACAATTACAAGAAACCAAGAGTGACCTCAACAAATGGAAGGATATCCCATGCTTGTGGATCAGAAGACTCAATATAGTAAAGATGTCAGTTCTACCCAAGGCACTATATAAGTTCAATGCTATCCCATTACAAATACCATCACCTTTCTTCAAAGAATTGTAAAAACTGATTACCAATTTCAGATGGAGAGGAAAGAAGCCCAGAATCAGTAGAGAACTCCTCAAGAAGAAGGACAAAGTTGGAGGGCTTGCTTTACCTGACTTTAGCACATATTATATAGCCACAGGAGAGGGAGAGAGGGACCAGACTTCAATGTGGTGAGCCAAGACATGAATGCAACATACTGACATGAAGCAGCAACCAACAGAGTGGTCTGCAGGGTCTGCCCCAACCCCAACTACGAGGACTCCTCACTCTCCACCCCCCAGCCCCCACCCCACCACCTCCCAGAAGAATGCACTACAGAGGACAGCACTGAAGCTGCCGTTTAGGGAGAGGGGTGTGTCTGATCAGGAGCAAATGAAGAGGGAGAGAGAGAGAGTGGAGCACATCCTGGACTACCAAGCCCCAAGGACAATATTCCTGCTCAGAGCAGCCAATGCACAGAGAGGACCATAGGGACAGTCCCACCACAAGACACGGGTCCCTCACTGACCCATAGTGCTACAGAGTACAACACTGGAGACACAGCACGGGAATGTGCCCCATCTGACCCCACCACAGCAGGGCGAAACACTAAAAGCGTGCAACAGAGCAGAAAGGGGAACAAAGCAATGAAGTCCCCAGGGAATACCAGAAATAGACTTTGGGGCCAGTGCTTGGATCCCCATCAGAGTCTACTGGGAAACACTCCTAAAGGTCAACAAACAAACGATTTATAG
>NW_022103900.1:6626793-6649717 GCF_000313985.2 Echinops telfairi
AAAAGGAACACTTTTTGATTGCACGAAGATTTGAAAATTTTGGTTACGCACTCATCACAATACTTACCTTGTTCAATTGCACACTGCCTATTTAACTATCCTTAAACTCTATTAAACGATATGCTCCATTGGATAGAAACCATGTCTGGCTGCCTCTGCTATTTTCATAGGGCCTAGCACGGTCTTCAACGGCATGAGGTGCTGAGACCTGTTTATACATCTTTGATAAGTGGATGCTTATGTTTCCCGGACCACGTTCCTCTTCAGCTACAGGTAAGACTGTGTTGAGGTAATAGGAAGAACTGGGAAATCTTGAAGGCAGGTTAACTGGTAGTCTACCTCTAAAGAATTAGTCACCAGGGAGTCTTCTTTGGGAAAACCATGGCTGCTTCTCAAAATGAGGGAGCGTTTATCTCATTAGTAGTTTCCTTGGTGAACCTTCAACTTGATTTGGAAGACACTTAGCATGTAGGTAGCTGTGTAGGAAAGTGATGTGGGCATTTTTGATCCCACGTCTGTCAATAAATCATTGGCTATCATCCTCTCCAGACCTCCATGTTCACATTTAGAAAATCATACCATTTTATTGGTTTTCAAACCTAACTGAGCAGGAGAATCACTAGAAACACCATCCTGTCCAACTTCTTTGAATTAAAATTCTAGGGGAAGGGTATGGTTATCAATATGTTTAGAAAACACCAAAGGTAAGGATTCCAGCCACCCCACCCCTACCCCCTTCCTTTTGTAGCTAGCTGGCATGGGCAAATGGACAGTATTTGAGTCACTAGGTTAGATGACCTTAAAGACTCCTTTCAATCATTAGCTTACTCTCTTCAATGTCTCTCACCCACAGAGGCTCTTTGGGTTGCATACCTGGGTTGCCTCCCCATCTCTGTATGTGTGAAGCCTAGTAAGGAAAAGAAAAGACATCATCCAGCATTCCCCCCACCCCCCTGATTTTGTATTCCTACAAAACTGAGGCTGCGTGCACCCTTCAGGGTGAAGAACAAAATGAGAAATAGGAATTAGGGAAAGGAAAATTACACTGTTTTTGTTGGCTGATAAAAGATATAGGCAGAGGATGGCTAATTATCTAACATGCAAGAATGGCACAGCATTTTGATCACTTAATTCTTTCTGAACCTACAAGTGAGTGTGCCTGCTAGTTCCCAGCCATCTCCAGCTTACGATGATTTTAAGATAAATTGCGTGCTGCTTTGCGAGCAAAGAGGTGCTTTTGTACTGTGAACTGGCTCCTTCTTAACCATTTCCATGGTGAGTTTTCCTGGGAATAGAATAATAATAGACTTTGAGGAAAGTGCAGAAGATAGCTTTCTGGATCAAGTAAATGTTCCTGCTCAAATAAAGACATTTGATTCCTCTTTGTTGGAAATAAAGATTCATCTCAGTCCCTAAGAGGGAAACTGAGATTGATGCGATGGCCTGAAGATGCCCGTGTTGCTAGAAGAGAAAGCTTCTTCAAGATGCTCAAGGCCAGTCTTTGCTGAATAATGCTTCCCCAAACAGCAGAGGGTATGGCCAATGGCTACTCCCAAAGCACCAGGGATGGGCTCTGGTCTCTGAGTAGAACCAGAGGCTGTGTTTTACTACTCAAGGATTGTCAAGGAAATTGGCGCTGTCATTTGACAGGTAGCAATTCTATTTTGCTGGCAGAAAAATAGTAAATAATTTTAATACACTGTTTCCTAAAACTATGATTATCTGTCTCCTTAGAACTACAAAAGACTTTGTTATAAATATCTGTTAGTAGTAGGCATTTTGATTAAATCATACTATGTGCCTCAGCAGAAAAATAATGTGGACATTAAAAATAATATACACCAACGGTGCATTGTCACATAAATGGTTTATGACTTTAATGATAAAGACAGGATTCTAGATACTGTGAAAAATAATATGGATATGTTAATGGGTATTAGGAAAATCATTAGAAAAGAACATGCAGAAAAATAATATTTTTCTGTATAATCATTTTTCTAATAATCATTAGAGTAATGATATTAAGGAAAATTTTTCTTTTTAAATATTCTGGAAGGTGGTTTAAAAATTAAAGTCTGACTGGTTTGAAAATGAAGTGCCATTATAGTTAATGAGGAACACATGGTAATTGAATGAAGATGATCTACTTGTCTGGGTAGACTTCTCTCCCTCCATTCATTCCCTTTCCCACACACTGCTTCAAAGAGTAACAACGGGAGAGGCAAGTGCTACCTGTATATCTACTGAGGAGACGCTGAGGTTCAAGTTCACTGCAGTCATGATGAGTCTGGCTCACTTGAGTTTGGGTGACTTAAATGTCGTGGAGCACTGAGCATGTTTAGATGATGTACCAATGTGGATTCTGATTTAGTATTGCTGGGATGCAAATGCAAATTCCTAAGGGTTGAAGTGGAATGAATCTGCTCAAAACCCTGGTCTCAACATTGTGTCTGGTTCCTAATCAGCCTCCAAGGGACATTTATTGAATGAATAGCTGGCTGAATCAATCTGTCTCCATGGATTTCTGTCCACATTCTGTCACTGACCCAAGGGCAATAAAGCAACGTGACAAGTTTCTCAACTGAAATTGATTTTATAGTTTATCAGAAACCTATTGTGAATCTCATTATTTTGACATTTAAAACTAGATTGCTTTAGGTTGGAGCTGCCTTCTGATGTTGTAGAGGGGAAATATATCTAGCAATCACCTCCCCTATTTAAATGCTAGGGATTTAATTTATAACTTATTCCATGTCCAGGGAAATCTAAGCAAGTCCAATTTCTGGGGTTCAATCTCTCACCTACAGGAAGAATTTAACATAGGAGAATGCTTTATTTCTGGTATAGGCATAAGAAGTAACTAATAATAATAATAAATAATAAAAGTAAAGTCAAGCACAGTATGCAAATAAGCATGTAAATTTCAAGACGCTGGACGAGGACATGTGAACTGACATGAGCAGCTTGTGCTACCAGCCTGTGAACCCTGATTTTCTTCTCTGGCTACTAGGGATTCCCTGGTGGCCAAAATGACTAAGAGTTCAACACTCACTGAAAATTAGATGGTCCTAACCTAGAGGCACCTAGCATCAAGGCCTGGGGATCTCCTTTCCGAAGGCCACAGACTTGAAAACACTGTGGTACTCAGTGCTGGGGTGATTCCCGGGACCTCCCCCAAGTCCACATCAGCTCAACGACAGCTGAGGGTGGCACTAAAGAGATTTGGTGAGAAAATAATTGAAAGTCACTACTTCTATATTTCCTCACCAGTAAAAGCAAAGACATAGGTACATCTCTTCCCTAATGTGGCAGTTGGATAATGTTATGCCAACTTGAAGATGTATAAAAAGTGTAGGGTGGAATCCAACCTGCTAATCAGGTCACAGCCTCATTCTGTCTGTGGGGGTGTGGCCTTCTTATAAGGAGGAACCTGGGAACTGCTCTCTCTCTCTCTCTCTCTGCTGTTGCCTTCCTGCCATTGGGACTGTGCCGCTCATCCTGAGAGCTGCTGGAGCCCTGCCATGTTCCCCTGCCTCGGATCCACAGGACCATGAACCCACTGGCCTGTGAGCTTCCTGCATGCTGCGTCGTGGCATGTGACCACTTGAGCCTGACGGGGGACTTACGGACAATTATTGGACTTATGGATTAAGTTGAACTGGGTAGGGCTGTTTTCTTGATACACTATTGCGCCTTGATATAAAACTCTTTCTGATATACACTATTGCGCCTTGATATAAAACTCTTTCTGATATATATATATATATATATATGTCACTGGATTTGTTTCTCTAGTCGCCTCAGCCTGACTCATCGAATCTTCCACCTTACCCTGGATTGCTACTTGTGCTGTCTTGCTGTCCTGTTCTTTTTGCTCCTGGCTCTGTTTCTCTTTACTATCTCATTGTTTCTTTAGCGAACTCCTCCTTTGTTATCTTCAAATCATCTTTTCCTCCTTACAATTGTCTTGGACATTCAAAAAAAAAGAAAGAACAGTGTTTTGTTTGTTTGTTTCCCTGTGTGTTGTCATAGAAAGAAACAATGGTCATTGATTGTATCTGATACATGCTATTATAGATTCCAGAGTCACGGTACAACCCTACCCTTGAGGGTCCTGCTTGTAATGGTAAAACGTGATCAGATTTTCTTTGTTTTGCCATTGAATGGTCAAGTATTTGTGGTGGACATTCTGAGCCTGTTTCTCTCACTCTTGCCCTGACTCTGACCCTGTTGCCTCAGCTATTTGCACAAACCCTGCACTGAATATCTGGACTTTCTCGCTCTCTCTCTGCTGACTTATTGGACTTTGTTATTTTAAGGACTGACTTATTCATTTGGCCTTTGGATGGATTGCTGATTCTAACCTTTAAAGCCAGCATTTTCCCCAACTTTGTTTTTAAGAAACACGCATGAAAATGAAACGCACATGATATAATCAAAAGCAACAACACTGGACTCCAATAAGAAGACTTGGAGTTTGAATACCATCTTTCCATTGATTAATTATAAGGTATTGGAAAGTCACTTAATTTCACTGGATCTTCGATTTCTCAACCCTAAACTAATGCCATCAAGTCAATGCTGACTCATAGTTTACAGGAGTAGTCCCTTTCCCATGGAGCTGCTGCTGGTCTTGAACTGCTGACTATATGGATTGCAGCTCAACTCCTAACCAAGGTTCCTCCTCTAATACCACCAAGGCTCCTCAACTCTAAATACAATACCAATAATAATTACTACATTACATTTTTTGAGAGATTACCTAGTTTCTGATGCTTAGCTTCTCTCACCCTAATTATTATTCTTCCCCACTAGGGCATTACTAGCTGAATGATATCGTGGAGCCCTGGTGGTGTAGTGATGATGGCTGGCCTACTAACAATGAGGTTAGCAGTTTGAAACCAGCAGTTCGTGGGGAAAAGATGAGGTTTTCCAATGCGGTGAAGTGTGGCAGGCTTGGAATCCCACAGAAGCAGTTATACCCTGTCCTATAAGGTCACCCTGAGTCAGAATTGACTCGATAGCATTCAGGTTTGTTTTTGTTTTTATCTGAATGGTCAGAGTCTAGGAAAATGGCTGGGCCAAAGTGGTGTATGTCTGGGGTCATTATGCGCCTCAATCCCTGCGTCACTTCTGCCTCTGTGCTCTCCTGCTCTTGCAACCGACCTGCCGGCAGCCTCGCACCGTTCTCCATATAATTTCTGCATTACATGCCATGCCCACTCCTTGACTTTGTAATCGGTTGGTGATTATTGGGAAGGTGAGCATCAGGTCCTACTTTAACTTTGACTCAAATAATGAACTTTAACTTGGTTTTAACCTGAACCCTGTTTCAGGCACTTAGCCGGAGGATGAGAATGTGGTGTCTTTGTGGTTTGGGCCTGGGTGCTTCCTCTGGGCCCTAGTTGTGGACTCAATTGCAACTCGGAGCCGGCTCCTGGGACAGAGCAGAACCTCCTGATGGGGTTTTCTAGCTTGTCATTTTCATGGGAGTAGAGCACCGGGCCTTTCTTCTGCCAAGCTGTTGGGTGAATTTAAAGTGCCGACCGTTGGGCTAGCAGATGAATGATTTACCATGGCACCACCAGGTCTCCTTAAGTTCTTAGAGAAAGCTCTATAGAGGACATACAAAATAATAAGTGTCTAACGTAAGATGTTCTGGAGACTCAAATCTCCATCTGAATCCTTAATACGTTCCAACAAGTTTTTGTGTTGATTTAGAAGCATGTGAACGGTTGGACAATGAAAAAGGGCAATCAGAGAAATGTTGCGCTGGCATTATGGTGCCAGCCAAGACTATTTAAAGTACCATGGATGGTTAGAAGAGCAGACAAAACTGTAATGGAAGGACAGCCAGAGGGCTCCTTAGAAGTGAGGAGGGTGAGATTTCATCTAACCTACTTTGAATACGATATTAGGAGGGACCAGTCCCTGGAAAGGACATCAAGCCTGGTAAAGCAGAGGGCCAACAAAAAAGAGGAAGACCGCGGCACGCTTCACAAGGGGCTTTTACATGACCGTTGTGAGGATAACACAGGACCAGACAGTGTTCCCTTCTGCTGTCCATAGCAGGTCACTTTGACTTAGAATGATTTGAAGGCACCTAACGATAACAACAGTAACAGGGAGCAATATGGTCAAGAGTCCCAAAGTACAACCCATACTAGATCCTGACTAAATTTTAGTTCTCTGGTCTAGAATCTAGTTTGAAGACTACAGTCTTGTACTCAAAGGGCAGTCTGTGTACCAGCCGCATTGGCATTGCTGGGTGCTTTGATGAAGAAAACTTGGGTTGCACCTCAGCACTAATAAACCAGAATCTGCATTTAAATAAGATGCCTAGGCAATTGCTGTGCACGTTGCAAACTGAGCACAAAGAATCCAGGTCCCTCGTCCTGTCCCTTCTTTTCCCTTAGCGTCTTATCCCGCCGCCCATGGCTTTGACTCCCACTAGGGCTGAGGAGCCTATTGTGGCAAGTGAAACACTTTCCAAGTGAGTTCAGATGCTTCTATTGATCTGTTTTGAAGTTTGTGGTTGTGAAGTTATCTCTTCCTAACAGAAATGTGACCTGGTATATGTGGAGGAGGCCAGTGGAGAGGAAGCACAGGGAGACAACGAAGAAGGATGTCTGATTGGGTTGGAGACAGGTGTGGAGACAAATCCTGGAGTGCGGAGAGGGATTGCTTCTTTAATGAGCTAGCTGCTGATGGATGCCTCTCCAGAGGACCCTTTGCTTCCACGAAGGGAAAAAAGTATACTTGAACTTATAGATTGCTCTCTCTACATCAACATGTGTGTGTGAGCTCGAAGGAGAGAGGGTCTATTAAAGGTTCTTGTGAGCTGGGCTAGACTCTAAGTGAGTGAAGTTACAGATTTCTACTTCCACCTTCTGATGAATAGTCATGGAACTTGGCCTTTTTGCAAATCAATGGCGCTTTATTGGAAAATTTCCAAATATTTCACCTGTACTTTCCTCCTGCTTATTTTCTTTTTCTAGTTCTCTTTCAGATTCTTCCTTGACTTTTTATGAAGTTGCCACTGTGAGGGTGCTCAGAGCCATGTCTCGATATGTACATTATCAGAGGGAAAAATTCTCATCTTTTAACACCATTTTTCATAAGCTTTTTTCTTTTTTAACCTTTGGTGAAGGGGGCCGATGCTGCATTTGCATGAAGATTTTAAAGCCTTCTTGTATGGTGGCATGGCTGTTGAATAACAGAAGTATCTTATGTCAAATAAAGACCTGCACAGAGGTCACCAATGGCCAGAGGCGTGGGGAAAGAGGCTGCTCGCACAGGGGGCTGAGGGATCGGGCGGGTGATGGAACACCTTTAGATGATGGAGGTGGTTGCCAACTGTTAGGCATTTGTCAAATTGTACATTGATAAGGATACATTTAGAAGTATGCCTCAATGAATTGTCGCCACTAAAAAGGGGAAGATGCATTTCAGTGAAAGCCAACAGCAACAAATTAAATTAGCTACACTGGTTTCCAAAAGGCTAGAGCTTGGGGGGTGGGGGTGTGAGTGGTGGGCATACATGTCCTTATGTGTGGGAAGCAGCATGCTACGTTGGTTAAGAGCATGACCTTTAGAACCAGAGGGGCCAGGCTTATGCTGTCAATTAAGCAGGTCTCTGCTGCTTCGGTTTCTCTATTTTCCAAATGGATGTCATAGCTGCAATACCTCATGGGTGGTTGTTACTATTCAACAAGCTCCCCCCTCCCGCCTGCCCCCCCCCCCACCGAAGAATGGGCATGGCAAAGGAAGGGCTTGGCAAAGGAAGAAAGCCTCTGATGGTCTCCCCTCCTCCCCCCTTCCCGCACGCGCAGTCGCTATCCTGGTCCGCTTGAAAAATTGTCTTCGTCTCATAACCTCCACACGCAACTCTGCCCGACCTGCTGTCTAGGGCAGCCGCTGCTGAGTAAACCCTCTGGACTAAACCTCATAGTGAGAATAAATCACCTCTTACGCCGTGTTCCCTCCAGGGGAGGACTGAGGTCATTGCAAGAGGCATAACCAGTAGTTGACATACTGTCCCAAACGAATCGATTCTACAAGGAGAACTGGGTGGAAAAATGTTCTCCAGTGCACGACACCTCTGACGGAAGAGACAGTGGAGCTGGTGTTATTATAGATGCGGTTGAATCAATAACACTTTTTCATTGCACGAAAATGCCCAGTTTAACCCGCATAGAGGTAAGGAGATACTATCAAGGGCAATTTTTCATGCTCACATGGATTATATTCTGGGACACATTGCTCTTTTAAATAGCACTGTTTTTGTGTTTGGTTTTTTTCCTCCTCCTCTCTCTTTCAAAAATAAATTCTCTTCTCTTCCAGTCGCATGAATTCATGTGGAAATCTATGACAATCAATTAAGTAAATGAGAAAATAAAATGCTTGTAATTATGATAATCAAGCTATATGAAACCCACCCTCTTAGGTCTAATACCCAACATCTTTAAGCAATATATTAATTAAGCTGTGGATAATTGTTACAATTAGAATCATGCTTTTATAATTTTTAAAAATCACTCTGAGAGAGAAAAAGGAAATATTTTTAAAATATATGCAGCTGTCGGCTTTTAACGCAATTCATGATCAGGACTGCATTGTCTTTCCCCTGGCTGCTTCCTCGGTGCAATCCATTTAAAACTGGAGAAATCTGCATGTAGCACCTACGGGGTCTGTCGCTTTCTGGAGGTCAGAGGCCAGTACCCTTTTGCTGCAAAGGACCAGATAATAAGCATTGTAGACTTTGCAGATGGAAACACAAAATGGAAGCCACAGAAAAGTCCTACACAACAACAACAAAATGAAACAAATTTCCACCAGTCTTCTTAATAGATAGAACTGAAGAGAAAATAAAATAATGCCCATTTGTCATTCTGGGTTGCATTTGCAATGCAGGTGGACGAATGAGAAAAGTGACACTGGACTGAGGGAGAATATGACAGTTTACTTAGTTGCCGTTTACTATTAAGGTACTTTGTCAACAAACCATGGCCAAAGTTCATTAGGAAAACAATTCTGAGCTTAGAGGAGGTGGATTGGATGAAATTCTCAAACTGTAGTTTGCCCATTCCTGCTTGAGATCAGTGTTTCCACACTTTAGTGCTCACGGACCACTAGCTTCACACCAAACCAAACTCGCTGCCATCGAACCTGTTCCTCTGGGGCAGAGAAGAACCGGCGCCGTGGGTTTCTGAGCCTGTAACTCTTTATGGAAGACGAAAGCCTCAAGAGGGCTTGTTAAGTATATGGCACCCTGATAGTACAGGGGGCTCGGAAAGAAGGAGGGCTGGCAAGCAGAGACCGGAAGGAAGTGGGATAAGGGGTGGCCCATGGAGGGGATTGCAATGCAGGAGTTGAAACAAAAAGTCTATGTGTTGTTGAATGTACAACGGATGCTCTGTTCAGCAAGCCCTCACCTAATTCACAATGTTTCAAACAGTAGATTGCACCTCCTGAACGGGCATTTCTAGTAAAGCCCCAGATGGCGCTGAAGCCTCTGATAGGGGATTGATTGTCCCTTTAGAACCCTGCCCTTGCTGTTGAACCTTTCACACAGTCATGTTGAATGCAAACCTGTATTTGATAGATTCAGGGCTTATTCATGTGTGTTAGCTCACCTGAGAGACATTAGGGGCCAAGTAAAAGGCAACGTCACAAGGGTTCCTGTTCATATGTGCATGGGCTGTTGCCAAAGCCCCTGTGGTTAAACATGCCTCTTCCACCCGCGGATGGCTGCAGACAAGTGTTTCAAGGAAGACGCTGTTTTCGTCGCACTGTCCGTCGAGCTGATTCTGATTCACAGCAACCTGACAGGGTGTGTGGTGGGCTGTGATCTTCATGGGAGCAGATAACCTCATCTTAGTCCCACTCAGTAGTTGGTGGATTTGAATTGCCAACTTTGCAGTTAGCAGGCCAATGCCCACCCACAGACGCTGCACGCGCTCCTTGAATCTAACCCAGGGGCTAGGTTAAAACACCCGAAGCTGCAGCGGGCAAGCAAGATATCTGCATTGCCAAAATCTCGGTGTAGTCCATGGTCCACTAGACCAAGTCGTCTCTAAATGGGAGGCTACGCTGTTTGGTGCTCTTGCTGGCCAGTTCTGAGGAGCTTGAACTATTATCTACATGGAGGAGGTGAGACGGTTAATGATAAACAGCAGGGCATCTGTTCATTTTATTGCTCATTTCTTAGCCAAGATATTCTTAGAAAAGAGTCACAAAACCCAAAACAATGGAAAATATGTTCTCCTTTTGTTTATTTGTCCTGATAGTTTAAAAAATCAGCTTTACGGAGCCATCATCTTCCTCATGACAGATGGGCCTATACATGAGCATCGTGCTGTCAATCAACACTTGGTATTTCAAGAGGAAGGTGAAGAAACTGAATTGTAAAGACATACTCGGCATCTATTTGTCATTTTTCCGTTTTATGACATTGATACAAAAAATAGTATTCTGGTGAGCAGCTTACTTGGCAACCCATGAAACCCTAACGAGTACTACAAACCTGGAGAGTGCACTTGTACAGACAGTTACTTTTGGTGAAACAGTATGTACAGTTTTGACAAATAAATACATAAATACAGTCATTCATATATAAGGGTATACCTAAATGTCAATGATCATCAACAAGCATTTCTAGTCAATTACTGCTTTCATTCACAAGTTACTTTTTTGCTTATAAAAAACTGTCTCCACCTTTTACAGAAGAAATAACATAATCAATTCCCCCACTAACCCCACGGATTAGGAAAGATAGAAAATGAATCCCAGACACTTTATGCAAATATTCCACTGTCTTTTGAGAGAAGAGATTCAATTGAAAACCTCCTTCCTTGGCTGCTCTGAGAAGTTTATTTCCCCCGTTTCACATCACACGATGGGATTTTGTTCTTCGGCATCTAATCCAAATCAAAAATTATTTTCTTCATTTCTGAAAATTCCGCTTATTTAAAAATACGATACTATGTGTTGAAATTGGCATTGGCTTCAATAGAAGAAGACACGAAGCTGCACAAATTAGGCCTCTGAAGATAACTGTTAAAAAGGAAACTCTGAGTATCCAGACACTGATAATTGGTACCCATGGTTATCCAGTGTGTCATGAACAAAACAGGAGGGCGACTGTCAGAAAGTTGTCAAAGTTGTCTGGTAGAATACTGTCCACAACGTTATTTCATGGCATGGAAGTGATAAATCCACGTAATTGAAACACAATTATCATAAAGTTAACAAAAGTAGAAAATTAGAGTTATTTCTTGATCATTGGACTTAAACATCTCTTTGAACATTCAAAAAACAAAGGCAAACATGCTTAAGGCTATTGAAACACAGACAAATGGCCTTGCTTCACCAGACTCCATGCAGAAGAAAATGATACACAGCAAGCAGGTTCTAATTATACATATAGCCGGGGAGAAAGAAAAAAATGCCTAAAAATATATACATGTGGTCTCTGATGAATATTTACATATTTGTCACATTTGTCACTACAGTCTTTAAGAAGTCAGGAAATAATCCTGGAAGACATATGCGCTTATTTAAGATTAGGGGTCTATTCAAAATGCATGTGCACACACATGTAAAACAATTCACAGATGCACACATATTGTGTACAATGCTTTGATACTAAAAGTGACCTGACTGAGCATGGTACAGAAGCAAGACAAGAGTCAATATGCAACAGAGGCTTGACTCTGCCACAAGGCTGAAAGGTAAACCATATACAAAGTCACAGGACTTTCCCATGATCAAAACTCAAGGGCAGTTGAGGCTGGTGGGTAGCTCCCTTTTGCATTGTGGTTACCTAATGGATCAAAATCAGCAGCCCTCTGATCCTGAGATAAAGATGTATCCAGAGAGGGAACGTTCTATTGATGATTGGGCTCTTTGGGTTGGGGTTGAGAGATGTAATGTTTTCAAGTGAGAGACCATGAGTTCCTTTCATTGGTCTCATCTACATATTTTCTGTGAATTTTTCTGTGAGTGTCTGGGGGTCAGGTTAAAAAATGAAGGTCTACTCTCTCTTCGTGGTGAGGCTTTCTTTGAATGAAAACAAATGGATACAAGGCGTGGGAACTGATGTATTTGTGGAATGTGTTGTCTTCTGCTGACTAGCCCTGTTTATCCTTACAGTTCTGAGAGCAGATGCAAGTCAAATGCCTTCTAATACCTAGTTGGTAATATGAATCTTGCAAAGCAAGTGTTGCTAAAATATTCCCTCAATCAGCAGCTCCTCCCCAAGGATGAATAACTTACTCATTGAAATCAGAAAAAAATGACCTAGAAAATGAAGCTTTCCCCAATACCTAATTTATATCCAAGGAAAAGTCAACGCTTTGAAAAGATCGAGTACACTGATTAATGAGTCCTAGTTGATCGTTATTTGGGTAGATTTTATATTATAGTCATGCTACTACCCACTCCTCACTTATCAACATGATTTGGTTCCCAAGAGCAGGTCATTAAGTGAAAATTGGTGTTAGACAAAAGTGGAAGATCAGATCAGATCACAAATGGAGGATGACTACGTAATTACAAGCTGTCAAATTTCATCACTATGTAACTTCCAAATTTCATCATTAATTAAATGCCAAAACCATTATTACATAACTGCCAAAACATGGATAATTATGGGCCAGCCAGGTTGACACAATATCTTCACTGTCATCAAGGACAGTGTTACTTTCACCTTGTACCTCATCATTTGTTACTACTAGAAGTACATTGAACACTGTTAATGGGAGAAATGGTTCGTAGATTTTTCACTACAGCTGTGTGAAATGTCAGATAAGTGAGGAGTCGGTGCACTGATAACCATTGTTGTTGCTATGCAATCACTTCAGCATATAGCATAATGCATGGCACATCACATTATGTAGCACCTTTTAAACTAAGAATCTCAAAGTATTTAGCAAATCCTATTTGCTCCCCTAGCACCTGAGGGATAGGTGAGTTTTGTTTGCTTGTTTGCTTACACCCACTTCAGGATTGAACATACTGAAGCACAGCAATGTTAAGATGCCTGCTCACATGACCAATAAGTATAAAGGCAAGAATGGGACCTGACCCCAAGATTCTCCACCCTCTTTCCCGTGAACCTCAATCACAGGATGACGAGAGCACCTCACGATAGCCTTGCTGCTAAAGGTACCTGGGTATTTCAGATGTCAAAGGGTTTTATATCCATCAACTATAGGGCCAAACCTTGCCATAAAAGTGTTAATGACTTTCTCTATTGCTTTGCAAATGTATTTGAGGAGGACATGTGACACTATTGGTAAGCTTATGTGAATTATAATGCGTACCTAATTTTGTATTTTTTTCTTAGTATGAGCTCGTCTTATTTTGGCTTCCTACCCACTTGTTTTCTACACATGGAAACAAGAACCTGTATGTTCCGGAATCTGTGAAATGCACTGATCGATGCTGTGTGGAGAGAAGCAGGTGAGATTATATTTGACAGAGTCTCTGTGGAGGCACCATGAGATGTTTTTCTGAAAGGACTCAAAACAACAATAACAAAAAGCCCCCGAACCCCCAAACAAAAACCCTCTCAAACTCTCGTTTCCTTCTTAAGTAGCATTGTATATACATTCTACCTGCTGACTACATTTAATTCTTGGATGAGCAAGCAGAGCTGTCTCCCAAATATAAAGAAGATTTGATTCTCAAGTTTAAATTTCCATCTATTTAACTGCAGCCTTCCCACCAATACTAAGTTTATTTCTTGGTGGAAGTGCTAATACTGCACATATTACATGGCACTACCTGTAAAATGCGAAAATAACACACACTATTAACAATCACATCCAGAGTGTCTTCCTGACTGTGTATCATTCTCACATTTAAAAAGAATCCTTACTTTCTCCCTTTTAAAAATTTCTTGCAAAAATGATACGAAGACCCTACTGTAAGTTTCAGTTTCTCAGATCCAAATTAAAAAAAAAAGATGAGAAGTTCAGCATCTGATTATGTAAATCCTAAGAGTTGCTTGAAACTTGCCTTATGAGAAAAATGGTAATCCTGTGGGGCCCTGAGAATACTTGGCCCTTGTACCTCGTGTTGTTTCTGAGTCGAGCCCAGCATTTGCAAACTGGTAATCAAAGACAGGTACTAAGAGTGGGAAAAAAGCACTTTTTACAAAACCCCTTCTCTTGTTCATTTCCTCCAGTGACACTTGTAAAATACCAACATCCTAGGCCCCAATTCTTAAAAAAGAAAAGAAGTGTATTTACATTGGTAAAAATCCTAACATCGAAGATGTTTCTTGCTTGACATGTCATTCCAGATTCTGTGCATTTCTTCTGGAGAGATCTGATGCACAGTAATAACTCGGCGATACCTACACAAGCTATAGGCCATCTTCCAGTGATTGAAGCCACTGTTCTGGAAAGGATGTATGCCCAACTTCCTAAGACACAGTCCCACATATACGTCTTCAAGGTGAAGCAGCCGTGTGTGGAGGGAGGTCTTGTAAATGAGTTCAGCCACATCAGCTGAAAAGATATAGCCAGTCCCCGAACAGAATGGTGGGTAGTTACTGTCGGGGTACAAATCCCTGGGCATGTACCACTTACTACGGACGTCCCGGATTGGCCCTCCATTGATGACATAGCCAGTAAAATATCTTCTCCTTGGTTTGGTGGTGGGCTTCAGTAGTTTATAAATAAGGTTATCCATGTTTACAAAAATGTCACTGTCCGTTTTCATGACGTACTTGGCTTTTGAACAAAAAGTGGCCACCCATCTCATCCCCATTAATGTTTTGAGGGTAAGATTATGGTAGGAGTCAATAAAATCCTCCACGATAATATCATGGAAGATTTGGCTCTCCTGCTCTACCATCTGATTTAACACAGGATCTGCGTTCTTGCCCAAGAGGAAGAGTGTGGCGATCTTGATCCCTTTAAAGTTGTTCTCATCGCCCCACGTCTCTCGGATTGCCTGGCGGGCATCGAACTCCTTGTGGGTAGTGCTGATGAGGATAACCAAGAAAGGAATGCTTTTCTCACATTTGTTGGGCTCGTTGATAAGAAAGTCAAATGAATGTGGGTTTATGGGTCGAGTTCTTATGTTGCCAAAGGTGAGGTTTTTTCGGGCAACAGTTAGGTGGCTGAATGGCTTGGAACCAGTGTAGGATGAAGTAGGTCGAGTTACACTCAAGTACCAAAGAGCGCTGGCCCAGCACACAACTGTCAAAACATATAAACAGGAGACCTTGGAAGCCATTGTCTTGACAGCACGTCTACTCCAGATATTGAATAGGATGCCTTTCTGGTACTAGCTTCTTTTGTTCTTGCAAAGGCGGCATATTACTAGGAGATCTTTCAGTTCGGCAGAGAAGTGTGAGTGTGGGATTGTTCATATCAATCTACGCTCTGGAGCCTCAAATCCAATCTATGGTCTTCTATTCCCATGCCTCAAAAATCGTCCTCTGCACTCTGGAAAAAAAGAAGAAGAAGCACAGTTTTTCAGGCTTATTTGGCCATTTTCACGTCTTGAAATAAACAGAACGAAAATGTAAGAACCATCAGGCTGCTAGAAATAAAGGATATCAGTCACTTCCTTCAGCACGGCAGCCTTTCTGGCGTACCGACCTCATTCTCCCTCTCTTCTCGTTAGCCGTGGTTTCTACATAATCACATCCGAAGGGACAGATACGCAGACTCTCCACTCAAGGTAAATGTGAAGTCAAGTGAACCTTAGGAACTTGATGTACTCACCGATCTATGCTTTGTAGAACGTCATCCTCACCGTGGAAGAACTTCTCGCTTCATACTGTCGGACACTTTAACGTGTCCATCAGAAAAGCCTCACAACGGCCTCCTCCTTTGCCCTCATTTTCCGAGTCTGGGTTTCTGTTTGCTTGACTGATGAGAAAATCAATTCAGAACATCTCTTTGCCTGCTCTATCCCTGTATTTGAAAAATGTGTCAATCATGGCTGGGAAAGCTCAGCTAAGACTCGTGTCCCTTGTGGCTCTGACTCAGAAGTAACTCAACCTTTACTCCGTCTCCCCTGCCTTGGGCTCTCACAGCTCTGCGTTTCTGCTTCTCCGTTTTCTGCGAAGCCTCCGATGGAGAATATTCCCACCTCCTGTATAGAAACCGCCACCCAAGCGTCTTCTCTGACAGCTGGCAGCCTGCATGCTGGAGAGCATCTAAACGGGAGGGCTGTATTGCTTTTCAGAGTTTTTAACGCTTCACCCCTTGATGAAATTACCTGGCCCTTTTACAATACTGAGTTACAGTTGCCTCTAAGTATAGCAAGAGTAAAAGAAATAAGAGGATGTGTGTGTGTGTGTGTGGGGGGGGGCACACAAATTCACTGAGGATACAACAGGACACTTGAATGGGTGCACACATTTTAAAACTTGTCCTAAACCTTTCTAGAACTTCAGCTTCTATTATTCCAGTTGAAAAAAATAGGCTAGGATATAATGCCCATTCATATTAAAAAATGATCTCTTCCTCCCTAGTTAGAATAGAATGCAGTAGCCCTGGAAGACAGAGATAGCGCATAATGGATGTCCATTTCAAACAGGTTGGCTTCGAAGAAGGCTCTGCTCCTAAATGGCTGGGCTGTGTTGAAAGAATTTAACTGGGATTACAGATTGCAACCAGGCTTCTGAGCACAATAGTCACAATGAAATGGAAAGGCCTGATGGGCAACAGCAGAGTCCATACACCTCCTCTCGTCTAAGGCAAAAGCTAACGGTGAATCTGATCCTTATGAGACCAGCAATAACTCAGTGTGGTTACAGTTCTAACTAGATGGTTACTAGGATGGCTTTCAGAGTCAGGACTCTAGGCATAGCAGGCTTCCATCCAACCCATAATAAGTATGTTCTAAACCTAGAATTCGTATCTTTGGCTTCCTGGAGGAAATTTCTGCTGTAACGGTGCACCGATGCTAATAAAATTAGGATGTGAAGTAGAGCGAGTTTTGGAACTTTCGACAATAAGCAAAAGGAAGGGAGAGACATTCATTGTGCAGCGTTTATAAAAGTGGTTCTAGATCTGAGATGCACCTGTATTGACTCTGTCTCAAATCCTAAAGGGAGCTAATGAAGCCCAAGTTGGTATTAGAAACCAAACTTTGTCTACCATTGTCCTAGCCCAGTGACTGATTCAGATAAACAGACACACAGCTCCAAACCAGTGACAGTCAAGTTGAGTCTCACTCAGGGTGACACCATGGGTTTCAGAGCAGAATTGCATTCCATCGGCTTTTCCGTGGTGGTGACTCTTCCAGAAACAAATTGCTAGGTCTTTCTCCCAAGCCACCTCTACGTGAATTTGAACCAGGGACCTTTTGGTTCGTAATCAAGTGCTTCACTGTTTGAGCTGATTCCCTGATTCTTATAAGCCTATCTTTACCATCGCATTTCCTTTATCCTCTTGCACACTGTGAGCTACCTATTAACAGGATGTCAGGGGCTTCCAAGGAGAAGCCAAAGAGATGCCTGCCCTGTGTTTTCTTCTGGAAAACCCCATTTCTGATTGGGAATGAACAATGTCTGCATACATTCTGTTCTCGTTCTTATTGTCTTTAGAGTTGTTACCATTTACCAGCCTCCACCTCCACAGGCACACCTTCATTTAACTCAGGAATGTATTCATTAGTTTCTGAGTTCACTTGTTCATCAATCGATTAATCAAACATTTAATGAATGGCTGGCGTGTGCCAGGTCCAAGAAACACAGGAGCGCTTATCCACCTGCATCAGTGAGTGTGTAGTCTAGGAGGTCAGATTTCAGGGAAACACTGAAATAGGCGAAGCAGGGTGGGGAACCAAGTATGGGAGGACTGGGTTCAGTTGTGCAGGTTGTACACAGAGCCCTCCTGAGAGTGCCATTCACACAGACTGCGATGTGAATTCCGAATCTCTATCCCATGCCAGATTCAAATGATTCAGTATCCATGGGGAGGGCTCCATGGAAATTTTAGAAAAGGCAATCCAAGCTGAATCTTAGAGAATGGCTAGAATAAATAATCTAGATCAGGGATGAGAATTCTAGGCAGAGGGAACAGCATATGCAAAGTCCTCACAGGAGAGGGCAGGACAGGCACCAGCACTGGCCCCTGGTGAGGGAGGGAGGAGGACAGGGGATGAGGATGAGGAGCGAAGGAGAGGCAGGGTCAGATGGGAGTTCAGTAGGGGGTGAGCTCCCCTCTCTGTGCATCTAAAGGCTGTGACGGAGGAGTTTGCCTTCCTCAAATCCAACCCACTGATTCCGGGACCGATTCATTTTTTTCATGCAAAAGATCTTCCCTCTCCCTTAGTGGAGGGGAAATGAGAATTCGTGTGAACAGATACCTTTCTGTGTGATTTTTCTGGGCTAAGGTACTGACTGCCTCAGTGAAGGCACCTGGGAGGCTGAGGCAGAGCTAAAAGAGCAAGAAATTGAAAAGAAATAGGGGGAGACATGAAGTGAAGCTATTTATAAATGGGGCTTATTAAAGTATTTAGAAACTGATTTTGATGAAAGAGAATTCTTCTACGAACAGAAAATAAGCACAAATGCCTGGCCCTTGCAGCTCTCATGTGAAAATGTGTGTTTGACCCCAGACAGTGTCTGACTATGTGCCCTGCTCTCAGGCATGTATCGGGGAGCTTCATGCCTGCCCTGGAGTTGATTCGGAGTCAGTGACCTTGTACGACCCAGTCGTACTGCTCCTTAGGGCTTTGAGACTGTAAATCTTTACAGAGGCAGACAGCCTCATCTTTCTCTTTCAGAGCAACTGGTGGGCTTGAACCACTAGCCCACAGTATGACATGGCTCCTAGGATAATTCAAGAGAGGCATTCTTTCCTCCATTGTACAGATGAGCGAGTGGAAGCTCAGAGATAATAAGTTGCTTGTTTAAGGCCAGACAGCTACTGAGTGGCTGGGTCAATATCCCAACCTGCGGGCCTCCAGTGCATTTGTAGGCCCGTTAGGACAAGAAGCACAGCTTTGGATGAAGATTCGTTCAGGCTGCAGAGAGCATCTCAGACTGCTAAGTGCCCAGTGGTCTGTAGCTTGTTACATTTATTTTTCTCAGATGTGTGTCCACTGCTTGGAATTGTTTTAGTTCATTTGCGTTCCCTACAAACTCTATGCCACTAATCCTACAATGTGCTTGAGTGTTAATCATTGATGATTTGCAATGATTAATGCAAAGGACACATTAAAGTTGGAAGATACCGCGGGCAGCTGCAACTACTGAAAAGCTGAGACATAGTATTCAGGCTTGTGGCATCGTGGGGTAAGTGCTGGGCTGCTAACCTCAAGGCCGGCAGTTCCAATCCACCAGCCATTGCGTGGGAGGAAGATGAGACTGCTCCGACGAAGACTTTCAGCTGTGGAAACCCTGAGCGGCAGATCTGCTCGGCTCTCCAGGGGCTCCTCTCTGAGCCAGGGTCCCCTCCACGGCAGGGGGCGGGGGTTCCTAGGAAATCGCACACACTGAGAGGATCATCGGTGAATGGAGGCACAGTGTAGCATTTTGGCTGATATTAAATAAAAATGATCACCAATTCAAATTTTTGCAATGAGAAAAGGAACTAGCACAGAATCTGAGGTGTGGCCAAGGGTAGCGCAGGCCTGCTGTAAAGCATCCTCCCTTGGTGGCCGTATTATTTACAACAGAACTTAGATTCTAAAGTGGCTCAATAGTTATTATGCCTCTGGGCATGAAAGAGTACTATAACCAAGCAAAGAGAAGACAGTGTAGCAGGAAGTCCACCACTAGTCTGACCATAGTGACATAAGTCGGGTCTAGCCTGTGGGGGTAGCGCCTCCAGGACCGTCATTGGCTGGTGGGGCACGACTCAAGGTAGAGAAACAGCTGCAAACATCCTCTAATGATTCGAACTTGGAACGTGCCATGTACAAATTTAGGAAAATTGGAAGGAGTCTAAAATGAAATGGAACCCATGAAGATCAATGTACTAATCATTAGTGAGCTGAAATGGATGGGTATTGGCCATTTTGGATCAGAAAGTCATGATTTACTGGGCTGACAATCACACAATCAGGAGAAACGGCATGGCATTCATTGCCAGAAAGGATCTAGCTAGACCCGTCCAGAAATATGATGCTGTCTGAGACAGGGTTACTTCTATCCCCCTTCAAGGAAATTCAATCAACACAACTAGTATTCAAAGGGGTGCTCCAACCACAAAAGCTAGTGAGGAAGAAATCTACCAAAGACTTCCGTTGAAAATTGATCAAGCATGCAATCAGGATGCATTGATAGTTATTGGTGATTGGAATGCAAAAATTGGAAACAAAGAGGAAGGAACAGAAGTTGGAAAATATGGACGTGGCGATAGAAATGAAGATGGAAATCACATGGCAGAATTTTGCAAAACTCATGCTTTTTCCAACCATACAAAAGGTGACTATCCACACGGATTTCCCAGATGTAATACACAGAAATAAAATGGACTGTGTCTGTGTGAAGACATGATGGAGAAGCTCAATATTAGCAACTCAACCCAGACCAGGGCCCAACTGTGGAACGGGCCATTAGTTGCTCATATTTAAGTTCAGGATAAAGCTGAAGAAAATAAAATAAATCCACAAGAACCAAAATATGACTGTGAGTCTATCCCACCTGAGTTGAGGCTATCTCAAGAACAGAGTTGATGCATTGAACACTAGTGACAGAGGATCTGCTGAGCTGTGGGGGACACCAGGACCATCCTTCATGAAGAAAGCAAAGGGTCTCTAACAAAACAGGAAAGGAAGAAAAGATCAAAGTGGACATCAGAAGAGACTGAAACTTGCTCTTAATCGTAGATCAGCTAAAGCAAATGGAAGCAAGGATGAACCAAGCTTCTGAATAGAAACATTCAAGGGGCAGCTCAAGAAGACAGAGGTAAATATTATAATGAAGTGTGGCAGGACCTAGAATTAGAAAACCAAAAGGGAAGAACATGCTCAGCTTCTCTGAAATGGAAAGGACCCAAGAAAAAATTCAAGCCTCAAGTTGCCATCTTAAAAGAGTCTATGGACGAAATACTAAATTATGTGGGAAGTACCAGGAGAAGATGGAAAGAATACACTGAATCGTTGCACCAAAAACAACTAGTCAATATTCCATCATTTCAAGAGGGAGCATATGAACAAGAACCGATGGTGCTGAAGGAAGAAGTTCAAGGTGCACTGAATGCATTAGCTAAACACAAGGCTCTTGCTGGAAGCTGACAGAATGCCTGCTGAAATGTTTCAGTAAGCTGGAGAGGCACTGGGAGCACTCACTCATTTATTCCAGGAAATTTGGAAAGCAGCTACTTGGCCAACTGAGTGTAAGAGATCTATATCTGTGCCCATTCCAAAGGAAGGTGCCCCAACAGAATGCTCAAACTATAGAATGATATCATCGATATCACATGCAAGCAACATCTTATTTAAGATTATTTAACAACAGTTGGAGCAATACATTGACAGGGAACTTCCAGAAGTTCAGGCTGGATGCAGAAGAGAACTTGGAACAAGGGCTATCGTTGCTCTTGTCAGATCCCTCTCAAGGCAGAGGATACCAGAAAGAGGTGTACTTGTGTTTCATTGGCTACGCCAAGGTATTTGGCTGTGTGGACCATGACACACTATGGGTAACCTTGAGAACAAGGGGAATTCCAGATAGATGTCATTGTGCTTCTGCAGAATTTGTGCCTGGGTCACGAGGGAGTTTGTACAAGCAGAACAAGGAAATACTGCATGGCTTAAAATCAGAAAAGGTGTGCACCAAGGTTGTATCCTCTCACCATACTTGGTCAAACCATCAGAGCAGCTGGATTATATGAAGAAGATTACGTGTGGCACCAGGATTGGAGGAAGGCTTGCCAACACCCTGTGGTACGCAGACAACACAACCTTGCTTGCTGAACGTGAAGAGACTTGAAGAACTTGCTGACGAAGTTCAAGCACTGCAGCCTTCAGTATGAAGGCTCACCTCAGGGTTTCCACCTCAATGTAAAGAAGACCAAAACCCTCACAACTGGACCAATCGGTAATTATGATCAATAGAGAAAAGGTAGAAATTGCCAAGGATTTTGTCATATTTCGATCCACAATCAATTCTCACAGAAGCAGCAATCAAGAGATCAACAGACATAGTGCATTAGGTAAATCTGCTGCACAAGACCTCTTTCAAGTAGTGCAGAGCAGGAACGTTACTATACGTTGTAAGGTGTACCTGATCCAATCCATGGTATACTCCATTGCATCACGCGCACGTGAAAGTAGGGCACTGAATAAGGAACACAGATCAGTCATTGAATTGTGGTGCTGGAGAGGAATACTGAAAGTACCATGGACTGTCAAAGGGCAAACCGATCTTTGTTGGAAGAAGCAAGGCCAGAGTGCTCCTTAGAATCAAGGATGACAAGACTCAGTCTGACATACTTGGGAGGCATTTTCAGGAGAGACCAGTCCCTGGAGAAGGACATCATGTTTGGTAAAGTGGAGGGGCGGTACAAAAGAGGAAGGCCGCCAAGGAGATGGACTGACACAGTGGCAGCATCAGTGGGCTCAGGCATGGGAACAGCTGTGAGGAATGGCGCAGGGCTGTGCAGTGTTTTGTTCTGTTGTGCACAGGGTGGCTATGGGTGGGAGCCGAGTCAGTGACACCTAACAACAGCAGCAGGAAGTCCTCAAGGCTGACAGGCCAATTTCATATCTGTTGGATGGTGAGGTTGGCGACGGGCCAGGACATCCAGGTTTTCCACTTGTAGTAATGCTAACTTGCTAAGTGGCTTTTTGGTGCCTTCCCTGCACCATGAAATGAAGTGCTGCCTGGTTCCACACCACCTCCTTGATAAGCTGCCCATCAGAACACTGTGACCCATAGAGTTTTCCCTGGGTGGTCTTCAGAAGGAGATTGCTAGACTTTTTTTGTGTGTCTCCCTTGGTT
>NW_022103900.1:6649882-6667239 GCF_000313985.2 Echinops telfairi
CTGGTCATCATCACAACAACATGCAAGCCTCCACTTACAGATGGATGGTGCTCTGAATGAGGTGCATTGGCTGGGACTGAACTCGGGTTTCCGACATGGAAGGCAAAAATCCAACCACTGAACTACTGCTGAGCCCCTATGAGTTCATTTTAAGTATTAACTGTTGTTGCTAGGCGCCGTCGAGTCATGTTCAACCCAGAGCGATGCTGTGTGCAATAGAACCAAACACTGCCCAGGCCTGCACGAGCCTCACAATTGCTAAGTTTGAGTCCACGGTGGCAGCCACCTTGCTCATCCATCTTGTCCAGGGCACGTGGCATTAAGATACAAAGAGCAGGATCTAAGGGGGGGGGAGTGTTCCATCCGTTCATCAATCCATAGTTTTGGCTCCTGAACACATATATCGATCCACTGTTCTAAATAAGTAACAATTGCTATAAGTGTGTTCCCTCAGGGTTAGTGGACACATGGCGAAGACTTTTCTCCCCGAGAATTGTTTCCTTACTGGGAAACCCAAATTGAAGAAGCAAAACAAAAAGATAAAACAAAAACAAAACAAAAGAAAAATAAGGCAGTTGAAAAGTTCTGGGGAAGGAATCGAGTGTGACAAAGCAGAAACCTCTGGAGGGTTCTCCCCGTTTTACAAGATTTTTAAAAACCCTGTTTAACAGACAAGTTAATGTATCAGTAAAATAGGAAGTTGCACGTCTAACATTTGTCATTGCTCTTAGCAGCTCTACAGCAAGCACAGACGGGATGACACATTAACTTGTCATCCATTAAACACAAAATCCCTCCAAATAGAGACATTCCACTAGAACGTTTGAAAGATCTTCCCCCCAGGGACGCTCCCTTATCGCAGATGACCTCATTCGAAGAACTCCCCGGTAACTCTCCACTTTCACCTTTCACGAAGTTAATGAGGCAGACTTTTCAATTTAAGAAGCACATGTTTCTCCTAGAAATTTCACGGTGGAATGTCTGCTATTTTGAATAATTTATTTAGAAACAAAAGCTTGGTAAAGTTCTTTTCTTTGGTGGCCAGAGGTAGGGCTGGAAGCATCTGCAGCGTCTCCGGCAAACTGTGGACAGTGTCTTTGGCAAATTGCTCATAGTTTTGGGGGTCAGTTTCATGTTCATCTCCATCATGGTTCAGGCAGATCCAAGTCAACACTCACTTCGTATGCCTCTGTTGCCACGTAACACTGCAGTCAGTGGCTTGCAATCTTTCCAGCTTCCCGTCCTCCCTGGGGCCAGGTGGCAGGGAAATGCACCTAATGGCCTGCTTCCACTTTCTGGCTTCTCAAGGAATACTTAATTCTTTCCAGGTTCTGATTTGACTTTGATTTTTAAATCTATTTCAATGACTTAACAAGTATGCACCTACAAGGTGTCAGGCACTGTTCTTTGAACTTGTAAGATACACAGACAAACCATATATGTACTTTCACCTCCTGTGCTAGTAGGAGGGACCCTGGTCCCATAATGGTGGCATAACCTTAAGGTTAGCAGTTCAAAACCACTAGCCTTTCTTCGGGAGAAAGATGACGCTTTCTACTCCCATAAAGAGTTACACTCTTGGAAACCCACAGGGACGGGTCTACCCTGTCCTAGAGGGTCACTATGAGTCAGTAGTTTGAAACCACCAGCAGTTCTACACAGGAAAGACGAGGCTTTCAATCTCATAACGAGTTAAGAACTTGGAAACTCACAGTGCTGGTTCGATCCTGTTCTACAGGTTGCTGAGTCTCCATTGCAGAGTTTGGATTTGGTTTGGGGATCTGCATTCCAGCAGAGGTGGGTAGAAAAGAAGCTTCTGATGCTGTTGCTGCCCTGGAGTTGGCCCGGCTCATGGCAACCTAACACCCAATGGGATCAGACTGCTGCGATCCACGGGGTTTTCATCGGCTGGTTTTTGGAGCTAGATATCCAGACGTTTCTCTTTTGCCTCGTCTGTCTTCATCTGAAAGCTCTCCTGACACCTGTTCAGCATTACAGCCACGTGCAAGCCTCCATTGACAGATGGGCAGTAGCTGCTCAAGAAGTCCGTTGGCTGGGAGAGAAACCTGGCTCTCCAACATGGAAGGGGAGAATGGGTTCTACCACCGAACCACGTGGCTCAAACACGTGGTGTGCACATACATTTCAGGAAGTGCTGAGTACTGAGGGGTCAATCAAGGGAGGCAATGGGCTACACATTGGCTAAGCAGAGCGAGGCCTCTGGGTGGGGCTGGGGAGAAGGATTGTTTTAGAAACGCTGGCCATGCCCTGAGTTGAGACCAGAACGTCTTGCTATTTCTGATTCTTTCAGTCTTTTATTCAGTATTTGTCTCTTGCTGAGGCGAGCTTGTCTTGCTTTGGAGGACTGATATAGTTAAAGTTTATTGTGCCAACCTGGCCGATAAACACATGTGGGGTTAATTCAAGGGCGGAGGGATGAATGGCTCAGTAAGCCTTGCCTTTCGAGTTCTCGGGTCTCTTGCTTTCTGATGGTCGGACCAGGGTGCAGCTGCCTTAGCAGCCAAGGCTCACTTCCTGTAAGACATCCCTGAAGGGAAGCCACATGGACCAACCTGATGCAGCCCTGGGTATTGGAGCAGCCGTGTGGAGACCCCTGCCAGCGCTGAGATGCTTACACGTTCACTGACTCGGCTTTCCTCCTGCAGTCAGCACCATTGTGTGTTTAGTGAGAGGAAGGAGGACTTTGTGGATTGGTGTCGGATGTAGGGGCTAATGTTGGACTTGTGGGTTTGAGCAGCACTGGGTTGGGATGTTTCTTGATGTGCACTTACTCTTTATATAAAACTCTCTTATACATATGAATTTCTGTGGATTTGTTTCTCTAATGTAGCCAGACTAACACAGGGATTCATGTTTAACTGCTGCTAGCGGGCAGTGGGTAGGCCCATCATTGATGATGACCGCATGCACAACAAAAGGAAGCCCTGCCTCGATCCGTGCCATTTCCATGCTCGGAAGCAGAAAAGAAGACCTTTTTAACCCAACGCGTAAGGTCTTTTTCTGTCTTCAAACTTTTGAAACGAGTGAACGTTTATAGATCAGATCCTCCGTTTTGCATTAAAGACATGTGTGTGCATTTCCTTCCTCTAATTTGTTGGAATCCCCTCACTGCACTGTCACTTCCTCCACATCCTTCCGTTTCCATTCCTACTTTCCCAACTCATCTGAATATTGTCTTTGTGGAAATGCGGCCCTTTCAATTTCAAATGATTGATTATCCCAAAGCGTGCAGACCTCATTAGTGTGACTGTTTTGTGTCCAGAACTGTCAAATGTTTGGCTGAAAATGGAGCCACGGGGGTGAGCTCAGTTCCAGAACTGAAAGGTGACCAATGGCCAAAGTCTCGCGGTTCGACCTGTAAGCCTGGCTTCTTAAAATGGTTTTGAGCTTTGTTTCACATTTTTCTCCTGTTGCATACAGGACCTTCTATTGTGATCCGAGCAGTTGGTAGTGGTAGCTGGGCACCATCTAGTTCTTCTGGTTTCAAGATTGTGAAGACTGATGTTCATGTAGTCCATTAGTCCACTGGACTAATTGGTTCCATATTCTTGATTTTCATCAATCGTATGTGACTTGGAAGGGGGAAAGCTTACAGCTGCACTTAAATGCCACCCATAAACTTAGAGGAATCCATGTTACACACCAAAGCAGCATGTAGAACTATGTGATACCAATTGACCTTGGTGTCCCCTGAGACTATGGTCCTGAACCTTAGACCCAGTGACTCACTCTCTCAAGGTGTTTGTGTTAGGTCAGATTGAAAAACCCTTCATAATGTTATCTCCCTTATGCTCTACCACACTCATAACTGTATCTGCAACCTATGTGTAAATAACCTATGTCAAATATATGTATTCAGCTTTCATGTTTGTCTACGCATCTACTCATAGACTCACTATTAATGCGAGGTTGTGGCATATCGAACAACATTTACTTCTGTTGCTTTTAACCCTTGCATGTCTCCCAGTGTCTTTCCCTGCCTCCTTCATTCTTAACTGCCTCCCTCTTATTACATATTGCCTTCTCCTTCACCGGAGCTCACATGTGCCTAACCTCTCCATAGGTTCCCATGTGTTGAAAGCTTTTATCTGTACATATTCCGGTCCAGCAGGATTTGTGAGATAAAATTGGGGTCATGATAGTTGGGGAGAGGAAGCATTAAAGAACCAGAGGAATGCTGTGTGTTTCTTAGGTGCTATACCGCACTCTGGCTGAATCTTCCTTTCCCTGTGAACCTTCTGTGAGGGGATGTCCAATTGTCTACAGATAGGCTTCGGGTCTCCACTCTGACACCTCTCCTTCACATCGATATCATTGTTTGTTTTTGTTCTTCTGATACGTGATTCCGTCGACACCTCATGAACACAGAGGCTGGGGTGTTTCTTCCATGTGTAGCAAGTCATTTTCATTCACTGATTTTTAGAAGAGTTTGGACAATATTTAGATTGTCAGGCCTTTCTTCCTAGTTTATCTTAGTTTGGAAACTCCACTACATCCCGCTCAGATCTCCGCTCGTTGGAGTGGTGAGTGTGCACAAGGTGCATCCAGCAGCAAGGCCACAAACTGGGAGCATCTGCTTTGTGTTTGAACTTCTTACTTCCCTGGTCTTTTTATCTTCTTGACTTCCTTCTTCCCAGCAAGGACAACTCCTTTATTCCTGCAAACACCCTGCCGTCTAGAACCGTAGGTTACCTGCTTCCCTGGGAAGGGACACTATGAAACCCTTTGCTTCACCGGACTTCACCCTTCACGAGCGGACAACTTCTTCGTTTTTTGGTAAACCAACTCCCCAAAGGATGTGACATTTGTAACCCTTGTAATGACATTTCACAGAAGAAAAACCTCAATGCATAAATAGAAACAAGATTTGGATACTTCCAAGATTAACTAAACAATAAATAAATAAAGCAAAAAAAAATTGTTTTCAGCCAATGTAAAATAGATAGCAGAGTCACTGTCTCTTAGAAACTCAAATAAGCCAAGCAAGATAAGCCAGGGCAGTGGCATATTGCCCCAAACCTGGGGAACAGCCATTTCTGAGCTCCTGACTTGCTCTCTGAGAACAAGAACACTTCTCAGGTGTCACCTCCAATGACCTGCCTTCTATTCCTCGGGGCCAGTTTTGAGTGGTCAAAGACCACATGGCTCTGGAAAAGGGGCTGCGCATAAACTCAGCATAGCAAATTCAAAGCCACGATGCGAGGAGGTCCAGCACGGAGGAAAAGCAGCTCAGTGTCCAGCAGCCCGGAGCCAGGGAAGGAAACAAGAAGAGGGAAGGCAGAAGAGGCGAACAACGGGTGTACAGCCACACTCTTGAAGTGGCTGACGAGCTGGCCGTGTTTTGCATCATCATATTCAGTGGCATAGAAGAGATCTTTTATGAAAAATGCTTTGATTTGCAATGGCTTTCCTCAGAGCTGGTACACAAGTGAAATCAAAGTGGCGCCTCTCTGTGGGGAAGGAAATACAGAACTCGGCCTGCAAGAGAACTAATTGACGAAGGAGCCCCAACGGCCAGAGTGCCCACTAGGCGGCATTAATTTGGCATATGGTTATCTTGATGCCCAACTCCCTCCTTTTCTCTTCCTCTCTCGTAATTATGCTCTAAATAAGCCCAGGAGAGGAAGAAATAAAGCACTATTAACACTAGATAATGGCCCTGGAAGGGAGAATTTCATAAACCATTATGCGATACACAGCTGGCCAACTTATTCTTGCTTCGAATCACAGAAGGCTGACTTTCTGTGTGAGCCTTTCTGTTAAGTAAGCCTCTTCTGGCCACAGAGGCACCAACCAGAACCCTCGCAGTCGAAATCCCGGAATGCTCACAGAAGCGAGCACTCTGACGCCTCTGCTTCAGAAAGACAAAGACCTAATTTGCTCCTGGGAAGAATTTAATTACATGTTCTTTCAAAGAGGCCCCATAATTGAATGGCCCTAACAGATCATTGGCAACGAGGTAGGGAAGTGACAGGTAAGAGTCACCGTGGCAGCTGAAGCCATTTCCCTCCCAAATCTGCGAGAACTGATTCGAGCCTCTCTCCTTTTCAGTTCAGTATGTTTTTAAAATTTTTAGTTTAACACATCTTCATACATCTCTGCCCTGGGAAGAAGGGGATCACTTGAAAGAGGTGTGGTGGAGAGGAGGATGTCTTTGGTTTTGAGGGCTCTTGCTTTCCGGAAAAAGCCACATTCGATTTCACTGAGGAGAAAGTGTGCTTCAAATTAGAAGGGAAGATTACAGCTTTCTTCAAATCAGTGTGTTGCCCTAGTTCTAGAACGCAGAGGTTTTTTCTTTCCTTTTTTTCAAACCTCGCTGCGACTCTCTCAGGGAAGAAGGAAAATGAGGAAAACTCATTATTTTAAATAAATGCGTTTCTTCCTTTGCTGCGATGGATCTTGTGTCTTGGCGGCCTTAGACAGGGCAGGTTTCTACAGATGGGCAGAGCAATCACTTACTTCATCACAAGAGCCTGGCAGGCTGGCAACCTGTTCAGGCCTCCGGTGGGACTTCTCCACCAGGAAAGGCAATGCTAGGACTTTTTATTAGAAATGTGGGCGCGGAGGAGAGGAAAGCCATTCGACCCGCAGCTGGGAGAATTTAAAAACGATGAGCTATGCGATACCGAACGCCTGCTCCTTTGACCCCGCGTCTTCGGGGAGGCTGATAGAAATGGATATTTTAAGAAACCGGGGAGCTTTCTTTGCATACTTACTATGTAAAATTTCCCAATTCTAAGGAGATGCTTCGTAGTTAACGCCACCTAGGGAGGGGAGATGTCTTAGATCACCTTTCAAAGAATGATGCTTGGGAGCATGCAGCAAGCAGTACAGGGTGGAAGAGAATATACCATTGGTTACTTCCCTTTGTAAAAAATAACCAACATGCCCATTTATACAATATCAATGTCTGAGAATACATGGTAGCCAAACATCATTTGTGTAGCTGCTCCTCGTGGGCACTGCTTGCTGCTGGTGTCGGCGGTCAGTGATAGGACACCGAGAGACCCTGATTCCTGGCTCAGATTTTTGGTCACCAGCTCCGTGCCCTGGGTATCTATGATTTGGCTTTTTGGTCTACAAAATAATATAATACTAACAGCTGGCAGTATTTTGAAGCGTTATTGTAAGGCTCAAAAGAGATAACATTTAAAAAAATATTTTGTAAAGCTAAAAAGTGCTACATGAATATAAATTATTATCACCATTAATATGAGCCCGATACAAAATGACAAGTCCAGTGGGGATTGCCCGTAAGATGCTTCATAGAAAACAATCAATCTATGCATCTTAACTAATGCACACGCCCGGAACACAGAGAGAAAACTGCAGACCCCCGGAAGAGTATGTACAAGATCCCTGTCTGACGTGGTGGAGCAGAAACCAGACTCTGGCCTGGAGACTGTGGGGCAGAGCAAAGGAGCCTGGTTAAAACCAGAGACCCAGACGAAGAAAGCAGGATAGAAGATAGAGCCGAGGAGCAGGGCCAAGATTATGGGACTTTGAGAGAGCGCAACGGGAGGGCTGTCTAACTCAGAAGGGGAGGCCAGGGGACCATGTGGCTGAGAGGCTGAGGGTGGAGAGAGACTTGGTCGCTGGCTAAGGAGTCTTGCTGTAGACCAAGTCCTTACTGTTTACTGATCCTGATTTGTGATAACTTAACTTCCTTAATAAACCTCCCTATCTGTGAGTTTTGTGGGTCCTGTGTGATCATGTCAATGACTTATCGAACCCAGCATGGAGTAGAGTTTCCATGGAAAAAACAGTTGGTGTCAGAATAGTGTCAAGAAGGATGGAGGGTGGAGGCATGCCTGACCCCTGCATCTGGGCAACAGGAAGCCACTGGAGGTCAGATATGCACCCCCCCACACACACACACACCACGCTGTTTACTACGGTATATAAGTTAGAAGAAATGTCATGACTATTGTTACTATCAGCCCTTATGTGTAGGATTAGCATTTTCTAAAATATAACTTTAGAATATTAAAATACATCAGCTTCTTAAATAGGATATCTGCATAGCCACAATTAACATTCTCTGAAATGAAAAATACCCCAAGCACTATGCTTACTTTACAGTTTAAAGAAAAATGCAGTAAAAATATAACTTCAGATCACTTTTTCCATAGGCTTTTCAAGTTATAGTTCAGCATATCGAAAATGTAACATTACACAGTATATCATAACTTAATCAGTTAACCAAGTAACATATCAATTTTCAGCACTACATAGAATTTGTGAATTACCCTAGAAATGCAACCATAGGGAATTCTGGGTGACAAGGACAGTTTTCCTTGGCAGAGTGACTTCTAAACTGTACTCTTGTATCTCTGAAATCTCTAGTTATTGTGCATCACTTTCTGAAATGATACTCCTGTCCCATCAGATGAACACAGACACTATGCTTTGCTTTCATCTGTCATCTGTGTTGGCTCGTCACACAGTCCCGGATGATGACTAGCTTCAGCATCACTCCGACTACTAAGACTCGTTCAACGCCACCCTGCCCGCTGCCAAGGCACTAACTGTTTCATGCTTGGGATCGCCAGTTTTAAAATCCTCCCATTTTTCCAACTTCTATTTGTTAAATATTTTTATTTCCCCTATGGTTAGAGCCTCGGTTTCCAATTTTCATTTCTCAGGTGCTTCCAACTCTTCACCACAGTCAAGCTTCCAGAGCTTGATGAGAGAAAGAGGGGATTCTGTGCTTAATTTCCCCCTACATAGCTGCGCATTTTGCTTTTCTTTATATTTGAGATGTCAGATTGCTTCTGGAGACATAAAAATGTTGTAAAGTCCCATTCAATGCATGTGTTTCCTTGGCCCTTTAGAGATGGATTTCCATGAAATTCTGAGGCTGCTTTTTTGGTTTTGGACTGCATTTTAATAGTCATTTTTGCAGTAAATCCTGGACAGATGGTACCGGTGATTTTGTAAGCAATTTCAAGCCATTTGCTTCCTCTCTTCCCAAGTACTGTAAATAATTTGAAAGCCGATATGACAGTCTGAAATTTGTAGAAGGAGAACTTAGGAAAGGTCGCTAAGTATAATTGGAAAGAGGTCAGTTATGAAGGGACATATAGTCTTTTTCCTTTAATGCATGGAACCATGTGAATGTAAAACCATAAGAAATTAAAGGGGAGGGATCCTCATTTGCCATTCTCTACAAAATATCTCAAATCAAAAGAATAACTGTTCTCCTGGGTGGGAAGATTACTATGACACATTAAGAATTGTTAAATCAAGATTATAGTCCTTAGTAATTAATTGTTTCTGAAGTGTTTTGCCAAATAATACATTCTATTTCATTTCTGCCCAAACTATAGAGAGCTGTTTTATATATAGGTGAATTGGAAGTTGTCAAAGTGAAATAGAATGCATAAAGAGCAATCTCATAGGTAGGCATTCTAAAGGCAAAACACATACTGTCATTCTGACTCATAACGTGGGTTTCTGAGACTGTAATTCTTTTCAGTGGAGTAGATAGACTCGTCTTTCTCCTGAGGAGCTGCTGGTGGTTTCAAACTTCTGACCTTACTGCTAGCAGCCCAATGAGTAGCCATTATGGGCTTGCACTGATCATTTTGAATCTAACAATCAGATGGTTTACTGTGCCCAAAATGACAAATTACAGAGGAATGACATAGTTTTATCATTAAAAACAATATTTTAAGATCAGCTTTGAAGTACACTAGTGCATGTGATAGGAATACATCTACATGCCTACCAGGAAGACCAATTAATACACTTTTATTCAAATTTATGCATGAACTACTAAAACCAATCATGAGGAAATTGAAGAATGCAACCATGGCTAAACATTGACAGTTGGAGAAAATACAGAGAACTACAGACGAGGGAGAGAGGGCAGAGATGCAGGATTTCACCTGTCCCAGGAAGAGACCTCCGTGGGGGAGATGATTCGAAGAAGGACTAGCTCAAGAAGGAATATCTAACAGTCCTCTCTGCCACTAGACGCACAGTGGGAAAAGATGAGACCTATTATTTTGCCAAACGGATCAGTGACACTTCCCTGTGTATCCTCCATTTAAAAAAAAAAGTATTTTTAGTGAAAATGGGTACAGTTGATCTGCAGGAGAAAGAGGAGTTTGTCTATTCCCATAAAAATGTACAGTCTCAGAAACCAAAGGGGGAAGTCCTGTCCTTCTTAGTGGGTTGCTATGAGTCAGAATTGACAACCGGGCAGTGAGTAGGCAGAGCTGAAGGACAAGTTCAATATCATCAACCAAAACAAGGCTGGCTTGTGCAACTGACCGCCAACTGTCTACATTCCCGAAAAGGTTACCAGGTCTCCATCAGGAGAGTCCAGTCCCGGAAAAAAAGACATCACGTTTAGTAAAATCGAGGGTCAATGAACAAGGAGACCTTCAATGACATAGTTTGACACAATGGCTGCAACAATGGGATCCAGGATAAAAATGGAAAATTGTGACGATGGGGAGACCAGGCAGTGTTCCCTTCTGTTGTACATATGGTTGTTATGGGTTAGAACCAACCCCGGCATCAGAAAACAACACCAAAGAAATATTTAGAAATAATTTACATAATCTTACTACCAATTAAAAAATTCAGCATCCTGTTCCCATTTTCCAAAAGAGGAAACTGATGCCCATAGACGTTAAGGAAATTGCCCGGTTTCACTTAACACACACACAACCCAAACAATCAAAGTCACTGCCGTTCAGTTGGTTCCCACTCACAGCAACCCTCCAGAACGGCAGCGAGCTGCCCCTGTGGGCTCCAGGACTGGAGTAGAAAGTCTCCTCTTTCTCCTTTGAAGTGCTGGGTGCTGACCTTGCCATTAGCAGCCCACTATGACACCAGGGCACCTTCCACAGGATTGAACCTGAATTTGGATACAAGTCTCTTCAATCATAAAATCTGAATGCTTAATTATGAACTATGATATTCTTTTTACTTTTCACATGGGGATCAGATTTTTTAAATGATTTTATTTATTTTAGTCATTCATAAAGTAACGTGAGCGATAGGGAAAATGAATTCACAAATGTTGTCAATCACTGCATAGCCCCAGGGTCTCTATGGCCCTGAACTCAGTTTGGAAAGCTGTATGCTCCAGTGCATATTTTTTTTAATGAGAACTGTATGAAAAATAATGAACTCGTGCCCATTGATAAGACCATTACAGTCCCAAAATGAAGATATCTAGCAAGTCAAACCAGCAATAATGCTTACAGCAATTCTAGGTCAAAAGCAAAAGTTACTCACAGAGGATATTTTAATTAAGTTCTAAAGGTAAAGCGAACGATCTATTTGAAGGTAAAGTGAGTTATCTCTTCTACAATGTAGCAGTCATTTTATCTTGGGAAGACTTGGCATCAGAGGGCTTAGCTACTTACTAGCTCTATGATTTTGGTTATTTAAATTCTCCAGTTATTGCAAATGCTATAGTTTAGCCAATTCAAATCTTTCTCAGTTTTTCTTCCTGGACTACAGTAGTGATACTCTAAATTAAAATTTTCAAACCTTCTTAGATTATTTTAGGATAGGGGCATATGACCGATTTTTCACTAAGCAGATGCTCATGGGAAAGACATCACTATAGAAGTGAGGAACATCTCACTACTGCCTGCTGGTTGTTTAAAAATCAAGTGTCAAAGGTAACTGTTTCTTCTGGAGCATTTGTGGTAGAATTCCTAGCCTTCAAATATCCAGAGAATAATCAGTATCTTCTTGCCTGTGCTGTTTATGGACATAATTTCCAGCTGGCTAGCAACTAAACCCGGGTCTTGCCTTCCCAGAGATTTCGTGAGCAGCCTGATACCCTAGAATAAGCCCCTTCCTCTTTAGGTGAATTCTGTCATTGGCAACTAAACACCCAGAGCCATTCTGGCTACTTTTAAAATGTCAACCATTCTCTCTACTTTCTTATGTATAAGTGAGATGATGTAATCGCTTCACCAACCGGTTGTGAGGGTGATGGCAAACTTAAAACAGGTATATAGAGTTTACTTCCTGGCCTGTTAACTGCTGCCACTTTACCATTGCTTTAGAGAATTACCAAAAGTAAATGGCACATCCCCGTTGTTGCCCCAAGAACATTCATGTGGTTCCTTGCCGTCGTTGTTATGTGTTAATTTTATTCATATAACGACACATGGCAGCATACATGTGCCCACTGCTAAGCCTGGATGGAAGCTAAAAAAAACCTCCTCTATCATGGGCACTGAGGACAGACCGCCCTCCTTTGCTGACGTTTCAGTTGACATTCCCACTGCAGCCCAAGTGCAACAGTGATGTGTTCATTACATAAATTAAAAGGCAAACTCCATAGTCTATAATTGTATCAGCTACAAGCCACATGAGAACATGGAAAGATCAAATGGAGACAAACTGTGTACTCCTAAAGGTGAAGTAGTGGATTGCTGGTGGGAAGACTTGGGATAGTTTCATGGAAGTAATAGAATTGGACTTGGACCTCAAATAAGGCAAAGGGGGCGCGGCGAGAAAGAAAGATGAGAATTCTCAACAGGGGAAAAATATTCAGGAGAGTAAGGGAGATAAATTCCCTGCTAAGACAGAGCATTTGCCAAGAAACAGCAGTGTTCAATTATTTGCCTCATTTACAGAATAGGGAGCGATGCACGCTGAGTGTTCGATGCATGGTAGAAGGAAGCTGAGACTGAGAATTCAAAGAAAGGCAGTGGTTATGAAGGCCTTTTTACCCCTATCAGGTCTTTATCGTTTCTTAATCTTCGATTACACCCTCATGGCTTTACTACCGATTGTTCTTTAGTTGACTAGTCCCTTATATCTTACGGGAAGATGCCTCAATCGATAGACTAGTTTCGACTGATTGTAATTGTGCCTCTCAGATACACTGTAACCTGTGTGAGGGCAAATATATCTGACATCACTACTGTCATTGCCATGTCTATTCTGATCCCTATGCCAAGGCCTAGCACAGTGCGGAAATCATTGTAGTTGATGAATAAATAATTGGTGAGTAAATGGCTTCCAGAAAACGTAGCCAGAAATCTGGTATTCATCAACAGCATTAACAACAATGATTTTCCAAGGTACTATGGATTAAGGGATCTTTTCTGGAGAAAGCACTTAGGTGGTATGTTAGAAAGAGACACCCAAAGGTTTTATGTAGTATGAGAGTTTAACAACTCTTCCACGCCCGTTCCTTCCCCCTAAGATGCACAGGGCAAGGTTCTGCTCCTGGTTAAATTCTTGAACTCACACGACCCTAGAATTATACTTGTAGATGAAAAATAAAGGGTCGGGTTCAATGAGGTTTAAGGATAGATGGCAAACACACATTTGCATACATCTGAGGGGTTCCCTCCCCAAACCGGAATTTTTTCTTTTTCACAGCTATGTATTTAATTTTTTTTAACAACCTTCTCACCTTCAAAGTACTCTCTGTTACATTTGTGCAATCTGAAATTCCATTCTTGGAAACATTTTTCAAATTCATCTGTTTGGATGGCTGCCAGCGCCTTCTTTGATGTTTTGTTTTTTTCTCTCCCCACACCTTTTCTATGCTTTCAAATAGCTGTGCTTTCATGTCTCTCTTTGTTCGTGGAAACAAAAAGAAGTTTGCATGAAGTGCGGTCAGGTGAGTAAGGTGCATGGGGCAAGAGAGGCATGCTGTTTTTTACCAAGAACTGGCACACTGAGATGGCTCTGTGATCTGTGAGCAGGTGCATTATTGTGGTGGCAAAGCCAGTACTCTGCCTGTCCCAAATGAGGCCGTTTTTGTCACACACTGTATGCTGTCTTTTCAGAACCTCTAAGTCAGTAGTCCTCAACCTTCCTAAAGCAGTGACCCTTTAATACAGTTCCTCATGTTGTGGTGACCCTCCAACCATAAAATAATTTTCGTTGCTACTTCATCACTGTAATTCTGCTACTGTTATGAATCAGGCAACCCCTGTGAAAAGGTCGTTTGATCCCCAAAGGGGTCATGACTCACAGGTTACCACTGCTCTAAACAGAAAGCTTGGATGGCCAGAATGAGGTTTGCCATCAATTGACGCTTCACCTTTTTTGAAATGAGAAAACTACTCGTACACTTGCGTTTTGCCCATAGCACTCTCCTTGTAAGCTGTGTTCAACATCACAACAGTTTCTGAGGCATTGTCCCAGAGCTGGAAACAAAATTTCACAGTCGCACGCTGTTCTCTTAAATCGGCCATCACAAAAATTGAGGTTGGAGTGAAACTGCTTTTACAAAAAAATTCACTGTGACCAGAGAGACCCTTCCCAAGCAACAGCCACTGGGTGCACTCACTCAGAGCGAGTTGCTTGATGCTCGCCTGGGGGGAGAATGCATGCTACGAAAGCTCTGCCCAGCCCAGCGCGATTCCCGAGGGGGGTGGGTTTGGGACCCCCTCCCTGTATGTGCCTGCAGACGTACAAAATGACCCGTGAGTAACAGAGAAGCTCAAGAAATAGAAGATCTCAACCTTTTCTAGGGTAAACATTTTCCAAATTTTCACCAGTTGTCAACTGTCAAATCCTTGGCTCCCCCCACCCCCCCAAATGTCTTTCTGAACGAATTTTAAAATAAATTATTGGACTTGGTGCTGTGGCGGGTCCTTTGTGAGTACATCTGCCTTGCCCCATTCCAGCAGCAGCCTGTGTACCTTACGCCCCTCAGGAGTGAGAAAGCAATGCAAATCACATTTTCACCTTGACTTACGACAGCCACGTCAGGATGTGCATTAGCCGCCATGCGGTGTGCTCTGTGAAATCTCCTAACGAGATGCTTCATGGGAAGGCACTTCCAAGGGCAGATACAAGTGTAGACATCGTCACCGTCTGAGCTGACACAACTACCCTGCCAAAGTTGGTAAGCTGATTTTCGTCTGCTTGAAAAGTCCTTCTATGGGCCATTTGCTGCCGGACTCCAGGGCATAAATTGTCTTTCTGGGTAACAGGAATGAGGTGAAGAATAACCCTCTGATAACTGACAAGTTTTCAAGGCTTGAAGCACAACAGCAGGAATGGGCTGGGGACCATCCTCTCCCAGAAGACGCCAGAGAAGTGTCACACTCTCCGGTCCTTGAGGAGCCCCTGGATCCAGAAACAATCGTCCGAAAGCAGGATCTCATTTCTCTTCTCCTCGGACCAAAGAGCTAAGCATATAAACAAGTGCTTAACAGGAGTAATGCATTCATGGTGTTTGAAAGAAAAAAGTGTTCATTTTCTTTCTTTTTTTTTTAAAGCACTGTGCTTTTTCCTCCCATAAACAGTTAGAGTCTCAGAAATGCACTGGGGGTAGCTGTGGATCAGCACTGACTTGAGGGCAGTGGACTTGTTTTTGTTTGTTTGCATGTTACATGAGGCAGTGAGCTCCTCATGGGTGGAGACATTGGATCACATGAAGTTTCCCTGTTTATTTACTTGGGTGCTCCTCAGAGCCTTTAGTATGATCTCTTCCTTCTAAGTTCTACATAATTTGGTTTTTTCCCCCAGAAGCTTGTTGGGGATGTCATTTGGGATGCCGTAGCCTAGGGAGCAGATAAAACGCTGCATGCTTCCCTTTGGGAATTGTGAATGACTGTCATCTCATTTGTATAATTGTGTGTGTGTGTTTTAAAGAGATCCGAACAAAGGGGGAAATTAACCCAACCCAACCCACTGTCATCGAGTTGGTGGAGGGTGGAGGGAAAACTGGTCCAAACTTTTTGGTTACTTCTTGAGGTAAACATAATCCTATTTGTGTGTGTGGGTGTGTATGTTTGCATCTATATATGTATATATATATTTAATTATGGTTAAATACACATTGAGTATGCTTTTTTTAAAGCCGTTTTATTGGCATATAATTCCCATACAATTCAATGGTTTAAATAAGTTGAAAAGAGTTGTGCAATCATTTCCACAATTTTAGAACGTTCTCTTCATTCTTGTACCCACGATTATTCGCTCAAAGAAAAGATGAAATGCTTCACGACTCTGTGTGCCATCCTGTACAGGGACCATGCTAATCTCGGTCTCATTCCAATTGTAGTGTATGTGCTGCCAAAGGGAGCATGCGCATGGCTTTCAAACTCGATTTGACATGTGCACTTCATCCGCCTCCAGTCTTCATAATATGCCACTGATTCAGTAAAATTGTGTCCAAGGCTTTGTGGCTGTTGAGATGATTCTTGCTATCTTAATAATGCAAAAAATGATGCAGGCTCAAGATGGAACACTTAGAAGATAAACATAAGTAAAAAGAAGAAAATAAAATCCCCTATAATCCTTTCCAATAGATGTAAGCACTGCTGTCAAGCAGATGTAGATCTTTTCTCTGTTTATGGTGTATGTATAGTAAATGTAAATATTGGATCAAGTCTCATGTGCTCTAGCCCGCTCCCCACCCCCACCCCCAACTTCACAAGCATCAGCCATACCTTTCCAGGCTATTACATGCTCTGAGGCCATTTCACTTTCTGTGAGTGCGACATCCCGTCCATGCAATTGCCCCTCCACTCGTGGCTATGCAGGCCACCAGGTTCGCTGGTCTTCCTAGGCTTGCTCTGTTAGTGTGCTCCGAGACGCCAGTGATGTGAATATTAAAACAGCTGACAGTGGCTTCAGATCTATAGAGCCCTTGTCCTAGAAACTTCACATGTTTCAATTGCCATGTCAGAGAACAAAGGTGCCGACAATGATATGCTGCCTGGACTCTCTGAAATCATCCTCAGGATGCTGCTGACAGTCGTAACTTCCCAACCTGGGCCATCAATCTGCAACTACAACTTACTCCCGGGCCACTGATATTTCAGAGAAACAATGAAAGCAATTGAAACCTGCAATGTATGGGTCAAATGCACAGAAGAGCACTAACTCAACCCTTTCAGCTGCTGTGATCAGAATAGCAGGGAATGTGGGGGCCTTTAGGTTGGCGGATAAAGAGAGTTGGCTGTTTTGTTTGAAAATCCTCCGAGTTAATTGCCCGAGAGTTTGTTCTGGAATGGAGGCCAGATCATGTACTGCTTGGACAGTAACATCAGCTCCATGCTGTAGTGGCTAGGTACATTGTAATGACTAGGTACGTTGCAGTGACTAGGTACGTTGTAGTGGCTAGGTACATTGAAGTGGCTAGGTACATTGCAGTGACTAGGTACGTTGCAGTAACTAGGTACGTTGTAGTGGCTAGGTACATTGCAGTGGCTAGGTACATTGTAGTGGCTAGGTACATTGTAATGGCTAGGTACGTTGCAGTGGCTAGGTACGTTGTAATGGCTAGGTACGTTGCAGTGGCTAGGTACATTGTAATGGCTAGGTACGTTGTAGTGGCTAGGTACATTGTAATGACTAGGTACGTTGCAGTGACTAGGTACGTT
>NW_022103900.1:6667339-6671852 GCF_000313985.2 Echinops telfairi
AGGTACATTGCAGTGACTAGGTACGTTGCAGTAACTAGGTACGTTGTAGTGGCTAGGTACATTGCAGTGGCTAGGTACGTTGTAGTGGCTAGGTACATTGTAATGGCTAGGTACGTTGCAGTGGCTAGGTACATTGTAATGGCTAGGTACGTTGTAGTGGCTAGGTACATTGCAGTGGCTAGGTACGTTGCAGTGGCTAGATACGTTGCAGTGGCTAGGAATGTTGCAGCTGTCAGGTAGCGTCAAGCTGGTTGCAACTTCTGGCAACCCCATGGCTAACAGAATGAAGCACCCTTAACCATCCTCAGGGTTGTTCCTAGCTTGAGCCCATCACGGCAGCCACTGTGTCAGTCTGTCACTGTGATGGTCTACTTCTTTTTTGTTGACCCCCGTTTACCCAGAATGATACAAACCTTTCTCTAGGGACCGGTCCCTCCATTTAACAAGTCCAAAGTATGCGAGGAAGAGGTCTCATCATCCTCGTTTCTAAGGTGCATCCTTGCTGTATTTCTCCAAGGACAGGTTTCTTTGTTCTTCTAGAGCCCAAGCTACTGTCAATATCTTTCCACTAACCCGATACTTCAACTACCTCTATTCTTCCTTGATCTTTCCTACTCATCAGTCATCTTTTGGATACATAGGAAACTATTAAAAATACCATGGCACACCTTAGCTTCAAAGTCACGTCTTTTTTTTTTTTTGCACACATTAAAAATATCTTTTTCAGCAGATTTACCCAATGTAATACATTGGTCCATGTCTTCAATAAAGTGCTTCCTAGTAAAATGAAGCTCTTTACTCCTTTAACATTTCCTGTTTATTATGATGTTGTTTATTGGTTCAGTTGTGAGGATTTTTGTTTTCTTTATGTTTTATAATTTATGTAAAAGGTTGTAGATTTTTATCTTTATGAGACATTGCTTCAAGTCCTCTTCACTTTCAGCAAGCAAGCATGTGTTATCTGTATACCAACAGTTATTCATGAGTTTTCCTCAAAGTCTGCATAGATGTCATTTCTTCCATCCTTTCTCCCATTCACTTCAGCTGCTCTACATTCAAGGGCAGGCTTCAGAGTGTCCTTTCACATCATTTGTGATCTTTGCTTTCTTTCCAGTTTTTAATCACCTTTTTCTCTCTTCATATGCGACGTCCTTGATGCCAACCTTCAACTCATTTTGTCTTCTGTCACTAGTATGTAATGCGTCAGATCTGTTTTTGAGATGTTTCATAAATTCAGGTGGGACATACGTAAGTGCTTTTTTATTTCATGAATTTGTGTTAATTGTCTTCAACTTCAACCTGAATTTACATAGGAGCAATTGATGGTCTTTTCCACAGCCAGTCCTTGGTCTTGTTCTGACTGATTAGATACTGAACTTCTCCATGATCTCTTTCCACAGATGAGTTGTTTGAACCTTTGTATTCCTTCTGGAAGGTCCACATGTATAGCTGCCATTTGTATTGTTAAACAAGGTATTTGCAAAAAATGCGTCATTGGTCTTGAAAATTATATCATGCAATCTCTGGTGTCTGTTTCTATCATTAAGGCCATATTTGCCAATTACTGATCATTCCTCTTTGTTTTCAACTTTTAACCATTCTGTCTTAGTTTTCTAGTGAGGCCATGCCCAAAGTGGATGGCTTTAACAAACATGCATTTATTCTTTCAACGTTTAGGAGGCTGAGAGTCCAAATTGACAGTGACAGGTCCAGGGGAAGGAGTTCGCTTTCTTGACTGACAGTTCAGGAAGAAGGTTTTTGTCTGTGAGCATCTGTAGGAATGGCATTCCCTGGAGCTCTCCATGTGTCTTAGCATTAATATGTCCCTGATGTAAGAGGTTCCCAGATCAGAGACCTGGGTCCAAAGGACACATTCTGCTCTCGGCTCTTTTTCTTGTAGGAGTAGGTCTTTCTCTCTCTCTCTTCTTGTTTCTCTCTCCTTTTTTCTCTTACACGATAAAATGTGTTGCAGGTCACACTTCAGGGAAATTCCCTTTACATCAGATGAGGGCTTTGACTAGATTAAGGATGTTACATCCCACCCTTAACCTCTCACGACTGATTGGCTTATGGCTATGTAACTGCCAAAATACATCATCACCTAACTGCCAAAACACTGGGAATTACATTCCATCAAAAGTGACACATTTTTAGGAGGAAACAAATCAATTCATGACAAGTAATTACCAATGCATTTTGATTAAGTGCTTGATCAATTTTAAATAGTCAAAATTAACAAAGATCTTCAATTTCTTAACCTTTGGTATGTGGGGTGGCTACATAAATTTGGATAACAGTTCTACCAACTGGTCATCTTCATTGCTGGATGGATATTACCTTGTCAATGACCACGTTATATTTCAGAGTATAACTTGACATATTCTTCTTGATAAAGATGCCATTCTCTTTCAATGAGTTGTTCCGGCATAGTGGGCAATGCTATTGTCAGAGTCACAACAGCCTATACCAACAGGGTTAGCCAAGCTGACTAGGTTTTAGGGAACTTCCAGACTAAGAAGAGACTCTGAAAAGGAGTTCGTTTGTGTGGGGGTTTTTCCTGTCCAAACTGAGGGATTCATCTTTCAGCACTTCATCAGACAATGGTCCATTGCTCTTCATATAGTTTTCAGTGGCCAGTCCTTAAAAGCTGGTCTCTTCTTCCTTCTTCTAGTGGCTTAGTCTGGAGGAGCCCCTAAAACCTGCCCACCATGGGCCAGCCTGGTGGTATTGAAAATGCCATCGGCAAAGCTTCCAGCCTCACTGCAACATGCAGCTACTCCACTCTGAGGAGGTAGCTCTTTCCCAATCGTATTTTGAGTGTCTCCCAACCTGAGGGGCTCGTCTTCTACCACTGTGTCAGACAATGCTCTGCTACTATGGAAAAGGTTTCTACAGGACAACGGTTTCAGAAGTAGATCACCACGTCCTTCTTCCTTATCTATTAGCCTGGCAGCTCTGCTGAAATCTATCCACCATGCATGGCACTGCTGGTATTTGAAATACCAGGGGACAGAGTCATAGCAACATGACAAACTGACAGGAGAGGGGGCTTCAGCCCCATAGGGATAGTTATTAAGAAACTGAAAAGAAACAGCACATTCTGGTAGTCTGATTAGTCAATTCAAATGACTTAAGCTTCCTGCCGGGTACAGAGGACTCCTATTTGAAGTATTTATGGCACGATGGAGTCTGGTGGACTGTGGTGCTGTGCCCTAAATGGGTCTCTAATCCAGGCAAGCTGTCTTGTGAGGACAAGACCTTGATTTCCCCTCATCTCAGCTTTCCTAATTGGTGAGCCTCTTGAAGTGATACTTCAAATAAAGGAACTCACCTAGAACTAGAAATATACTGAATTTCTCTAAGTGCCAAATGTTTATGAAAATTTGCAACTATAAAAGTTTTAATTTTTTATTATCATATAAGTCATTTTATGGGGGGCTCTTACAGCTCTTATAACAATCTATACATCAATTGTATCAAGCACATTTGTACGTATGTTGCAGTCTTCAGTTTCAAAATACTTTCTTTCTACTTGAGCCCTTGGTATCAGCTCCCCACCCTCCAACCCGCCCCGTGGCCCCTTGATAAATTATGTATTATTATTATTTTCATATCTTACACTGTCTGCTGTCTCCCTTCACTTGTGTTTCTGTTGTTTGTCCCTCTCAGGGAGGGGGGTTGCTATACATTGATCATTTCCATCGGTTCTCCTTTTCTCCCCTTCTCCTCCCACTTTCCCTTACACTTATAGTATCACTACTCCCATTATTGTTCCCGAGGGGTTTATCTGTCCTGGATTCTGTGTGCCCAGAGCTCCTATCTGTACCAGTGTACATGCTCTGGTCTAACCGGATTTGAAAGGTAGGACTGGAGTCATGATAGTGTTGGGGGCGGGGCATTAAATAACTAGAAGAATGTTGTGTGTTTCATCAGTACAACAGTGCACCCTGGCTGGCTTGTCCTTTCCTTATGACCCTTCTGTGAGGGGATGTCCAACAGTCTACAGATGGGACCTGGGTCTGCACTCTGGACCCCCTTGTTCACATCAATATGATTGTTTTAGGTCTTTGATGCCTGATACCTGATCCCGTCCGACACCTTGTGAGCACACAAGCTGGTGTGCTTCTTCCATGTGGGATTAATTGCTTCCCTGCTAGATGGCTACTTGTTTAACTTCAGGCCTTTAAGACCCCAGATGCTGTATCTTTTGATAGCCGGGCACCATCAACTTTTTTCACCACATTTGCTTATGCACCCATTTTGACTTCAGCGATCATTTTGGGAAGATGAGCATCACAGAATTCCACGTTATTAGAAAAAAAGTGTTCTTGTGTTGATGGAGGACTTGAGTAGAGGGCTAATGTCCATCTGTTACCATATATACAGTGAACCCTCGTTTATCGCGGTTAATCAGTTCTAGACCCTACCGTGATAAATGAAATTCCGCGAAATAGGATTCCTTATTTGTAAATCAAATATTTTCATAGTTAGAGCATAGAGGACATGAAAAAAC
>NW_022103900.1:6672928-6711843 GCF_000313985.2 Echinops telfairi
ACAGTATAAGCCAATCAGTGGCAGTAATGACAGAGCATGCGCTGTTACGCAAAAACCGCGATAGAGTGAAGCTGCGGAAGTCGAAGCGTGAAGTGGCGAGGGTTCACTGTATATGGTATATATTTATATTATATATTAATATATCATGATATATTAATATATTTACATATATACATGCCTATATTTATACCTCTATAAATGTCTCTTGCCTTCTAGTTATTTTCTCTATTTCATTTTACTTTCCTCCTGTCCTACTATCATGTTCGACCTTCAGTAATTCCTCTCAGCTACATTGCACTTGATAAAACCCCACCAGGTGTTCTACATTCTCTTCACCATCAATTGTAGATCTCTTATTGTTCCCGTATGCTTTTATTTTTTTAATTCCAGGATTTTGTAAGTAAATTAGAATAATATATATTGAAGAACTTATACCAGCAGGCAGTATATAGTCAGGCAACCCATGTTCAAATTCTTCCTTGTCCTAATTGTATTACTGTTCTGAATTAGTTTCCACAGTTGGGAGACAGAAAAGGTGTCTGCTTTAGATATTCTTAAAATGAAATGAAATAATGTAAGGAATGTGCATAATATTAGTCTTAGCACTCATTAAACTCCAACCACACTACCAACTGTACAGTTAATTCTGACTCATAGTTATCCTACAGAACAAAGTAGACCTTCCCCAGAGATTTGTCAAGGCTGTAAATATTTACTGATGCAAATTTCCATCTCAGGAGTGAATGCCAAACCATTGTCGTCCTGTTCAACACCAAGGCACTTAATCACGTGCCACAAGAGGTCCTTCGCCCAAATCAAACTTACTGCTCTGAAGTCCGTGCTAACTCATAGGGTTTCTGACGGTCTCATCTTCATGAAAGCAGATAGGCCCATCTTTTTGTCACGTCGTGGCTGTGAGTTGAAATCACCCACTTTTGATGTGCAGTCCAGTGCATCATTCCCCAAACCAAACTACTGCCATCGAGCCAAGGCAGATTCAGAGCTTCCCCCGTGGGTTTCCATGACTGTATCTGGTTACGGGAGTAGAAAGCCCAGTCTTTCTCCCGTGGAGCTGCTAGTCGTTGCTAACTGCCAACCACGCAGCTCGCAGCCCAATGAAGAACCACTGCACCACAGTGCTCATTAGGGAGTAATACATACAATGATTATTTTCAATGTTAAAGGAAATTATATTTTATGTGATGAGCTGTTTACTGCAAGGTCAGTAGTTCAAAACCACTAGCTGCTGCTTGTGAGAAAGATGGAGCTTTAGACTCTCATAAATAGAGTCTTACAGGGACAGTTCTACTGAGTCCCATAGGGTTGCTATGAGTTAGCATCAACTCGATGACAGTGAATTGGAGTTTACTATCAACATGGATGCTACTATAACTAGTACAGCTGTAACATAAGAACTGGGCAACGCTCAACAATTTCAAGAGATGGCGTATGATCAAGATTCAGGAATTGACACTACCATTTAAGATGTTTCAACAAATGGATGCAGTGCTGGAAGCACTCACCGTACTATGCCAAGAAATTTGGAAGACAATTACCTGGTCAACTGACTCAAAGAAATCCATATTTGTGTCCATTTAAAAGATGTATGACCCAACAGAATGCATAAGTTGCCAAACAATATCATCAATGTTGCATACAAGTCAAATTGTGCTGAAGATCATTTTAAAAAATGTTTGCAGCAACACATCAATAGGGAACTGCTAGAAATTCAAGCTGAATTCAGAAGAGGATGAGGAACAAGAGATATCATTGCTAATCTTTGGTGGATCTTGGCTGAAAGTAGAGAATAGAATATCAGATCTTTAACTGTGTAACATTTGATCGTGGATCACAATAAATAATGGATAAATTTGAAGAGAACGGGAATCTCATGACACTTATTTGTGCCCATGTTGAATCTGTACCCACACCAAGAGATTGGCATTTGAACAGAAGGAGAAGATGTGGTGTGGTTTAAATTCAGGAATGGTGTGCATCGGGGTTGCATCCTTTAGCATATTTACTCAATCTGTATGTTGAGAAGTTGAACTATATGAAGAAAAACCTTATGGCCACAATATTGGAAGAAGACCCATTATGGTCCTTTGATATGTAGATGAGACAACACTGCTTGCTAAAGAGAAAAGGACTTAGACTTACTGATGAAGATCAAAGAATGTAACCCTGGAATGGATGGCACTTCCACATCAAGACAACAAACATCCTCACAGTTGTATGAATGGGCAACATAGTGATCACTGAAGAACCTACTGAAGTTGTGAAGCACTGCATTTTACTTAGATCTACAATTAATGCCCGTGGAAGCAGCAATTAAGAAATCAAAGGACATACTGCAGTGGGCATATCTGCTGCATGAGTGCTCTTTAAAGTGTTCAAAAGTAGAGATGTCACATTTGAGGACTACGATGTGCCTGTACCAAGCCATATGTACAGTTGCCTCCTATGCACGTAAAAGCTGGGCAAGAATAAGGAAGACTCAAGAAAATGGGTGTTTCTGAACTATGGTACTGGTGAAAAACACTGAATATACCATGGAATGCCAGAAGAACAAACCAAGTGTCAAGGACAAAGGACAACTAGCCTGCTCCATAGAAGCAAAGCTGGAGAGATTTTTGTCTCATATACTTTGGACATATAATCAGAAGGGACAGTCCCTTCTTGGTGAAGGACATCATGCTTGGTAAAGTGGTGGGTCAGTGAACAACAGGAAGACTTTGTGGGTTGGGTTGACACAGTGGCTGCAGCAACGGGCTCAGCGAGGATGGTGACGGTGATGCGGGACTGAGTAGGATTTTGATCTGTTGCACAAGGGATCGTTATAAGTTGAAATCAACTCAAGGGCATCTAACAACAACTTTAATAAGCGATCTCTGTGCTAGCTCCTGGGGACACCCAAAAGGATTAAGAATTGTCCGTTAGTGTACTGAAGTAGAGAGAGCGGCTATCTGCAGTTTATCTCAATCGAATGCGGAAATGAGGAAACCGACAAAGTGAAACTACTGATATCATAAATAACGGATAGGCATGTTGTAAGAATATGTTTTCAGAGTAGACAGGTGTGAGGATGTAGGAAGTGCTTGACAGAATCCTGTTGAAGTCATACGCACAGTAGAGTATCATTGGCCAGGCATAACAATGGATGATGAATCATTGGCCAGGCATTACAATGGATGATGAAACGGAGAAGGCTGCTCCTCTCCAGGGTTTTAAATTCAGGTCCAAATTTACAGAACGTGAGAAACCTCAAAGGTTTTTGTTTTGCCTGCTCGCCTTTATGGCCTCACAGAAGATGGGATGAGACAGAGATCGACCATTCTTTGAGTGGCCTGTGGTGTAGCATGTCCATTTGTACAAGCTGCTGCTGCTGCTGTTGTGTGCCACCGAGTTGGTAGTGACCCTCTATACCAGAGACTGTGCCGTGCTGGAATCTCAGTGAGAACGTGTAGTCAGATCTCTGATCGGGAGGAAATACGGGGTGGATTGGAGTTGCTAAAATGGTGGCCGTTCTTTGGGAGCCGACAGCTGAAACATGCACACCATCACGGCTCCTCCTTGGATCACCCAGTTCCGGGAATACATCTCATGCAGTTGAGGGATTTTTCAACACTGCGAGCATTAACATTAAACCAAATTCTAGTCAAGGGTTAAGAACCTGGACTGAGCCAAGGTTAGTTTCTGGGGTTTAAACAACCCCCCGCCCCCTAAAAAAAAACGAAGGAGAACTAAAATAATAACAATAAATAACAATTATTTTAAAGGAAATGTGTTTTAGTTGGGAGAGTGGCTTAAATTAGCCCTCCTTTCCTTATTTCCCCGTGGTTTATATTTTTATTTCCTTTCCCTGAAATTTTCTATTGAGAACTGAACAGAGATTCTCAAAATCGGTAGCCAGTAGACCCGTTTTGACTTCTCATATTTTGGGGGCTTTTTACTTCTGGAATGAGGACCATGGCTCAGTGGCTGCGGGCTGAAAACAGCCCCGGCCGTGCTGCTTCTGTGTGGAGTTGAGGGAGCCTGGACCTGGCCTTGGTCCTCATTAGATGTGCTGCACTGGTATCTTTCTCCGAAGCTGCTCAGGCAAGCATGCATCCCCAATGCAGCCAGGTTTGCTAATTGGAGGTCTGGAAACAGGATCCAGATAATCTCTGAGTCTTTGGGGAATTTGCCAAATTGGAGGTTTAAGCTCATTGTCTGTCCTGTCCTAAAGGCAAAGAAAGGCCTTATCCCGTGTGTTTCTGGTCTTCATTCAGATGCAAATGTGGTCCCAATGACCAAATATCAAGTGTGAATGAATCAGAAAAGCCAACCTTCCTAGTCTAAGGATGAGGATCTTGATGCCACCCATATTGTGCTCTGAAGCTGGTGAACAAGATTATTTTTGAGTAGGTGTTTATAGAAAAAAAATTTAAAACAAAAGCTGTTCAAGCAGGTTGTGAGTACCATGTCGGTATTTTACCAAGTTGTAATTCTCAGTGAAATTAGTGACAGCATGCCAGGCAGAGGTGCAGTTTCCTAGCTTGCATAAAATGTCAACTCTCTCCTCAAGCATAGTGTTTTGCATCGGATGATTTCAACGTGCTTACAAGCATAATTAGTTTACAGCGTTTTGGCACATTACTAAATTTGACTGTGAGAAATTCTGTGCAGGGGTCAACCATTTACGACCAGAATGAGAGAAAGCAGTAGAATCCACGCCAGAACATGGGTCTTGATTCTATTACAAGATTAGTTATCTTCTGCGAAAGAGACCACATTGACTTTCAAGGCGTGCCAAGCCAGCATATGCTGGTCTTTTTTTCCATCTTCTTTCATGATGCCTTAAAAAAGGATACACACTAAGAAAACCTGTATCAGCACTGCTGGTTTTCTACAAAGAAAATTGTAGGCTCCACCAGTGTGTCATCTGTTTATTAGCTTCAAGCTTAAGTTGGCCACTGTGGGCCACAGTGCTTATAGAGGCTGTTAGGTGTAATAAGTCTTCATGATATAAAACAGCATCTACTTGCAGTCTGAATAATACCTTGATGGTGCTGTAAGATAAAGCACTAGGCTGCTAAATGCAGAATTAATTGGCAGTTCATATACACCAGCCACTCCACAGAAGAAAGATGAGGCTATCTCTTATGAGGTCTTGGAAACTCCACATACAGTTGTTATGAGTTGAAACAGACCTATGGCAGTGGGTGGTGGTGATGGCAGCTTATATGAAGACTTTGTGACCAACTTTGCTCAGAGCTGATTGTCCTGAATTCTGACTGATATTCTTAACTGTGGGCCAGTGCTAAAGAGCTTAAAATGGCATAGAGTACACCCTATTTTGTCCACTAGTGTTCTCTTTCTAAATAATAATCTACACCACAGTAAAATTCTCGCTATTCACCTTCTTGGTTTTCAATTTTTGCATTCCAGTCAGCAGTAACTATTTCATTCATCTTGACTGCATGCTAGATTGATGTTTGATCACTTTCAGACTGCAGAGGTTGTTCAAAATATTCAATCTCTTAATATCTGGCATTAAGAATAATGCTTTCTGGTGATACAATGACAATGGAGATGGCATGAGAGAATTTTACAAGTCCAACAACTTATTCATTGCAAGTACCTTTTTCAACCACATAAATGGGGACTATACATGTGGACCTCACTAGATGGTATACACAGGAATCAAATGGCTTATGTATGTGGGAAAAGATAGTACGGAAGCTCAATATCAACTGTCAGAGAAAGGTCAAGGGCTGCCTGTGGAATAGACCACCAATAGCTCATCTTGAAGTTCAAGTTGAAGCTAAAGAAACTTAAAATGAATCCAGGAGAACCAAAGTATAACCTTAAGCATATTCAACCTGGATTTAGAGGCCAACTCAAGAATAGAGTAGAGGCATTGAGTACTAATGGCCAAAGACCAGACTCATTATGGGATGCCAGTAAGCCCATCATGCATGAAGTGAGAAAAAAAATCATTGAAAAGAGAATGGATGTCAGAAAAGACAGAAACTTGCTTTCTGACTATAGAGTCGCTAAAGTGAATAGAAAAAACGATGAAGTAAAAGAGTTGAACAGAAGAATACGAAAGGTGGCTAGAGAAGACAAAGCAAAATATTATCATGAAAGCTGCAGAGACGCAGAGTTTGAAGACCACACGGGAGGAGCATGCGTGGCATTTCTGAGGCTGGAAAAGCCGAAGAACAAATCCAAGCCTCCCAACATGTCAGGGTATTGAAGGGGCTAACTCGATAGCTCCTAACAACAATGAAGTTCAACTTCTCATTGACAGAGACTCACCATTGAGCTGGTTTCTGTTTAAAACTCTGATTTCACCCCTAAAGCCTAAATTTCAGTTTTGAAAACAGTCTTCCAAGAGGTCACGTAGGATAATAACTTTCTCATAGGAAGAATCACAGAATCTTAGAAACAAATATATCTTTGGAGCTGCAGAAAGAAAAGGTGTTTCCAGAATTTCCCTTGGGAATTTGTCTTAGGATTTGATCATGTTTACTATTAATATGTCGCTTTTCACGAAGAGACTAGCGGTTCCTACAATTTTAGCATTTCCAGTCTCGTGACCTGGAACTCAGTGGGAGAAGGTTGAATCAGTTCTTTGTCTAGGGGTGATGATAGGCCATTTTTAGCTTTGTTTCCCCCTCATTAATGCATGTACATTTCAATCATGGAAGAGAAGAACAAGAGTCTGCCCCGGTCTTCCATAGTTCTCTGTATAGGGAACCGGATTGATGGAAATATGAGGGTAATAACAGATTGATAATTACGTGAGGACATGGAAGGAGAGGGAGGGGGAAAGGGAGAATCAACACCAGTGTGTGAAAGGTAAAAAAAGCTACAAAAATCGACTGTGATGGTGACTGCATAGCCCTTCTTGGTTGAACTATTGATTGAACTATTCGCTGTGTGGTCGTTACATAATCTGGTGTCAATTTGAGGATTAAGAGTGTAGGGGTGGAGTCTAACCTGTCAGTCAGGATATAGGCAATGAGGCCTCTCTGTGGCCATGGCCTTCTCCTGAGGATTCTGGGAACTCCGGTATTTCCTCCTTATAGGCGGGAGACACTCTCCCTCTCTGCTCACTCCCTGTGAGATAGCCCTGTGGAGAAGACATAGGGAGAGAGGCTGATGGAGCCAGACCTCTGGAGCCAGAGGAGCTACCTGGAGACCCCTGCCAGTGCTGAGAGGTTTACAACACCACAGGATGCACAAGACTTCCTACCCACTGGCCTGCAACCTTCCTGCATTCGGCATCATTGCATGTGTCTCATGAGTCTGAAGAGGACTTTAGAGATTGGTATTGGATATTTGGGCCAATATTGAACTTACAGACTTGATGTGGATAGGGCTGGAATGTTTTCTCAACATTCAATTGCTCTTATATAGAAAGCAATTTCTTGTACAACTATGAGTCCACCAGGACTTGTTTCTCTAGACTATCCAGACTAACAGAATATATTAACTATAGATCAATTGTTTTAAAAAGTATGTGCTTCTTAGAGAGTCCTTCCATGACTTACCAGGTCACTTCCCAATGAACAAAGTAGGCAATAGCTGTCTTTGCATAGTCAGATTGCTTTCATCTGACTTACTGGCAGTGAAACATCTTCAAGATCTTTCTGAAGTTGCTATAAGGCAGTGGTTCTCAATCTGTGGGTCTTGACCCTTTTGTGGGTTGAATGACTAAAACTATCGGAAAACACATTATTTCTGATGGTCTTAGAAACTGATACACCGCTCCTCTATTGGTCTCCAGTGCAGATATGCCCACATGCAGATACGCCCACATACGAGTACCAGACATGAAGACTGTTACCCAGGCTACACCTTGCTTCAAGACAAAATTTCATTTATTTGTAATTAGAAATAAATATTTCACAATATGTAATTACATATTGTTTTTGTGATGAATCACTATGTTCTAATTATGTTCAATTTGTAAAAATGAAAATACCGGTACATTCTGTATATCAGATATTTACATGAAGACTCATAACAGTAGCAAAATTGGATTTCCTTGAGCTCCTTACTGTCCAGGATCTGTTCATGCCATTTGTGTTGTTGTTCGGTGCCAGTACGTCAGTTCCAACTCAAAGCAACCTGACCTAAACAGAGCAAAACGCTGCCTGCTGATGCATCGTCCTCACAAGAGTTGTTTACTCGACCCCATTGTTGCAGCCGCTACATGAACCCATCTTGTTGAAGTCTACCTCTTTGTCATAGACCCTCTCTCTATTTCTCCAAGCGTGCTGTCCTTCTCCAGGGACTGCTCCCTGCTGGTCACAGGTCCATAGGAGGTGAGAGGAAGTCTTGCCTTCCTCACTTACAAGGAGCGTTCTGTCTGTACTTCCTCCAAGACAGATTTGTTCCTTCATCGGAGGGTGGTACCTGTATATTTGTTTTAGCTAAATTTTCGCTACATTGATTTCCTAGGCTACGGGTTTTGTGATCATACACGCTACAGGAGACATGACCATCTGCTATCTAGCTCTCTAGCTCAGTCTCTCGGCTGTGCGTTTGGAGGAAGTTTTATTTCAAGGACAAGGAAGCCATGGAGAGAAGGGGGGCATGTTTATTTGCACTTCTCACAGACAACAGAGGGAGTGAATCTAAACTCTGGCAGGGAGGCAGCATCAAGTGCCAAACTGCCACCATCATTTGCATAATGTGTGATATAAGGTGTTGATTCATCTCTGATAAACAGACATGTTTAGTGAGGGGAGGTGAAATTACACATCTCCCCTCTGCCTACTCCTGAAGAAACCAATCACATCCCTTCTCTCCATCAACCCCACAGAGGCTGGCGCCTTTCTGCTTCATTGAGTGTGGCTTCTCTCTCTACTTAGTAAGCTGACTAATGGCCGTGGCTCTTCCTCCACCTGCCTCCAATGTTACCATGTGTGCCTGCTCTTCCCCCAGAGGAAAGAGACCAAGGTCTAGGTGACAGACTGGTGTGGGATGCATTTTTGTTTGTGTACATCTAACTGCTGGGGTGCATCTCACTCCTACACAAGACTTACCTTTTTGAAAATTGTGCAGTGACATATTGATTTGGAAAGTGCTGTGCTGTTAAAATCGGACCATTTGATACTAATGCAATTTCCTAATAACTGATTTTTAAGTGCTCGTTTGTTTCAGGTAGTTGTTTGGCATAGACTTTTTATTTTAGAAACTAGACATAGAGCTGTTTGCACTTTTAGGAAGTAGCAAATGACTGTTGTTCAATAAGTCAGCCTTCACATTTTAATGAGAGTCCTAACATGAAACATTTGGTGAGAACTGTATTCATAAACACACAGGTGGTGCCGAGGAAGACCGAAGAAGAATGGATTCCCTTGAATGATGGCCTTGGTGAGGATATGGAAGGTGCCACGAGAAGACGGGAACAGACGAGCCCGTCTTGAAAGAGAAAGTCCACCCAGAATGCTCCTAAGATGTGAGAATGCAGGGACTCAGTTGTCTGCTTCAGACGTGCTATCAGATCGGTCTCTAGAAAAGGCCATCATGCTTGGGGAAGTCGAGGGAGACTATCTCTTGATGGGACAGATGGCCCCGGGCTGCAACACAGGGGCTGAAATATAACAACCATTTGGAGGATTCTCGGGCAGTGTTGCATTCTGTGGAATACACAGGGTTGCCATGGGTCAGAATTAACTTGATGGCACCTAACAGCAGCAGCAACATCACCTCATGGGATGTGTTCTCTTGATTTGGGGATGTAGGACTGTAGTCTTATGGGGCAAGCCACTGAGTTAGCATAAGACAATCAGTACAGTTTATGGTTCACCTCTCAGCATGATAAGTAGTGTCCGGGATCATAAAAGTTAAAGAGTGGCCCTCCGAGAGAAGACCTTTGGTTTTAATTTGTCTAGAACAAAGCAGAAAGAAGGAAGTTCAAGAAGGCACTGGATTACAGGACTAATATCTACATGAACGACCAGAAGAACGAGATGGTGCCTAGGTTCAGACCAGGAACACAATAGATGAGTACTGTGAACTAGAACTTCACATTCTTAAAGGACGAAGATTGACTGGAGCCAGCGTGGCTTGAAGAATCTCTAAGAGTATGACCCGCATTGCTATTTATACCCTGGATTGAAACTAAGAGTAAAGATGGTCTTCCCTGAGTAGTGTGTTTAACACACACACATCTACAAAGACCAAAAAAACTATATAAAGAATCAACAGAGCTTTTAAAGCTGAGGTGAGAAGGTTGTGGGGGCAGAGGGGTTACAGTAAATGGAAGTGAAAAGATGAGAACAGAAATGGCAAGAATGTATAAATGATGTGAAGAAGGCAACCAATGTCACTGGTCATTGTGTTGAGAAACTGTGGCATGGGAGACGGTTTTGGTGTGCATATTTTCAATAAAAAATACAGTGTTTAAAAAAAAAGGAGGAGACACAGGGAAGTGTCACTGATCTGTCTGGTAAAGTAACAGGTCCCATCTTTTCCCACTGTGCGTCTAGTGGCAGAGAGGACTGCTAGACACACCTTCTTCAGCTAGTCCTTCTTCGATCATCTCTCCCGCGGAGGTCTCTGCCTGGGACAGGTGAAATCCTGCATCTCTGCCTTCTCTCCCTCGTCTGCAGTTCTCTGTATTTTCTCCAACTGTCAACGTTTAGTGATTTCACAGGTTTCTCAGAGATGATTTAGAAAACACTTAGATAATTTGCCTTTAAACTATCCTTCCCCCTCCTTTTTTTATCACTCCATTAACATCTCGGATCCACACTTGTCATTTTCTCTGGTCTAGAGATATTATTCTTCCATTACTTCAGCCACAGGTTTTCGCTCAAACCCTTCTACTGGCCATTTGACGAGTGTACCTGCTTCTGTTGGAAGGACCCAGGTGGTCTTAGGATGGAGGGTGTCCAAAATCTATGAATTCTGAGAGCAAATCGATAAGTACACAATTTGCAGTCTAATTACACAGTAATTACTCACTTTGCTTGTGAATGTTACACCTTCTCAGACAGATGCCACGGCCGAGGCTCTTCATTTGAAGGGGAACTGCCATGAACGGCAGCCGCTTCTTATCTTCCGTGGCACCGGATTAGACTGTTCACGGAGGGCACTGTTGAAAACTACTAGGAAGCATGGTTCAGACAGGAGAGAACCAGCAGTCATCAAAGATGGATAGGGTCCCAGGAATAAGTTTGTCACAGGGAACAGGGGGGTCAAACTCGATGAAAATGCGGGCCATTTGGTGCAACAGGCAAGATTCACGCCGGCCACATCACATTTACAGATTTTGTTAAATTTATATTTTGAAGTGAGGATTCGGGAATATGGATAGGATAATTAAAACGCTATATAATTGCTTTTATTTAAACATTTATTTTATTTAATGTATTTATAAAACTAAAATTATTCTTTTTTTACCAGAAACTTGCCAGCGTTTTCCTCCTACTAGTTTTCACCGGAAAATATAACAAAGTAACTAATAAAAAACACAAAGTGTTGGACAACTGACAAACTGATGCACAATTGTAATGCCTTCTCTCTAAATATGTGAACTAGCGCTGCCGCTAGACGTGATTCCTAACAGCACAGCCCAGAGTGCTCTTTTTAACCTTTTCGCTGTTGGCATCTGTTTACATTCCGTGACACTGAGAGTGGCAGACACATGGCCTCCAAACGTCACTGGAACTGAGTCAGTGTGTTTATACACGTCCACAGGCCCCCGGGAAAGGCACTGGGCCACATGTATCCTCATCTTCAGCAGGGTTAAAGAGGGACTTGTGTGTACGGTATTGCCCCGATCTCCTCTAAGTGCTATTTTCTTCATAACAATTTTTTCTATTTTCATTTTATTTCAGAGCATCACAGGCCACAAACAACGACCTTGGGGGCCGCATGCGGCCCACGGGCCACCAGTTTGACACCCCTGATATAGAGTAGCATTCCAAAGGATTGGTGAGTCCTTGGCTTTGTGCTTATATGACAAGTAATCAATAGGAATACCTGTATTGTGTAGGGAAGAATCGAAGGCACAAGCTTATTTCTACCCACAGTCTTTCATGTGATTATCCTGGTGTCCAGGGCACAGGTGTCAATGTCTTGAGGCTCAGAGTTCGGCCCCCCTCCTGAAGCTGGGGTCGAGGGGAGCCCAAAGCAGAGTCCAGCCTGCCTGACTTCCAAACCCACTCTGTTACCATCACCCCGCATTGCTTCTTCAAACAAATAGTCAGCTCTTTCAACAAATCAATTAGACAGTGCATGTTTTTTAAATCAAATGGACTGACCTTTTGGCTTGCTAATTTAAAAGCAAAAGGATTGAATCAGTCGTGAAAACACAGGGGAAGGACCGGTTGTTTGTGTTTACATCCAACTGTAGGTTTTTGCGGCAGAAATTTCCCAACAGCTGCTGTGGAAATCAAGTGTGTTTGTGAGTGCGTGTGTGGGTGTGCGCGCACACAATTTAAGAGACTTCTAGATAACAACCAACTAGTCTTTCCCACTAAATCAATACACATTCAGGATAACAACTGGTGAGAGCCTCTTCTTTTTATATGCAAAACAATGTGCTCATCTTGACCACGGTAATTAAATATCTTGGGCAGGGTTCACATAACACCATGCATACACCTGTAGGGAAAACTTTGAAAGCATTTCACTGAAATTAGGAAATGGCTTAATACATCGCCTTCCTTACAGCCTTCCTGAACCAGCAAGTTTGTTTTTTGAGCACCAATTGAACCTTTCTGTACCTCATTCCAGCCTGGTCTCTTACCTCATCCCAAGCTAGACAATGCTATGTCATCCCAACTCCCTTCTCACCAGGTGAGGCTTGTCACTGGAGAGTACAAGGCCTGCAAGCATGCCTTTGGCTTCGACCTTGAGGCCATCGCCCTGGGGCCTCGCTTCTAGGGGGCTGGGGGTGGTTGAGAAGCAGGGTCCGGCCTTCTGCGGTGGGCCTCCCTCACCCATGTCAGAGCTTGGCTGGGAAAAACTGCCTCTCTTTCTCCTGAAAAACCCCCAGTGCTCGCCAAAGGTTTTCTTCCTCCTTTCCTTTCCCAGGGAAGACGCTGGTAGTGGAGAGCTCCCTCCCCCAGCTTTCCGTTTCCCTGGTTCCCCTTTGGAAAGAACTGTCCCCCCCTTACTTGTTCCTCACTGAGGCCCCGCCCTCCTTGCTTTTCTCCAATAGGGACACTATTTGTGCCTTTCTGAGTCTCTGCAGAAATTCATCTTCCTATACTTCTTCTTCTCGCTCCCTCAGTGTTGGGTTACCCCCTAAACAAAGAAAGCATAGACACACTTGCTTGTATTTACCTATCTGTAGTAAACAATTTCACTTTTTTTTCATCGATTCCGCTTTCTAGGTCTGACGGGCATCTGCTGCTTCTCTCCCAAGCCCATAGCACCTTCTCATGGATTCAAAGCTGGTTTTCAAAGGTATAATCCCTGACAGGGATGGCAAATTCCATAATCCGGGTAAGTGTGCGACTTCATTAAATCTGTAGCGAATAATCTCATGTGTGTTAAAAAACATTAGACTGCTCACTACAGACTGGTCACTAAGCACAAATAGGCCTACACATTACCCTGGTGGTATAAGGTTCTGTTAAGTACTGGGCTGTTACCCTCGAGGTTAGCAGTTTGGAACCACTCCTCCTGGAAAGAGGAGTTATCCTCCTGGAAATCCACAGGGGCATTCCACCCTGTTTTATGGGCCCGCTGTGAGTCAGGATTGACTCAATGGCAGTAAGTTTTTTTGTTTGTTTGTTGTTTTGAGCACATTATTTACTAGGTAATCCACTTCTGCTTCTTGCCATTTCGGCCCCCTTGGCTCACTGTCCTCCTGCACACCTCAAGGGAATGCTCTGCTAGAAATCTCTTCATGGCTTTGTAGTGGCCACAGCTTGTGTCTCCGAAGGGTCAGAGAGGGGAAGAAGAGGCTAGTGGTGAAGAAAACAAACAAATAAAACGGTGGAGAAAAAGTTTCAAATAAGACTAGCAGAGAGCGCAGAAAAGAGACAGCTGAGGTTTCCTGGAGTTCTAAAAATGACATTGACAAAATGGTGTGAGGCTTCGCTTCTCTGTTCTCCTTTATGTTCAATGCCTTACATTCTTATGATTCAAAAACCACACGCACGACACCACTGAAGTTGAATCAATTCCAACTCATAGTGACCCTCCAGAAACCCCTATGGCTTAGAACTGCTGCATAGGTGTGTTAAGGCTGTGATCTTGATGAAAATAGACGTCCATGTCTTGCTCCTCTGGGATGGCTGCTGGCTTCCAACGGCTGTGTTTCTGGATCGCAGACAGCACTTCGCCATCGTGCCGCCAGGGCGCCTTCGCTCTGCGCTTCCTAGAAGGTGCTGACCAAATACTCTGTACGCCCTATATTTCTTACCAAATACGCTAGATGGGAGCACGGTGCTCCATTTACATTCACAGTCACTAAGTGGTACAATTCGGAAGGTCTGAATGCAAAGACTTAGGTTCCAGAACTAGCGCCTATGACTACTGAGGATGTCACGTGACTTCAGGAGGCCTCTGTTTCCTAATCTGAAAAATAGAGATCCTGTAGAACCAACCACACAGGGTTGTTTGTGCAACCTCAGTGGGATGTTCTATGCGAAATGCTGGCCACAGTGCTCAGGACTTAGTAAGCATTTAATAAAGGTTGCCTGTTATTAGGATTGAGATGATTACATTTAGGGCCGATTGAAATTAGAGACATTGATTGCATCAATTGCCCTGGATTTATTTATTTTTTTGAAAGAGACAGAAAAAAGTGTGGTCAAACCTAACCTGCTGGGAATGCTTGCGTCAGGAGAAATTAATTTCTTAGGTAGATGGTGTTCAGGAGAACTAGCAAGAATAACCATAGTGAACTCCACATCAACTCGATGATCACGCACATTTCTGGCCTGCAAGAGAACATGTTCCCATCGGGTGGTGCTCATGCATTCATGAGGCAGTTAGTTCATCATAGGCTACACTCATTTCACTAGAGTCTGAGCAGAGTTTTATGCAATTAGGAATGATTGGAGAAGCTGAGAAGAAAGGTAGACATTATGGTTCAGGAAAAATTTATTGGGGATTTATATTGCAGAACCTTTTCCCAAACACTATGATGAAGGCTTAGGCTAATCTATTTGACCAATTTGACCCACATGTCTAGAGCACCTACTAAAGTTCAGGTTCAGGACTGGTGCAGAGAATCAACTAACTACTCATCCTTTTGTTCTGTGTCACCAAGTGACTAGTGTGTGTCCTGCCTCTTATAACTGGTGCCTCTCTGGCTCTTTGTCCCTTACTCTCTTGAGCTAGTTTCCTCAACTGCCAGATTAATGTGTAAAAGTGCCTTACATAGACCTGTATAAAAGTCAAGGGGCCGGGTACACAGACGAGTGAGTTTTTGTGGAGATGACTGGGCCACAGATCTAGAGATCTATGGGAGCTGCTGTGGGAGGGAACGGTAGGATGTGACTACTCTGGGTTGTCACAGGTTTGCTACCAGGGGACGCCTTTGCTGGGTTTACTAATGCCCCTCCTGTGCAATCTCTCCAGGGTTCAGGGAAATGTGCTGTGAATAGCGGTGACTATGTCCCAGGAAAGACACTGTGGTGTGGATAGCTGCCCCAACAACTGCCTTTGGTGATCCCTTCAAATCACAGCAGGCTCGACGTCTCCTTCTTTGTCCTGGAGAGGTACCCCTGGCCTCCCTCCAGGATTTAACCTAGACCAATCCAGTTCCCAATCAAGAAGAATTTAGAGGACCCGAGGCCAGGACAAAGTGGCTGAGAATCAAGTCAGGGTTCCGATTTTTATAAGCGGAATCAACTTTTTCCTTTGTTCTTTGTCACTAAGTGCTCAGCCTGTGTCCTGCATAAGGTAACTGGCACCTGCCGTGTTTTGGTCCCTCACTCTCGAGCCTCACTCCCTCGACAGCCACATTGCTGTGTAGATACACATTTGCAGGGATGTTTTGAGCAACCAATGACATGACCTATGAGCTCCTACTATAGAGCCTGTCACATAGGAGACACATGCCTTAGTGTTGGGGTTTGTACATCGTGCCACACTGGTGTGCTTGGGCCTCCTGCTCTGCTTCTGTGGGTGAAGCACACTCGTTTTGGTGTGGGGGACATCTGGTCCCTCAAGGTACAAAGCTCGGCCTTTTATGTGCCAAGATTCCCGTGTGTCTTGGAAATCCCTAACATGCTCCTCATGCCTTCCTCATACATCACATCACATCACACCACCCCTTAGACTCACCCGGTTCCTGACAGGGCATCTCTTCATTTGCCTGCCTGCATTTCTTTGAAAAGCTCAGAAGCCTCTTTGCACACAGATTGCTGTGCTAGAGCGTAGGAATATGAGACTTCCTTCAGAGCTCCTGCTGTTTCTTCTTCAACTCAGACTGACGGCCACTTGTCAGGGAAGAGGTCCTTCAAAGATGCAGACACTGCCTGCCTGTCCCCCCCCTTTCAGGGGATCCTGAAGGTCTGAGAAGAGTCCTTGCAAGGAGCTGATTTCCAGGCTGGAGAAGACCATGCAGTGCACCCTGGACAGCAGAATGGCCAGGCAGGCAGAGCACCAGACTGAGAGTCCAGGGACATGACATTTCCCAGCAGTGCCTCTTACAGAAGTCAGGCTGACTGCCTCTGGAGGGAGAGAGACCGAGAAAAGGAGGAACCGCAGGCAGACTGGAGGCTGCTACTCTGCCCCCCTGGAGGATGATAGGTTTTCTTTCCCATCTTGAGGGAATTTGTGTAGCCCCCAATCTCAACTCTGAGGAAAAGCGAAGGTGGCCTGAACGAAGGCACGAACTCACAAGGAAGAAGGCCAGGGAATCTGGGGGATATTATTTTTAAAAGTACCTCTGAAATGGTCATAGTCCAAAATCTTTATCAGAATTCAATTTGAGAATAAAAATTAAAAAAAAACACACAAATAAATAAACCCCAAGCCCCTGCCTCCCTCACAGCCGATACTGAACCACAAGCAGGAGCATTTGCCAAACACAATGGCAGTGCTACCGAGGTGAGTACGTGAGCCGAGTGCCACGGCCCCATGAGAAGCCACTGACACTCAGTTTCTCCAGCTGCCCCTGAGCTGGCCTGGAAGGTGGCCTTTCTTCTCAGGGGCTGACTGGACGGGCTCAGATAAGAGGGATAGATCTTCTCTCAAAAGTGCCAAGTAGGCTAGTCTAAGGGGGAATATCATTTAAGATGGACTCTACGAAGTGCGGGGCTCAGCCATACATTGTCTACTCTTGGCAATTGATCTTTGGACAAGCTACTTGGGGTCACACTAGGGGCAAGAAAGGGCCTCCAGTTAATCTTATTTAAAACAGTGGGGAGCATGTTTCCGAGCAGACCCCACTCTTCACTCTGAGGACCCTTTACTCCATTTCCACACAAGGCACCAAAGCAGTTTAACTTTACTCTGCGTTAAGTGGAAGGGTCTGTCTCAGTCCTCTGGGTGCCTCGTATAGAGGGAGTCACACTGCACTAGGACTCATGCATGTACCGATGCACACCCACTATGCAGACGCATGCACTTACAAATATGAACACACTGCTAGTTCCGCCCACACTGAGCCCTGGTAGCGCAGTGGGTTAGGTGTTGGGCTTCTGGAGAAAGAAGAGGCTTTCTGCTTTCAGAGAGTTCCAGTCTTGAACACTTGCAGGGGCTGTTCTACCCTGCCCTGTCGCATCACTATGAATCAGCATCAACTTGATAGCGGAGAGTGAGTGTGGGGGAGCAGCTATAACAATTAACCCTTAACTTTCAGAACTTTCTAAAGAAGGCAGTCAATTCATTCTTGTGGAACAACCTCCTGGGGGTGGGGTGGGGGCTCCTGCTAAAGCAGGGTGTCCCACCTGGCAATTCCGTCTCCACGGCTGGCTCCCCATTCCCTGCAGGCCTCAGGGTCCTCTCCTAAGATTGCAGTAGGGAACGACTGCTGGAAGAAAGCACACCCAATTTCTCAAGACCCTGGTCCCCAGAAATCAGCCACCTTCCATGTCTTCCACTGCTAGAGACTCATCCTCACACGATCTCACTGAGCTCCGAGAGAAGCCTGTCAGTTTAGTGCCCGGGAAGAAAGAGAAAAACAGATACCCATGAATGACCACTAGTCTTTCCCCCACGCCCCATTCCTATCATACAGGGCAGATAGATGCCAGGAGACTAGTACCACGTGCCACCGAGCATGGGGAGAGGAAACTTCCCTGTCCCTGTGCTGCTGTTGTCAGAGGGCCTGTGACGTTCCACAACCCCAAGCACACTGTGATCCGACCGGCGCAATCCAACTGGGCTCCGTTTCAGGAGGAGGTGGTTTGGCCCTTCTTCCTAGTCTGGCTTCGTCTGGAAGCTCTTCTGATTGCAATCTGCTCTGCGTCAGGGCATCACCCAAGACTGCTAGGACAGATACGCGTAGCTGCATTTGAGAGGCATTGGTCAGAAATTGACCTTGGACATCCCACACGGAAGGTGAATATTTTACTCTGGCATCGCCAAGGCCTTCAGTTTGAACTATGGAATGAGGGTTTGTGGGGGGTGGGGGTGGTTAGGAGGCTTTTCATCAGCTTTGAAGGTCAAGGAGAGATGTAAGCGGCATAATTGAGACTATTGCTCATACAGACAAGGTCTGACACCACTCCAGGTGGGAGTGAAGCTTCCAGACAAACATAAGCCTGAGCCTTGATCTAAGAGTAGAAATTATTTTAATAATCTTTTTGTCTCCTCTTTTCCACCCTTCCTACGCTCCTTCTGTAAGTAATTAAATAACAAACAGAATTCCCCCTTCTACCACGAGAATCTGAGTCCCTAATATTAAGATATGAAATAATTAGAGGGTGTGCTGTATAAGAATTTTAATGTCATAAAAAACTTTTATTTTCAAAACGGTGCTAATTATCCAGGATGAGGCGGAACAAAGGGAAGATATACAATTAGTAGAGCACAGCTTGTTACAGCCAGCTTCGTTTAGAGGCTCTTCTGAATCTACATGTGATGAATAAGCACTGGTCTAGCGTTTCTCTCTCAGTGCACACCTAGGGATCCTAGAAAGCAGACCGGGGCACTTTGTATGTGACTGTGGTAATAGGAAGGGACGACTTTTACACTCTAGTCTAAGTGGCAGGATAGAAAGCACAAGACCTTTAGAGGGAAAAGACATTGGCTGGGTGGTTATAACCTCCCTGGGCTGTTCCCTCCACTGGGTGGGAGTAATGACTCCTATGGAAGGACTCACCACTGAGCCTGGACAATATTAAAGACTTGGTTATTGCTTTAGATTTATTTCCCTTCCCTGATTTTTCTTCTTGAGGGGATTTTCCTGAAGACTCAAAGAACTAAACATGAATGACAGTCCTATGAAGCTATGCACTTCCTCTCTGTCTACCAAACTTCAATAAAGGCAGTTAGGGTATTGGTAGCGCTATCTGCACAGTGTCAAGGATAAAGAAGTACCTTAGCTGTCACATCCCAGGAGGGCTGACTCAGCTCTTCTTTTCTTCTAGGGAAGATAAATGGCAAACCCTGCAATTGCTTTTTCGCTACAAGGTTCTTGTTTTGTTTCATTTTTGAGCAAGATCCTAAGTGCAAAAGCCACGCTCACCTACATCAACATTCAAAAGGGGATGGCGAGCCCCATAAAAGTTTGTTGTGTTTCCACCCCCCTAGGATCCGTAGCCAGGATATTAGAAATTAATATGAAATACCAAGAGCTACAAAATTGCACAATATTGTATACCACTTGATTGCAAAATGCTGTGAGGCTGTCCAGCCCAAGCCTCAGCTCAGCTATGAATGGCCGATGCACCCAAGCGCATCTCAGCATTGACTGAAAAGATAGAGGCCCCAGTTCAGGAGAAGGCATTAGGAGTGCATTATCAAATCCACTGCCCGGGTGCAAAGTTCTTGATAAAAATGATCATAATTCAGATCAGAGATAAAATAGGAGAGTTTGACAAATCAAAGACATTTAGAGTCCAGCGACTTAATTGGTTTTAGAGCACTTCCAGAATATAAACATCCATTCCGTCCAGAAGCCGAACAGCCTATGTTCCAGCCCTAATGGACCTTCTTTAAACTCTTTTTGCTTTAATGTCTCTTTACAGCATCATTCGTTCTCATTAAAGATGCCCCTTAACATAGCCAGGATGGTCTCAGTGATGCTACAGTAACAAATATCTTCCCTCAATGGCTTAAGACATCACCAGTTTCTCTTTCCACTCATGTTACAAGTCCCTTGTGAGTCAGCTCACTGAGGTCACTCACGTGCTCTGTCTGAGAAAGCCACCAAGTTTTGAACACATCATTAGTCAGAATGCCACAGGGAAAGGGCATGAGAGGGTCTTGCAAAGAATCAAATGCTCCCATATAATTTCCACGCATCACATGTTGTTGTTAAAGCACCACTGAGTCAATGTTGACAGAGTTAAAAACAGCTCACCGCATTTTCTAGCCTGTTCGCTTGACAGAGAGTCCCTGGCTGTGCTCTGGACTACTTGCTGAATTGATGGCTGGGCTCCCTCTGGTCATGCTTGGGGAGAGAGTGCTGGCTAACTACTTCAAAGGGCCACAGTTCTGAAAAGCTGGAGAACGTGGTTCCAGGAGGTACACACATGGTTTCTATGAGCTGGAATCGACTAAGGACAACAGTCTTCCTGGGAGTAGGTCACCAGGTCTTTCTCCCTTGTAGCCGCTGGGGGGATTTGAACTGCCAACTTTTCACTTAGCAGCAGAAGGCTTCACCATTGTACACCGGGCGGCGGTCCTAATTCCAGCAGCTCAGGAAACCTCAAACCAAACCAAGGCAATGCTATCTGATCACAGACCTGGAAAGGGACATGTGCCTGCCTCTCAGATGTCACCTGGCTGCTCTTTTTGAACCAGATCCCCACGCTTCACTGCATCAGCGAAACCCCATCCCACGCCCCACACCCCCCACCTCCAGGACTCTTTGCAACTTATAACTGTAAGATTTATTTGCATTCTGATTTGTTCTCATTCTGTCTCCCTCATTGAACTACGAGGAAGGGCATGTCAACAGACTACCGCAGTTCTCTGTCAGCAGTTCTTTAACATGAGCAATCTGTCTACTCTGCTTGACTATGGAATGGAAGTCTGTAGAATGGGAGAACCCTGATGGCTCTTGCCCCTCCTTGGTTGGGTGCCGGCTCCTCTCTCTCTTCCCTTGTCTGCCAACACTCTCTCACTACCCAGACTCACTCCAGCACAACAGCAGGGGATTCAGCGAAACGGACCATTTCTTCAGAAGTTGACATGAAGCAAATGGAAAAACCATAAAATAAAACCTCACAGAAACTCCCCAAAGTGTTTAAGACTGATGCATCCAGTGCAAATTGCTGCAAACTTCATAAGTAATGAAAAGGAGAAAGGAATTTGATACACTGGAATTTTGTTCAATTTCTTTTTGGCAAATTAGGTCTCAGGGAATTAGCTAAAGCCTGCCCTACAATCCTATCCACCAGGAGCTGCACATCAGTGTTCGCCTGAGCTACATATGGATCTAGAAAAGTATCTGAAAGGAGGTATCTTAGTCTACTCTGTGCACTGCTGGGGCTGGGGCGTATCAGCGCTGTGTCCTCTGGCAGTGTATTGCTTCTGTTTCTGAGCCACACTCCAGGAAGGCTGTAATCGTCTTTATTTATTTAGGGGAAAATGTCAGCATACAGAAGAATGTTCTGATTCTTTGTTTGTCTTTTGCTCTTTATCAGTTTAAATACAAACATTCTAAATACTATGAATATTACCATAGACACTTTCAGAAACAGCATCATCATTTTCTCTATAAAAGTAGTGTTATTTTTCACTGAAGTAGGAAATTATTGAAGTACAATCGCCTGTGGGACAAGGTTATTTCAGTCAAGAAGACTCAAGAATCAATTAGCTATCGCCTTAGAGAAATGGATTTTAACTAGGCATTGTCTCAGGTCACCTAAGGCATGTCTTGAGTTTCCTAACATTTCATCTTAAAGAGCTCACCATTAAAATCAGTCAAAGGTTTCATAGACACTTGTAAATAGGAATTGGAAAAAAAAGGAAAGGACATTTTTATTTAAGCTATCGCTTCTTTTCCTCCTCGGTGCCATTCTGGAACCAGCCTTTTCTGGCAAGGGCATTTCACTACTTTAACAGGTGAACTCATTAATAAAGTAGCCATGATTTTCAACCACCTGAAGTTTGGTCTCTACTCGTTAGTCCTTAGATGTTGAACTTGAGTGACCTCTGACTGTGCAGAGCTCCTGTTAGTTTCCCTAGCGAGGGGCTGTGGCATCGAGCCTGACCTTCGTTTCCGGCCAGTTGGGCCGAGCACGCCTAGGTCTCGCTCTTCTTACCATGTGCGCAGAGCACCGAACGTGGTCGCCATCTGTCTGATGGGGGGATTTGCAGTAGATCCTCCAGGGGGGCGGCTGCTGCTTCCCAAACGTCAGAATCCTAAAGGAGAAGCAAGGAGAGAAAACGTTAGAAAGCACAGAAATGAACTGGATCTGGAAATGACAAAAACCAGCAAATGCGCAAAATCCCAGGTGATTTCTTTATAGGTTATACGTTCATTATATGGATCGATGCCTAGGTGACTACTACAGAGAGGTTGTTCAAATGAAAAAAAAAAAAAGGATCAATGAATGAATGAATAAATTAATGAGGGTGAGAGCTGGTCCTGAAATTGCAATCACAGATGGCTACAAGACCTGCTGAGTGAAGTAAGTGAGGGAGCTGCCTAGGAAAGAGTAGGGCCAGGTAGGGAGTGTGGGGAACTGGTGGGCAGATGTTGCAGTTGAAGGAGGCAATTGCTCCTGTTTAGGTGTGGTTTTCATTCTGCCCAGAAAAACAGGGTTGGTAATGCCACAGGTCCACATTTCTGAAGGGCAGACATCAGGAACGTTTGACAGATAATTTTCTGGGAAACCTCTTAGGTCTCAAATTTGGACCCCTAATTAAAAACAAAACAAAAAGGAAAAGTCTCCCTGCAGGTTGGAAGTAGCCCATGGGTGGTCAGAACGTACCGATGATTGGATGCGATGCCTTTATATTCTAAGTGATGGAAAGAGTCCTGAGAGGGAAGCTATTTGGGCAAGGGCATTCAATCCACTCACTAGTGGCAGAGCTGGGCTTCGGGACACGATTGCCTTCCCTTTAGTTTACAGCCCTCGACGACTGGCTGCATTTCATCAAGGCTGTGTCAATGACCTGGAAGGGGATGGGAGGTCAACCAGACACTGCCCTCTATTGCTGATTTACGGGCTCAAGTTATATTTGCATAAAACTTCATAAAGACAGCTGCTGTAATCTGTTCTCATCCTTCCTATTATGGAAAGACCATCCTGGGTAGAGCTGAGTGACTAAAGTGTTCATGGTTCTTCTGAAATCATCCTCTGATTATAGGCATAGGTTGGGGACGGTGTTTCAGCACTGTGGCTAGATTTGAAGGGTGATGGCATGGTAACCGGACAGTGGTAGGAGTGAGCACTACTGGATCTAAGGCTGCTTCCTGTGCCTGCAGAAGGGCTGCTCTGTTCCTATGAGACGGTGCTTAGAAGTCACGCTTGTATATGGTGTAGCTAGTACTGCAAACTACAACTCTCCCCTACATTCATTGAATGTCAACCATACATTCATTATTTACACAGGCTAACTGTAATCAATGGAAAGGTCGGCAGTTCAAACCCTCTAGCTGTTTGGTGGGAAGAGGATGTGACGATCTGCTTCTATCAGGATTTATCGCTTCGGAAACGCTATGAGGGGCATGCCTACTCTATCCTATGGGGTCTTTAAGAGCCAGCATCAGTTCAATTGCATTTATTTTAACAGGTAACATCACCACCACCTTCTTAGCCATGTTTTAGTATTTCCAAACTCAGTGAAAAAACCAAACCAAACCAAACCAAAAACAATCCATGATTTCTCTTGTCCAATGTTACTCTCATATCAAGTAGAGCCAGGATTTGAACCAACATCTTCTTGGGCTACCCATGTGCTTAACCACCTCCCCAGAGCCTTGTCAATGTTCAACTGAAGATGCTATTCAAATATTTAAAGGGAAAGCAAATCAAATTTGGCTAACTATCAAAGATCAATTAGCAAAGAAATTTTTTATTTCATTTTCAAACTCATTTTATTGGGGGCTTATACAGCTCTTATCACAATCATCCATCCATCCACTGTGTCAAGCACATTTGTGCATATGTTGCCATCATCATTCTCAAAACATTTTCTTTCTACTTAGCAAAGAAATCTTAAAGCAAGTATTCAAGAGCACTGTGATACTTAACTATCTTCTTCTTTATGTAAAAATGTACCTTTCTTTAAAGAGAGTGTGCCACATGACTAAGAATAAGACAAGAGAGCTTGTGGTCAACTTTTGGCATACATAGCCCTTAAAAATGCTATGGTTCTCAATAAATGATTTGCTAACTCTTTATGGATAAATTTCCACAGAGCTAGATTGTATTGAACTCTATTGAAGATGTGCTGAATATTGAAGGAGCCCTATGGCATGGGGGTTAAATGCTTAGCTACCAACTGATAGGGCAATAGTTCAAGAAAAAAGATATGCTTTCTGCTTCCAGAGAGACTTAAAACTATGGAAACCCTGCAGGGCAGTTCTCTGCTCTCTTGGAGTGTTACTATTAGCTGGCATTGATTAGACAGGAATGTTGACATTGGGGAAATAACACCTGAAAGATTTTATACACACACACACACACACACATAATTCTTGCTTTTGCAGAATTTTCTATAAATAGAGAGTGGGATGAAACATAAATATTTATTGAACTCTGGTGCCACTCACAGAACACAGTATTGAATTGAGCAAAGGCCAGGGAAGGAAAGGAGTGGTTCGTGTGAGGCAGACTCTTGGCCAGGCACTGCCATCCAGCTCCTAGTACCGACTGAGGGAAAAGTAACCAGAGCCAGGGAAAGGACACAAGGAGAACACAGACCCGCCTATTCATTTTCCCATGGATACCTTGTTCTACACAGAGTCAGGATCTCAAATTTACGTAGACACAACTCTTTGTTTTGAGCACCAGTTCTGATTCGTTTCTTTGGTATGGGGGGAAAAGGAGAGAGAAAAAAGAAAACCTGTGGCCAAGCAAGGGCAGGGTGTTCTTTCAGACCAAATACTCAATGATCAATTCTGGGAATATATATGCTAGCAAACATATAGGTACAAATTTTTTTCTTCTTCTTAGAATGAACTGAGCATTATTTTCCTGAGATAATGGCATTTATTTGCAGCAATAAAATAGAAAGTAGGAACATATTGTACCATACGAGGTGGATAATGTAAGCTACTTTCTTCAATCTGCTTTCTAAAGAGGAATTTCAGTTCCAGGCCTGGCAGATTTCCAGAATATAAAGTGCTCCCACCCTCACGTGTTGGTTTTGGAACAGAGAACACTATTTCAAAGTCAAATAGAAATGAATTTGTTCATTATCTGCCCTTTTGGATAATTGCCATTATTGTTATTCCTCCTAGGACAGATAATTGAAAATTGACAATATAAATTGTTGTACTTTTCTGGGAATGTAGACTCAAAATTTGTCACCCACATTTTAATCTAAGTTACAATTTCGCCAGGCCTGAACATTATAGCCATGCCAGTACATTCATCTATCACGCTTCTTTGGTTTCTTTCCTTCCCTTCTGATCCATCTGGCAAAACGAAACGTTTGAGAGGGTCGCTGACAGCTTAGGAATCCATTCGCTTTATTTGCCGACGTCCAGGGAGGAGTCGTGGAGCTAGTTCAGTGACCTGATGACTGACACACGATCAGATGGATCCGAAGATAGCATATTTGAACGTGAGGCTAAATTGTCTTTGTCTTCCCAGCGCCCCTTTAGTATTGTCACCGACGTTTGCGACATGACTCTGTACTGTCAACAGGTGACCACGTTCGATTCTGCTTTGTGTGTGGTCTGCCTACGTTAAAGGATTTAGATTAGGACTGGCAACAAAACAGAAAGACCTCGGCGTTGCCCATTTATCATCTTATCAAGGTAAATTCTGTGATTCATTAGGAAACCAAGTGGTGGTAATAGTTGATCTAATTAGTTAATGGAGGAGCGAACATAGGGCTTTCACTCTCTACATTTTTAATAATGAGCTTAACTTGGGCCTGAGTCCCTGGGAAACAGAAACAGGGAATCAATCAAGAGTCCCATGTAGAACGTTAATTGGGGTGTCTTCTCAGGAACAACACTGGGGGGGTGGGGGAGGCGGTGAGAAGAAGCAGAGGGATATGCTGGAGGTCCCAGTGCACCCCACAGGAAGCTCTGGCGCTGGCCTGGTCCTCAGACACACATGCTGTGCTTGAGCAGCTCAATGAGGTCGAGGAGTGCCATCTGTGGTCATCTCTTCCCACCTTCTTATCCAACGGCAGCAAATTGGTACCGTGAAAATTGGTGGTTGGGATGGTCCCAGTAAACACTCCCAACTTAGGCTTCTCCCTCTCCAATCTCATTAAATCTCCTGCTTCCGGAGAGCCAGTGTACCAGCAAACGTCTCCTTAAGAGAGATTGCTTTGCACAGATCTGTGATAAGTTCATCCTGGCACAAGGTGGCATGTGAAGAGAATGACATAGTGAAGCTGCAGGCCAAGGAAGGCTGTACCTTCCGCTGGCTGGGTGTGCTCTGTGTCACACCGAGGATCCTTCCCATCCCAGGGTTCCCAGCATCGCTGTGTTCTCAGTGCTCTTTCTCATCGCCTTTCTGAAAGAAGCAACTGAGCTCTGTGGAAAGGAGATGGTCCCAGGAGATACAATGGATAGGGCCACCAGAGCCCAAGTGACAGAATTATCAAAAGAGCATGGGTTAGCAATGATCAAACAACTTCCTGAATAAAATACTTTGAAAAAACTCCAAATAATGATAATATTCTTGCTCAAAAGCACTGCCATTCTTTTTGTCAGCATGGTTATTGGCACGAATACAGTACAAACACAATACTTGCAGCATGATTTAAGAAAATGAAATAATAAAATACTTTTGAGCTAGTTTAGGATATATACTAGATGGTGGGGAGAAGATTTTAGATGTTCTAGCCAGACTAGAGAAAGAATTTAGATTAAAACCTTAAGATATAAAAGTAGGTACTTCTTAAGTCAATTACTAAAAGATGACCTCAGCTAGTTGATGTATATAAATGTGGTAGTTACATAATCTGTTGTGAATTTGAGGATTAAGAGTGAAGAGGTGGCGTGTAGCCTGTCAATGGGATCACAGCTTGATGACCTCATGTGGAGGCACGAAGGAGATAAAATAGCTCATTGGAGGTGGAACACATGCTCACTCCCTGAGAGACTCTCAGCTGACAAGACACACGGAACTACCCTAGTTCCATGAGTTGGAGAAGCCACATGGAGACCCCTGCCAGTGCTGAGATGCTCACAACACCACTGGATCCACAAGACTTCCCACCCACTGGCCTGTGATCTTTCTGTATTCGACATCATTGCATGTGTTTTGTGAGTCTGAGGAGGAATTTATAGATTGGTATCAGACATATGGACTAACACCAGATTTATGGACTTGATCTGGACTGGGCTGGGATGTTTTCTCAATATTCAACTGCGCTTGTAGATAAAGCTGTTTCTTATACACATATGAGTCTCACTGGATTTGTTTCTCTAGTCTACCCAGACTAACACAATAAATAAGGATACTTTAGGAAATCCAGAGTTGATGTGAAAGCGTTCGTCATCAGCTGGGGTAGCAGATATTTTGACAGGGATCATTCTCAGCAAAGCCTCTCATCTATCAATGCTCTCGCTTTTTATTTTAAAGTCCTGTATTCCAAAGCAAAAAAATCCCCCCAAAACAATAATGGGAGCTCCAGAGTCTGGAGAACAGAAACATAAATTCAGAAACTCAGTCATGTCTCATAAGTCCCATATTCTTATTAAATCTTAAGATTTAATCTAGTGATAAAAACATCATAACCAATTTAATTAAACACACACACATACACACCAATAAACACTGAATGGAGGAGATCTTATGATTTTGGTACATGAAATGAGGTTTAGGAAACTCAATAAGGTAAGTGTGGTTGACTTTGCGAAATTCAGTGATTAAAAAGTAACTCAATTTAGACCAGTTACAATATGTCATATTTCTAAAACAAACATCGAAGAAGCCAGAGAGTAATCTAATGGATGCTTTTTGTGTGGCAAAACTCATTGAGAGAAGATGCTTTCTTATCACTTAGCACAGGGTCTTGCATGTGGTAGAGGTTCAGTTGAACTCAGTATTTTCTGTGTAGATGAACTGATGAAATATAGCCAAGGCCACAGTTGAATGGACTTCTACAACCAGCTCTTCTCTGGTAAGATCTATGCTCTCATTCAACAAAACTCACGTTAAATATTCTCTATACTGTGGTGTTCTGCTAGGGGCTAGAGATGCAGAGGAAGTCATTGTTTCTTAATGCAGATAAAATTCAGATAATTAAACAGAGGAATGAAGTCACTAAAGGTCAGATGAAAGGGTCCCCATTGTGTGTGCGCGCGTGCGCGCGCGGCGGAGGGGGGCCATGTATGTGTCTGCATATGTACGTGTATCCTGGTGTGTGATCAAATGTGTTTTTCTCTTGAATGAGGTGTTCTGAATATTAAAAGCAATTGCTTTCCATTTTCTGACTGCAAAATACAAATGCTGTTAATGTTTCTGCTAATCAAACATAGGCTACTTTGAAGAAGAAGGAATGTAGCATGTAGTCCTCAAAGTACTTAGGACTCTTTCCCATGATTTTAAGCGGACCTGCATCTGAGCTAATCTTTCAGCATTCAATAAGATCGTTATTTTCTTTTCTATTTTTCTTTGGGTGTAGAATTCATTGTATAGGCTCTGGGAAGTTAAAGAGGGACAAAGAAAACGCAAGCTGTTTTCAAAGGATTTATCGTGTCAGAAACTTCCAATATGCATATTTGATTGTAAATGAACCTTTTAAAAGTTTGATCAGTCTTCACGATACCCTTAAGGAATATAAGCACTCTAATTTATGTTTTTATTTTAAATAAAATGTTAGTCTGGATAAATGAGTGGTTTTATGATTAATAATGGAAGAACACAAAATTGACCTTTATTACAAGCAAACTCAGAACAATGGGGCGGCTATTTAGTTGTGTTTCACTGTCAAACTTCTTATCCGGAGCAGTAAGTCCCCGCCTTTCGGGATGGCAGAAGCTAGGTCTGTAAATTAAGAACATTGCAGGGCACATGTGCAAAGGCATTTTGCAAAGCTTGCATACTGAGGAAGGAAGCTATGGGCTAGCTGACTCCTCAGTACTGCTCAGCACATCTTGCGAACTCTGTAGTAGACAATCATGCCTTGTGAGCTCAGGGAATAGAAACAGGATTCTGGTTTTACATAGACTGTCTATAGCTAGTTTGTCTCAGCGAGAATGGTCTTCTTTATCTGTAAGCAATTGCTTTCCTTTTTTCTTAATAGACATTTTATTCTAGGACAGTCATTTTAGAAATGGATATGACTTCCGTTGCTGGGGACAATGGAAAGAGACTAGGCCAGGGTCTGTACAAACGTATTTCAGCCATTGGCAAACAACACAACCAAACCAGCCGTCCAGAGTGTATGCCTTTGACTTAATGAACACAGCAATACTATAGCTATATCAAAAGGGAGCATCAAGTCTGACATGTGGCTTTCCATCATACAAACCCAGTGCCTTCCTGTCGATTCGACCCCATGGGAAGACCATGCTCCATAGAGATTTCAGTGACTGGGGTTTGGGAAGTAGATCATCGGTTCCTTTCTCTAACTTATCTGTTGGGATCAAACTTCCGACCTTTTGCTTGGCAGCTTTGTGCATTAGCCATTTGAATCACTCAGGAATCTAGTCTCTCTCTCTCTCTCTCTCTCACACACACACACACACACACACACACACTACCATTGAGTCCACTCTGACTCATAGCAACCCAGTAAGACAGAGCAGATCTGCCTCTGTTGGTTTCCTGGACCACGTTTTAACCATAATAGAAAGCCTCAGAGCAGCAGGTGGTTTCCAATGACGACCTTGAGATTGGCAGCCCAACGCAGAATACACCAGGCCACCAGGCTCCTCGCAACCCAGGCACTTGGTGCACATACCAGCAGCCATGTCAACTGTAAAGAGTCATGTTAACCCTGAGGCACCTTCCAAGAGCTTCTTTAGAAGGTGATAGCCTGGGAGGTGGGACTTGGGGACACTCTCCTTTGCCCGTATCATGGGTCACAATGAACAGGGATTTCTTTATTCCCAGACCCCAGGGACGGCTGACCATGTGGTAAAGTAAGCAATAGGCCCTGTGTGTGTGTAGGCCAGTGGTGACTCCCTCGCTCTGTATGGATGGGAGCTGAGACACGGAAAGAAAATGCACATCTCCTACTTCCCAATTGGGCACATTTTCCTCTGTAGCCCTTTCAAAGAAATCGGGAGTTAACTCGTCATATTGTTAAAGTGTTGGCCATGCCCGGGCTAGACTATGACAGGCATCACTTTAGTAATGTCACAAGTAGACAGAGAAAAAGATCAGACTGCATCGTTTAAAAAGAAAACAACAGCAAGTCTTGTATAGAGTGTGTGTGTGGGTGGGGGAGAGGTAGGGGGGATGAGGCGCACAATACCACAAAATGCATTTTAACACCGTTGTTTCAGTGCATTGGCGAGTGCTAGGTCTTTTTCAAGTTTAGATCTGGAATTTCTTGCTGGCAAAGGATGCTGGGGGTCCCGTGTACCTAGCTCCCTCGACGGCACCGTCACGGAGGCAGTTTGCTAATTTTGATGGTGGACCACTCCGGGATGCCACAGCTCAAACTGGCCCTGAGAACAGGGTGAGTGAGCTACAGCCACACCTTTTCCTCCTGCGTTCTCATTTTTGCCTGATTTCCTCCCAGGAGGAAGCTGGACATTTTAACCAGACCGATAGGAGGAAAAGAAAACTATTTTTCTCCCAAGATAACAATCGACAACCTCGGGCAAAATGTGCAGTTTTCTGGCATTCTATTAAAAACATTATCTGATAAGCTTCCTTCTGGGTCTCTCTGTTGCTTTCTCTGTACAGGGCACAAAGTGGCACCCACTAGACCCATCGCTGGAGGTGGCACAACCTTTGAGCAGTAAGCAAAGATGTGCTCACTTGGTGCACACATGGCTGGAATGCTCAATTTCAAGTTAGAAGTTACATTAGGAGTGGCCTGGCTCTGCACCGAAGCTCAGTCCAACGGTAGCCCCACAGATATGGTACCTTAAGCAGCCCATCTGCTCCCTCTTTGACAAGCTTTTCTGTCTGGTTCATAAACACCAACCTTTGTCTTTAGTGGGGAAAAGGGAGGGTGGAGGCAAGGACTTGAGAGAACAGTTATGAATCGGGGCAAGTAGCTGTGTACTTCTTGTAAGACATTTCCCCCTGAAGTAATTGGTAATAAATACAAAAGGATCTGTGAGAGATGCCGCCGTTAAAGTAAAATATAATTTTTTCACAGGACCCACTGCACGCTGGAGCGGTCTCTACTCGATGGGATTGCGGTGCCTGTGATGGAACGACCACGCCAATGGCCCAGGGGGAGTCTATTCTGCATTTGAAAACACATTCTTCCTTGAGGGAAATTCTGGACCCAAGGATTGAATGTTCTTTCATCGATGAGGCCGTTGCTCAGAGAGTCAAGGAGGCCAAATATGCTGTGCAAAGCCTTCTGCTGAAGGTCAAAGAGGTGAGCTGGTCCTCCCAGCTTCCCCCCCACCCCCAACAAGCCTCTGCTGAGAACACCGGCGGCAGCATATTGCCTCCCCCGCCTTACCTTGAGTACTGCAGGCATCTCACATCATCGTGAATCACACCGTGCCTTTTCCAAAATCAATAGAGCTAAGCACATTTTGAAATCTCTGAGACAACAGAAAAACACCACACATGCCCACACTGTCCCACCGCCGCAGCAACAGTGTTTATTTCTGTATAGCAATTATCAGCTTATGTATAAATGATTACAGTATTTGAGATCCAAGATCTTCGGAAAATCTGATGTTGCAATCAAAGCATAATTGAGCTATTTTGGAATAGAAAAATCTATTTGCTCTTCAAAACACATAAGTATCTAAAAATTAAATGATGACCCATTTAGAACAGTTATCTCTTCCCAGCCACTTTTAAAGGGTTTACTTTAAGTAAACTTCCCAGCTTGGTGGACAGTTTCTAGAGTCTCTTATTTTCAAACGTGTGTGTGTGTGTGTGTGTGTGTGTGTGTGTGTTGGGGAGTGGGTCAATGTAGTCAGCAATGATGAATGAATTCCTTCAAGAGATCTGACAATACATCTGCACCTGAATCACGATTTTCAGGTTAAATCAAGTCTTGTATGTGTATGTACTCATTCCCCTCCCCTGTATCCTCCGAATGTGTTTACATGCTATACAAATTTATATAAAAGCATCACTGGCTTCATTGTAGATTTATTATTACTTTTAAATTATTTATTATTACTTTTAAATCCATGGATTATAAAAAGACACTAACAACCTTAGTGTACAATACACCAACTCCTTCGAGGTGAGGATGGTGAGATTTGGTCTTACATATTCTGGATACACTGTCAGGAGAGGCCTGTCCCTGGAAAGGGACATCATGCTTGGTAAAGCGGAGGGCAGTGAAAGAGAGGAGTCCTCCAGGAGAGGGACTGACCCAGCGGCGCCACAATGGGCTCAAGCACAGGGACCATTGTGAGGGTGGTGCATTATCTGTTCTGTGTTCACTGGGTTTCTACGCGTTAGAACTGGCTCAATGGCACGGACAGCCACCACTACACGACCTGGGGGTCAAGCACCACCTTCTAGATGCTAACATGGGGTCCTTCTTGGATTAGATGCATGTTCTAATCTGGAGTATTATTTCAAGAGACACTGATGAGATAATTACAACTGGCTATGGCATATGATGCAGATAATGTGGGAATCAGGTGATTCTCCATTATGAATGAGTCCCATCCTAAAAACCATTGCACCTTTTGGTCCTGTTAGATTCAAATGGTCAGGGCCAGCCCCAAAGAAGGCAAGTAGACAACAATGAGCCATCCTCACCTCTGGGGAGAGGAGTGACATGGGGCAGGCAGTTAGTGCCCAGAGGTCTTCTCTTTCTTACTCTCTAGATCTCTGTATTGTTTAAGTTGCACAATAACCGTGCATTCGAGTACTACGTTTGTGAGATAAAAAGATTAGGAGGAAAACAAGCACACCAAATGAGATCACCAGTCTTGTCTGGTTCCAGTGAAGTATTGCCTCTCGGGCTTCCTCCCCCCACTAGGCATACATTTTAATGCTGAGACTTACTTCCTATCCCTCTCGATCACAGAGCCTAAGCACAGCTGGAGAATCATATTCGCCACACGCTAAAGCCACGTGCTGGGTCCTGGGCGCACACTGCTCATGAAGTGGCACTCGCTTGGATCAGCTGTTGTCTCTGTGCAGCCACATGCTTGGGGGCTACAAGACTAAAGCATATTCCCATCTAACGATAGCTTGTGTAGCGCTGCCCACGGGAGCAGAAAGAAAGAATGATTCTTGCCTCCTGCTACTAAACACATATAAGGACACCTTAGGGAGCATCTTTGAAACCCCACTCTGTCCTATGCCAGGAGATTACAGCAGGCTGATAGATGGTGTCTTCCTTTAAGGATAATTTTATGAGAGCTGGTATTTGGTGTTAAGGATACACAAGGATCATGTGATATTTAATGCTTTTAGATTCAAAGGCTGTAGCAAATTCCACCGACACTTGCTAATGCGGAAAGTTAATCTGAAATACTTTAAATCCTTCCCCACCCCCCCACCCCCAATGCTGCCATGCTGAATTAGCCCAGGTGACGTTTTTTGTCATGTTGCATTAGGGCCTGGCATTCAGGTAGCTCATCATGGCAAATAGACACATTTATATCCTGTGGGAATATTTCACGGGAAGCAGATGCAGCTGGCAATTCTTTTCGCTGCAGCCTCGAGTTCAACCTCAGGAGGGCATCTGCCGAGTAGACAAAAGCACACAACTAAGAGGCTCAGTTTTCAAATGATCTTGTTGTATTTTGAGCATAAATCAGGCCTTGAGAATGTAAGGGTTTTCTCGGGGAATTGAATTATTGAAACCTACAGGTTACATGTTCCGCTGCGATTCTCATGCCTACAATGACCTTTCAACGGAATTCTGAGTGAGGACAAACACAATGGGTGAATTTCCCTGATTCAGGACCAAAGCACACTGGCTGGCATTGTTTTTACTGTTACCTTAAAGGACCTCTATTCTCAGAGTCTCAGGCACTGCTATTTGCAGCAGAGTACTCGAGACAAAGACACAAAACAAGACAAAAACCCCACATCCAGACCAGGGCATAGTTGAGTCCACCTCTCCTCTCATGAGTCACGTGTCTCGTTGACTGCCTCCCATTTCACTTTGGTGAATTTCGGTCATGTAGAAGTTCCCTTCAAAGGATATATAGTCAATGAGTGACCCTGTGGAAATCGTTCTTCATGTATAGTTTCCACGCACAGGTCCGAAGCAACTCTTCTTTATGCAAATACTTTCTTGAGATTCTATTCCAAGATACATGCGTGTAGAGCTCCGAGGTGAGGGCATACAAGCTATGCATATAAGCTCTTCATGACCCGAGAGGGCTCATCAAAGACAGGGCTCCTGCAGACCACCGTTGCCCATCCCCAGGCACAGAGAAAAACAAAGGTCAAGGGCCTTCAGGTTCCTTCCTGCAAACTCTTTTGTGAAGCTGCAACGGTGGCTTTCAATACCGAGTGGGGGACCAAATTGCATCTAGAGGGGTTTCAATAACGAAGACTAATCCTTGGGTCTCAGAGATACACGGTTCCATTGAAAGGCTGGGTTGCAGATAACAGTGTTTATATATGAGAGTGCTTCAGAAAGTTTGTGGAAAACAATGGAATGAAGAGATAATGATTTTTCCCATGAACCTTTGGAAGCACATGTGTACCTTCATTTTGAGTTGGCTCTTAACTGAATTTGTATATCTATATTTTGTTTTGAATTTGCTTTGTTGGGGATTCAGGTTTATACTATAAACCCTTATACTTCTCAGTCCTGGACTGAGAGCCGGAAGAGGTGAGTGTGTTGGGGAGAAGATGGTACAGATAGAAAATTTCCTTTCTGAAAGTTTGGTTGCCTGTTATGTAAAAGGACCCAAGGGGTTGTGACTGTGGACGTACAGGAACCCAAGATTCTAAATTTTCGGAGCTGTCATGTAAGGATGCTAAGCACTGATGTTTATTAGCTGCCTACCTGTGCCTGGGGAGAATGTCCCATCCAGAGTCCTGCTCCCACGCAGGCACAGTGGCCCCGAACACATGTATTGGGAAGCAGTGATTGCCGGCTGTCTCTGGCGGAGCTGATGCAAAGTCCACAGCCAGTGCAGCTGCTCCTGGTCTGCCGCACAGACCCACTCCCCTCTCCTACTTTAAACAGAATGAAAACACTTATGTGTTTGAAGGGCAGTGCAGATCAAACTTGACCATCGCAGCTGCCCCAGGCCTTTGTCAGTAAGCTTCCCATGAAGTTTATGTCTCTCTAAGTCAGTCCTGGCCAGTGCTGCTGGCTCTCAACACCCAGTCATCAGCTGCTCTTTCTTCCTGGGTTTCGTCTCTAGTGGTTTTAGGTCCAGGAACTAACTTGAGGTGAAAAATGTCGTTGGACAAAAATTGAGATAGTCTTGGAACGCCATGTGTCAGAAATCTCTCCCAACCAACTTTTATATCAATTCAACAAATGATAATCATGCCAGTTACTAAACTAGGTCCTTGGGATATATCAGTGCACAGAAACAGATCAAAATCCCTGCTTTGGTGAATTTATTGTGGCGCAGGGGATTATTTAGACTCTTCTAGCCTTCGTCTTTGTTAGGCCCATCAAACAACCTTGGTTTCCCTGATGGGTCTAAGTGGAAATGTGGAAGAAGGTGTTGATTGGATTATGTGATCTAGCTGTGTGTGTGATTGTTCATGGAGTTAATGGGGATCGTCTTCCTGCAAGGCATAAAGCCAGCTGGTTAATACCAGCAAGAGAGAAGAGCCAAGATCCCCAAGGATTGAACGTCCTTGTTCCAGGCGACGACTTTGACACGAGAAGACCAACAGAGGAGCAACAACAGCTGGACCTGGAGCCAAGTCTGAGACAGAGTGGTGAAATTCCCAGCCCACAGACAAGTAAAGCTGAGTGCCTTTGGGCAAGACTTGGGTTTGTGGAGCGGGGTGGGGTGGGGGAGGGAGGGCCTCTGAGCACTTAATTGTGGGAGCTGGTATGGCTGACCCATGGAGCTTGGGCTGAGTGCCTTCAGGTTGAGGTTTACAGTGGAGTGCCATACCCTCTGGGCCTTTATCGGCAGTCCTAAAAGAGCTTTGTTACATCACAGGAGCAGGGTAGAAGCCAAGTCAAGAGCCAGAGAGAGGCCGTCTTCTCAGAGAAACAATCCTGACTGAACACCTGTATCCGGAGCCTTCCTCACTTGAATTGTAACTTGCTAACTTCTCTAATAAACCCCTAAATCGTGAGCATCATCTGCGAACTCTGTGTGGCCATTGTAACGAATTATCAACCCCTGCCTCAGAAGTAGAGTGCCATGCCAGCATAGACCGAAAAGGAATGGAAGGTGGAGGCCTCTGGCTTCAGCCTGTGGTGATTAGCCTGGGGAGCCAGAGGAGGTCGGATGTGGCCCCCAGGCTGTGTTCACATTTGTATTCTAGTGGAAGACACTAACTTATAAAGACACCAGGTTACAGCAAGAGCACTGTACTGTAGCCAGACAGAAGCTAGTTGAATTTAAGAACTCATTTCACTGCACCTAGTCTACCTCTTAGCCTGCCTGTGAGCTTGAAGTTGGCATCTTGGGCATTGCTGTGGTACTGGAAGCCGTGTCACGAGTATCTCACATAACACTATGGCCATCCCATGATGGGCTGGCTTCAGAGGATCTACTTCTGCAAAAGACTGGCTAGTGCCAACCTTACGAGTAGTAGCAGAACATTGTCGGGCACAATGCTGGCAGGTGAGCCACTCGGGTCAGACGGCACTCAAAGTATGCCTGGAGAAGAGCTGCCTCCTCAAAGCTGACCTAAATGGCATGACCTTGAGAGAGCTTTCAGGACCTTCATCTGCTAGTGTGGCATGGTACAACTCAAACAGAGACGAGCTTCTAACGTTCACTGACTGACGCGAATGTGGGATGTGCACAGTGTGAACAAAGGAAAACTGGAAGTTGTCAAAAATTAATGGAACACTTGACAAATGCTATCTTACACATTAGGGGACTGAAATAGTATTAGTCTTTAAATCAGAAACTCATATGGCCTACTTTGCTGAGAATGGTACAGAGATGGCATCATATTCCTTGTCAAAACCATTTTAGGATTTAGCTCAAAATACAACACGGTCAGTAATATGATAATAGCCATACCTACAACGTAGACTAGCTACTAAGACTATTATGCAAACTTATGTACTAACTGCTAATGGAAAAGACAAAGAGGGGAGCTTTTTAAAATGAACTTTGGAACCCAAAATTGATCTAAATGCATTGATGATAACTGACAATTGAAGTGTGAAAGTTGGGCACGAAAAAGAAGGAACAGTCTTTGAGAAACATGGCCTTGCGTTATAGAAACAACCTTGGGTATCTCATAATATAGAATTGCAACACCAAAACTTCATTCCTGGCAAACACCCCCTTTCCCTAACAATATAAACAGCAACTGTACAGTGGGGTTTGACAGATGGAGCACAAAGGAATCAAATCAGCTACATTTGTGGAACAGATGACTGAGCATCTCAATGTTATCCACCATTCAGAACAAGGCCAGGGACTAACTATAGAACACACCATCGATGACAGGTTATATACGTTTAAGCTAAAGGTGAAGAAAATGAAAACAAGTATGCAGGAGTCCACGTATGGCCTTAAATATATCCCATCTGAATTTCGTGACTATCTCAAGCATAGATCTGACACACTGAACACTAATGACCACAGACCAGAAGAGTTGTGGGAGACAACAAAAACACACACGAAGAAAGCAAAACATCATTAAAAAGGCAGAAAAGAAAGAAAAGATCATATTAGATGTCAGAAGTGATCCTGACACCTGCTTTTGAATGTCGAGTGGTTAAAGCAAATGAAAATAAAAGAGCTGAACAGAAATTTTCAAAAGGTGACTTGAGAAGATAAAGTCAAGTATCACAATGAAACGTGCAAGACCCAGAGGTAGAAAATCAAAGAGAAAGAGCCCACTCAGCATATTTCAAATGGAAAGAATTGAAGACAAAATGCAAGCCTTGAGTTGCAATATGGAAGCATTCCATGGGCAAAATGTTGGACGGTGCAGGAAGAAGAGGAAAGGAATGCATCACTGTAAAAGAAAGAATCGGTCGATGTGCAATCTTTTCATGAAGTAGCATATGATCAAGACCAATGCCACCAAAGGCTGAGGTCCCAACTACCCTGAGGGCCCTGATGAAAAAACAAAGCTCCCGGAATTGGGGAGCACCAGTGGAGACATTTTAACAAACAGATGCAATTGTGGAAGTGGATAGCTATGCCAAGAAATTTGGAAGACAGCTACCTGACCAACCAACTGGAAGAGATCCGTATTTGAGCCCATTAAAAACAAATGTGCTCCAAGGAAGATGGAAACTAGGCAACCACATTAATATCACATCCAAGTCCATTTTTGCAGAACACGATTTTTGAATAGTTGCCGCATTACATCAAAAAGAAATCACCAGGAATACCACCTGGGTTCAGAAGAGGATGAGCAACGAAGGATATGATTGCTGGTATCAGATGGATCTTGGCCCACAGTAGAGATTACCAAAAAGAGGTTTCCCAATGTTTTTTT
>NW_022103900.1:6712470-6729509 GCF_000313985.2 Echinops telfairi
CCTTTGGTGTTTAAAGCCTGGTCCCTTTGGCCCTTCATGATCACACATGTTGGTGTGCTGCTTCCATGTGGGCTTTGTTGCTTCTGGGCTAGATGTTTTATTGACTATTCAAAGGCATTCAACATTGCTGAGACTGGGAATTCTTAAATTGTTCTCATAAGAAAGCTGTGCATAGACTAAGAGGCAGTCATTCAAACAGAACCAGGGTAGATGGTGGAATTTTAAAATCAGGACACATATGTCAGGGCTCTATACTTTTAGCATACTTATGATATGTATGTGCTATGCAATCTGAATAACTGAATTATATGAAGAACCACAGGCATCAGGACTGAAGGGAAACTCACAAAAATGTGTGTCATGTAGATGACACTACTTTGCTTGTTGAAAGTCAAGAGGACTTTAAGCACTTACTGAAGCAAACCAAAGACCATAGCTTTGAGAATGGATTACACTTCAACACGAGGAAAGCAAAAGCAACACATCTGGACCAATAACTAACATCATAATAAATGGAGAAAATATTGAAGTTGTTAAGGATTTCGTTTTACTGGATCCACAATCAACACTCATGGAAGAAGTGATCAAGAAATCAAACAGCATATTTCATTGGGCAAACCGACTGCAAAAGGCTTCATTACAGGGTTAAACATCTGGCCTCTGAAGATTACAGTGTGCTTGGCCTAAGTTGTGGAATTTTCAGTCACTTCAGATGGATAGGAAAGCCGGACAAAGAATAAGAAACACCAAAGAAGAACGGAGGTCTTTGAACTGAGGTGTTGGTGAGAAAGATTATCGCATAGACTGCCAAAAGAGCAACTCTGTCTTGGAAAAGTACAGCCAGCAGGCTACTTGTCATAGGTGCGAGGACACTTCCTTTCAATGTACTTTGGACATGTTGTCAGGACAGAGCCATCCCTGGAGGGCATATTTTGTAAAACAAAGGGTCGACCAAAAAGAGGAAGACTCTCCACAGGACAGACTCCAGCAATGTCTAAAAGCCTGAGCTAACCCATGAGCATGAGGTGCGGATGGAGCAGGACCAGGCACTGCTGGCCTCTGTTGTTTGCACACAGCGTCTCTGTGAGTTGCAGTAGCTTCACGGCACTTAACAATGAAAACAACATTTCCATGTGTCTTTTACAATTTTTAAAAAGAATTAGACTTCCAGTTCACCTTTATTTTCAACTGTCCCCTTCCGTTCTTAATGAAATTCCAGTCTTTTCACAGCTTGAGAACAGGCACCATGTACCAGGAATAAAACCACCAAGAGCCACTTAGAACGCTATTGAGCGTGTGACTCTCAAAATTACACTCAGCTTTCATGATTTGGTTTGTTCAAATAGCTATTTATATTTTCTGGACAGTTACTTTTAGCAAAAGCTACTAAAATAATGACAAAATATCCCCAGTACATTATACTAATTTTTTTGGTTCTGAAAATAATATTCTGTTTTTGAGAGTTAATTTTAGCACATTTCATCAGCAGTAAGGCAAATAGTTGGATTCAGATTGCCTTTAATCTGATAGTGTTCCTCTTAACCGTTGAAATGCTTACAGAACCAAAGGGTTACATCATATTAAGGAAGTGGTATCTATAGCAACCTAAATGAGAGTACATTCATTGAAATGGCAGGAGTGGAAAGCACCTTGGATATTCCTTCAGGCCGGAAGGCCTCTGAATAGATGAAAAATTGTTTCAAAACTATTTAATGAAGCCTTACTATAGGCTTGATATTATTCTACGTACTGGGAAGGAAAAGCATGCGCCATGACCTCAAGAAGCCAACAGATATGGGAGTAGTCACTAAAATGGACAACCTACCTATGTAACTCAGCATTTATTTAAAGTGATTTTTTAAAACATAGTCAAACCTGTCCTCTCTTCCATGGCCTCACATAAACAAGAAATCTTGCAACCTTCCTCCTCAATGTTCTGCCCACTGGAAAAAAAGGACAATTTTTATAACTTCTTAATGTCTGCTATAGTTCATCATGCTCATTTTTCTTACACTCTGTTCTGGGGGGTGGGGGTGGCGGGAGATAAAATATGATTAAATTTGTAAAAATAAAATCCTTATATTTTAAAATCTGAACATTATCATGAGGCATTTAGACTGTTTCTATGGTTTCTGAATTTACTTATACACCATCTCCTTCCATCAAGAATCTCACTAGCAGTAAACAGAAGTTATAATAACAATAATAAACCCCAAACCAACTACCATCGACTTGATTCCCACTGATTGTTGTACTGTGGTGGGTTGAGTGTTGCTGTGATTCTGAAATACCTGTCACACAGGTATTTCAAATAGCACCAGGGTTATACACACTGAACAGGTTTCAGTGAACTTCCCAACTAAGCAGACTAGGAAGATGGAATAGGCTGTCCACTTCTGCGCGATTAACCACTGAATACCTCATGAATAGCGTGGAACATTGTCACCTTTACTGAGCACGCTATGAATAGCAACAGAACATCGTCAGACAGTGTCAGAGGATCCCATCACGCTGGAAGGCACTTACAATACTACTATAAAGGGCCACCTTTATAGTGGAGCTGACCAGAATGACTTGGATGGAGTAAAGCCTTCAGGGCCTTCATATGAAAAGACACAGCTGCAACAATATCATTAATAACACATGCAAATGATAATTTGCTGAAGATAATTCAACAACAGTTGTAGGAGTACATCAGCAAGGAGTTGCCAAAAATTCACGCCAGATGCAGAAGAGGATGTAAAAGGTGTTATCATTGCTGATGTGAGCTGGACCTTGGCTAAAGACAGAATACCAGAAAGACACTTATTTGTCTTTTATTGAGCATGCAAAGGCAATCGATTGTGCGAATCATAACAATTAGGGATAACAATGAGAATCATGAGAATTCCAGAACACTTCATTGTACTCGTGCAGACCCGGCACACAGACTGAGAGACAGCCATGCAAACAGAGCAAGGGGATGCTTCATGATTTAAAATCAGGAAAGGCACGAGTCAGAATGGTATCATTTCAGCATATTTAGTCAATCCCTGTGCTGAACAAAGTACCTGAGAAGCTGGACTCCAGGAAGAAAAATGTAGCACCAGGATTGGAGAAAGGCTCATTAACAACCCGGGATGTGCAGAGGAAGCCACCTTGACGGCTGAAAGGGACAGCATGTGAAGCACATGCTCTTAACGATCAAGAACCGTAGCCTTCCGTATCCATGTATCCATTACGACGGCGCTTAAAGAAAAGCAAAACCCTAACAACTGGCCCAATAGACGACGTCATGATTAGTGGAGAAAAGATGGAAGTTGTCAGGATTTTATTTTGCTTGGATCCACAATCAACACTCAAGGAAGCAGCAGTCAAGGAATGAAGTGACTTGTTGCATTAGGCAAATCGGTTGCAGAAGACCTCTTCCGCAGTCTTAAAGAAGAACAATGTCTCTCAAGGACAAAGGTGTGCCCGACCCATGCCAAGGTGCCTTCAGCTGCTCCTATGCATGTGAAAGCTGGACAGGCAAGAAAGAAGACCAGGGAAGAGTCTCTGCATTTGAATGACGGTGTTGCTGAAGATTACTGAAAGTACCAAGGAGCCGAAGAAAGGATCTTAGAGTAAGGGTAGCCAGAATGTTCTTTAGAAGCAAGGACGGTGAGACTATTTCAAGTACTTGGTGCCTGTTATCAGGAGAGACCAGACCTTGGAAAAGGACCTCACACGTGGTCATGTGGAGAGAACAAAAAAGAGGAAGACCCTTTTTAGAAATGGATAGACAGTGGTGACAAACCATGGGCTGAAACATGCCAATTGTGAGGAGGGTGCAGGACTGGACAGTGCTTTGTTCTGTTGTACATGAGGCCACTGGGACTCGACACCTGGCTACAACACGACACGACTACTAAGGAAGGAAGAGAAGACATACCAGCACGGACTCCTGATTGTACCGAGAACAATCAGGATTGCATCTTTGCACAGAATTGCTCTAGAGCAGTGGTTCTCAACCTGTGGGTCGCGACCCCTGGGCGGGTCAACGACCCTTTCACAGGAGCCACCTGGTTCACAAAAGTAGCAAAATGACAGTGATGAAGTAGCAACAAAAATAATTTAATGGTTGGGGTCACCAGCACATGAGGAACTGTATGAAAGGGTCGCGGCACTGGGAAGTTTGAGAACAGAGGTATCAGGATTTTTCTAAGAGCAGAAAGTTGGATTGATACTTAGACTTGCACGAATCCCTAGAATTTTATGCTAGAACAGATGAAAACGTGGTTTTGTCAGCAAGTTATTTTTAAGGAAGATGTAAGATATCCAATTATTTTAGCAAACCAGGCAAATAAAAGGGCAATCGGGCTTAAAATGCAAAGCTGACTCTAATCAGGAGAAAAGACAGTAACACACACACAAACATAAAAAAAGAAAGCAACACATATGCAAAAAAATAAAAAAAGTGTTTGGGTTCCCATGCCCAATTCACTCTTTTTCAAAGGTAGCACTGGGGTTCGATGAACCTGGGATGGTCCTCCCCTTGTTTTGTTTTGTTTTTCTTTTCTTTTCCAGAGTGAAATAATATCAAACGGATTCGAACTTTCCTTACAATAATAGCCTTTTAAAATACTCTTTTTCTTTCTGTGGACTATATATATACTTTTTACAAAGGTTCTTGCGAGAGGAAAAATTATAGTTGGCTATGATTATTGTAATTTAAACAATCAGAAGTTGGAAGAGAGTTGAGTTAGGTGGTGGAAGCCAGCCACACCTAGCCCTGCTCTCCCGGTCCTTTCTGAGACTGTCTGGGAATCGCTGGTTCTTCCCTCTTCGTCCCCGTTGAGTTGTTCCTGTTCCGTGTGCACTGTTGGCAATCAGAATGCATTTCCCTGCTAGAGGCTACGAAAAAAAGTATTTTAAATCAATCCATATATGATTTCAAAGGTGGACATAAAATGATTTGTTTCTATCTTGGTGTTGGTAAGTGGAGTTTGGTAAGATTATATTTGCCATCCATCTTCCATGAGGCCGAGATAGAAAACAAGGTGGGAAATAGCTAAATCTTTGATCATTTTGATTTTGTGGCACTGGGTGACCAGGATGCAAGTCAACCATTTCCCACGTTAGTGCATTCCAACTTAAACTTTGTAATGAGGAGAAGTGAAAAAGGATTTACTCAAAAAATAGCACATTAGAAAACAGTGGCAAAGAAGCTGACCTTTGCAGTATGTCAAAGAGGCTTTTACGGAGTGCCCTGTGGGTAGATTTCAAGGTTGAATAAAATAACACACACAACAAAGATGCTGGTTTCTTTGTTGGCTCAGCCAAGGAGGGGTCACAAATTAAACTCTCGGTTCAACTGGGTGCCTGCTAAGCGTGGGGGTTTTCAAGAGATAGTTTGTTTATACGTGATGTGTGCTTTGCACAGAGCAACCATGGACCTGGCACAGCTCCACCAGGTTTTTTCTGTGCTAGTGAGTCCAACGACAGGAATGTATTATTTTATGTTATGAACTAAAGCAACATGTTCCAGACGGTGTGTTTCTTTATTAAAAATATCACATCCAACCAGACTGATTTGAATAAAACATACATTCATTAGGTTCACTGGAAGGTTTCCGTTTATTCAGTGGTAAGATAGCTGGGAAATAATTGAATCAGACTAGTGTTAAACACAGGAGAACAAGATTGTGCTTCAAGAAACAGAAAGATTTTTCAGCGGCGGCGGCCAGAAGCGGATCTCTGGAACACGGGAAGGGCTCAGAGGCCTTAGCGTTCGAGGTGGAAATGAGGTGTTCGGCAGCAAGGTGTGCGTAATACGCCTGCCGAGGACGCCTTGCTCCAGTGACATCATTTGGTAGCAGAGACTCTTCAAAATCCCTCCCTTGCGGAAACTCGCATCTGAAAGATGGGCTAATTTCAAAGGAAAAGGTGAATGGGTTGTGAGCTATGGTTCCTTCATCTATTCCCTGTGGAGAGAGGGAGAAGCCACCCAAGACCTCGGGCACCCATTGGTCCTTCAGATCCCAGGATATGTTTAAAAGCACGGAGTTCAGGGAATTTATGGAGAGGGACAACTTGGAGGCTGTCTTCATATGAAACCAGGTCATTTGAAGAGGGTTGAGTGAATATGCACAATTCACTAGTTGGGGCTAGATATTGTGGAGCTCAACCATCAGGTCAGGTACTTTGAGTATTTAATTACAACCAACAAAAGCAAAAGAAGACATCTGCTTTATTGTCCTCTGGGATCCCTTAACATTTATCATTGAGGTTATCCGAATATGGGAAGTTTTACTTATCATCTTACTTTTAGAGACTTTTTTTTTCCCCTCCACAACTACACTGTGGTAGAAAAGCAGTTGAACTCATTCTCTTCACTGATTGTCTCCACCGCAGACAAAGTTACTCACCATTCTTTTCTATCCCTTTCTGATGTGAATGAGAGTTTGCTCAGTTCTGTATTCCCTAGTGCCTCAAGAAAGGCTGACCTTAGCCCTTGCGATATCACACCGATCTGATCCACCCACGGCGGCCTCACTTCCTTCAGCCAAACAAGTGGTTCAGGCAGGGTACCTGACTCCACGTTGGGTGTGTAAGTTGAGAGGAGATCTGTTGAAGGAGGGCTCCTTGGAGAAACGTCCTTGCCTTTGAGAAAACGACACGGGTACACAGGTGGCCTTGTATACTGCCAACAGGCCAATGTGAGTCCTTGCAACTTGGATAGCTACACTCTGCAGGTGAGCAGTGTCAAGAGTGGCCAGATGTCCGAAACTACCAGCTGCTTCTCTAAAAATGATGAGGCTTTCTACTCCTGTAAAGAGTTCCAGTCTCGGAAGCCCCCAGGGGCAGGTCAAGCCTGGCCCATATGGTAGCTGTGAGTCCCAACTGATTCGATGGCAGTGAGTTTGGTTTGGGTTGGAGAGCGAAGAGTGGAAAGATGGAAGGGCAGGAAACCTGGGCCCTTGAGGATTGGGTTCAGTCATCAAATTGATCAATGGCTAGGATTCTATTCTTTCAGTTAGGACACCAGGCCTAGATCCTCAGGCAATGCATCTCACGTACAACCCCTCCCTTCTGCCAGTGGAGGCCTGCCTCTTGCTGTGATGCTGAACAGGCTTTTGTGAAGCTCCCAGCCTGAGATGGGCTGGGGAGAAAGGCCTGGGATTGCTTTCACCCTTGTGCGCTGGGTCATCAGTCCCTGAGATAATCAGTATGTTGGCCGGTTTTTGTTGAGTTTTCGGTTCTCGGTGGCCCAAAGCACTTTAAGTGATACGTTTCTCTACAAACCTTATTATCCTGACCTTAAAGGACGTTGCTACCCTCGACCCTCCTGTGCCCCCTCCTTAAACTAAACAACCGAGCTGTCATCTTTTCATGATTTCTCCTTTCTCATCCTCCATATTTACCGATTTTACTTCTTAAAAGCAGGAGCCCTCGTGGCACTGTTGGGAAGTGCTAGACTACTAACCACACGGTCTATGGTTCAATCCTACCAGCTACTCCTCCAGAGAAAGTTGGGGCTTCTGGCTTCTGTAAAGATGCACAGCCTCAGAAACCCTGTATAGGGATGCTATGAACTGGAATCAATTTGGTGGCAGTAAGTTTGGGTCTTTGAGAAATACATATATTTAACATGCTGTCCCCCTACCTTAATTTTTGTCCCTAAGCATTTATTTTGAATTTTTAACTGGCTTCTAACCAAGTTGTCTGTGTGCAGCCGTGCCCCTCTCTGTTCCAGAGGATCTGCTGCTGCCTGAAAGGGTCCTAGAATGACAAGGCAGGACACGTACTTCAAATGAGCTTAAGTTTCGCTATGAACAATGCACAAGGGAGCTTCAAAATGTTCGAGGAAAAATTCCACTCTCTTTAAATATCATTTTTCTATGAACTTTTGGAAGCCCCTCTCATATGGCATTGCTGTTACCTTTAAGTTTGAGCCAATAGTGTCAATAATACCTATGTCATGATATGGGCAAAATCAATACTATAATAACCAGGATCTCATCTACGAGATCGGAGTAATATATTTTTTTTTACCCTGCTCATTTTGGAAAACCATTCAGAAGTCATTGATAAATGGGCTCTTAGAAGCCATAAATTGCACTAAATAATGATCAAAGTATGAACTGCTCAATAGTTCCATCCATAAAGAAGTAGTTACGGCATGTCTATTGCATGCCTAGTATTCTTTTGCCTTTTACATTTTGCCTTTGAAAAGTAGTTTAAGTGACTGTAGATCTGTGTGAATTCTTTGAGAAATACATAAAATAAACACAAGATACAGCGATCAAAAGGTCAAAACAATATAATTTTCATACCCGTTCCCTAGGAGAAAATACAATTTCAGTTGAGAGTGTACCACAATGTTCATAGGTATGTGGCAGCTCTGATCTATGGTCACTTTATGTGAAGATGATTTATGACTCTCTCTGTAATTTGCAAAATGGATTCATTATGAGGCCCTCTGGGAACATGTGCTCGGCATTAGTTAAAGGCCTGATCCAATGACTGTATTGACAGCAGAGGCAAGTGAGGAAATAAAATCCTGCAGTGAGATTTCTTTTGTGTTCATCCTGCATAGACTCTTCTGAGAAGCCACAGACCAGCAGAAGGCTGTAGAATGTAGCTGGAATTTGGATTCATAAACACTAATTTGAATTTGTGCTCTGTTTAATTGTGTGTGACTTTGGAAGAGCCACTTCATCATTGATAGCCACAACTCCATATCTAAATATAATGATAAAATGACCTACTTCAATATACAATTTTTAAGTGAAACAAAGAATGAGAAATTGCCTTTTGAATGAACACTTCCTTTTCTAAGGAGCAACACAAAGCCGGTCTCTATGAAGTCGGAGCTAAAAGCGTCTCGACTGTCAGACTCGGCAAACTGTTGCCCGTTGCCCCTCTAACAGCATCCACTCCTCCTCTCCTCGGCCCTGCACTCGTCCTTGGCTTCTGAACTCTGCCGCGATGTCTCAAAGGACTACAAAAGGATCAAAGAAATCGCTCGTAGGGTTGTAGAGGTTGGCAAGTCCTAACTCACAGGACAAGAGTCCGTCTGGAGACCTCTCCTGATTCACATTGTTTCGGGATCTGACAAATGCAAATTAGCAGGTCAGCTGGTCGGCTTCCCAAGAGTGGGACCTTTGCATAGCGTTCACATGGATGCTCAAAGCAGACTCCACCCTCACGGGAACTCCCTTGACTTGAGCAAACTAGTACCACAGTATGACTTGAAATAAAGCACTAAGGGTTGGGTCTGGGGCTAGGGTGGTGACTTGAGGCAGGGACTCAAGATATATCCTATACAGAAGCTTTTGTAGCATAGACAGTTAGGTGCTCGGGTTACCAACCACAGGATTAGCAGTTCAAAACCACCAGCAGTTCTGTGGGAGAAAGATGAAACTTTCTACTCCTAGAAAGAGTTCTCAGTCTTGGAAACCAACAGAGGCAGTTCTACCCTGCCCAAAACAGTCACTGTGAGTTGGAATCAACTCAAAGGCAGTGGTTTTTCTTTTTTTAAGTTTAATCTTGCCTCATTAACAAAACAGACAACGCATTCCCAAATGGGACCATGTGGTAGGCACAGAAGCTATGACATAACACATCACAAAATGGAGGACACAGCAAGCTGTCCAATCTCCTTTATGAACCACAGCATCCTATTTGTAGGGCCATGCCCAATTATTCTGTGGGAGTCCTCAAGACTAGAACCAGAAGAGCCAAATTAAACAATTAACTGCAGCATATGTGGGGTCAACAGATACGTGACCCAATCAGGCAGCATAGTTTAGTGGTTGAATCATGGTTCCCCCAGCAAGGCTGCCTGGGTAATCCTGGTTCACTAGCGGTGTTACTTTGGTGGAATTATTTAACCTCTCTGTACTATAATTGCTCCACATGTAAGTGGAAGTGATAATGATTACTATCTTTAGGGTTGTTATCAGGATGCAGTGTGCTAATGTTTGTAAAACACTTAGGACACTGCGAGGCACACAGTAAAGTGTTGGGAGTAATTTGTGTTCCTCTCCTGACACAAGTTCTGGGCAATGAAAGTCTAAAGTGGAAATCTTTGTATTTATGCCATATTGATATAAAAGGAAATAAGGTAGCAATATAACTTGCAGAAAGGGCACTCACCTTGTTTAAGAACTTAATTAGGCCAATACAAACAGTAATATCAAAACTTCTCTGGGTGTTCGTGTAGCTAAGGGAACAGCTATTAAAAGGCATAATCATTGCTATTAAGAACATTACTGAAAGAGCAAGGGGTGATGGAAAGAACTAACTAGGCTTTTTACAATTACGTGGACATTCCATTCTGGGAAGCATTTTACTTTTCAGCTAGAGAAATGCTTATTTTCCTCTGGATCAATTTCAAAGCCCTGTTTTAGAGAACAGGAGCTTGTGCTTGGGAAGTGTGTCACTGTGCATAGATTATGGGACGATGATGGATGGTCCAACAATTACTAGATCCAACAGTTATCAGCATAGGAAAGTATGTCACAACCAAGCCCGGTGGAGCGATCTTAAAGGAACCAGCCTCGAGTGTCCATTCTTCCGACCTGTGCAAGTGGGCACTGACTAGTGCCCTGGTGCCACAGTGCTTACAGGTTGGGTTGCTAAAGGCAAGGTCAGCAGTTTGAAACCACCAGCTACTCCAAGAGAGCACAATGGGGCTTTCTTTTCCCCATAAAGGGTTACAGTCTTGGAAGCTCACAGGGGCATTTCTACTCTGTCTCCTTGGCCCATTATGCGTTAGCATCAACTCAATGGCAGTGAGTTTGGTTTTGATTTTTGATGATTGTGCTGATGGAATCTCAGGTGATGGTTGTTACAGACTGAATGACTCGGGTTTTAGGAAACATATCTCTGGAAAACGAATGATAAAACCTCACACATGCCCAGTTCACGAGTGAGACTGAGATTTCAAAACAGATGAATTGGAATTTTCTTTGTCGCTATATTAAAATAGAGGTGAGTAAGCCTAAGTTCAAAGGAGCAAGACTACAATCTTGAGTGTCCTTCCAAGGGGACAGTGATAAAAGGATCAATTCCTCTGGGTGCTTTAATTAGACTAAAGGACTGTTTTAGGAAATACAGAGATTTTTAACATCCCTGTATCTCTTATAGCTCTCTTTCGTTATTGCTAATACTCCAGAGTAGTCTGAGCCACTTGTCCATCGTTGGGTGAGAGGGGTTGTGGAGAAAATAAAGGAACAGAACAAAGGGAAGATGGGCCCCACACCTGCCCCTCCAGTTGAACTTGTTAATAGGGAATGACACTGTTCCAGTGGTTTTCACCTATGATTTCCAGAAATAACTGCTGGACCCAAAGTGATTATTGACCCCAGGCGGAGTGTGAACTGTGGGAGAAGCAAGAGGTGGGACGATGCAATGGAGAGGGATGGAATTTATTATTACATTTCCTTGTTGTACATGGGGTCACTATGAGTTAGAGCCCATCACTCAATACTACCCAACAGCACAACAATAATAGGTAATAGAGGAAAGTGAACTTCTTGGGTTGTATATGGGTTAATGATCCTGATTTTTACCCAATAACAAATGTAACAGTTCACTTGGGCAAGATACATTTGAGAATAATGATGGTTGTAATCATCACCATCATCATACTTATTAGTATCATGGGAACCTATCATTTTGGGAACCTATAAGCCAAGCACTGTGCCACATTATTTATACTGTGTCATTTAAGATGCAAAACAATCCTATAAAGTAGATTTTATGACCATATTGTTGGTAGGGGGAAAAACAAAACAAAATGAGATAAGAAACATGTTAAGAGTTGTACAGTTAGTAATAGAGTTAGGATTAAAACTCAGATCCATCTGACTCCCAAGTGTGTGATCCCAAATTTCCCTATGTCCTTGTATGTGCCAAGGCATCCTGACTAGCAACACGTGGAGGGGGTTATACAGTATCATCAAAAGGGGGGGGGGATGAGGAGCTGATAGCAAGGGCTCAAGTAGAAAGCAAATGTTTTGAGAATGATGAGGGCAACAAATGTACAAATATGCTCGACACAATGGATGGATGGATGGATTATGATAAGCGTTGTACAAGCCCCCAATAAAATGATTTTTTTTAAAAAGACATGGCTGCACCTTCCTGCTGAGACTGTTGGAAGAACTGGAAGTGATCCAGTGACCTATCTCCTGATACATGATAAGAATGAGTAAGTTATATGACATTTTAGCTAGTGGCTGGCACCAATTTAAAAAATGTCAGGGAAGTCTTTAGTTTGAAAGAAATGGAGGGAGCTGTGACAGGACTGGAAGGCTCTGTGTCAGAAGAGCCCTGGTGCCATTTCAAGTCATCCGTGCACTCCGACTCTGGCAGTGGCAGGGGAACATTGGACCATCTGCTGGAGAGGAAATATACACAGGGATATGAAACGGGCTGGATGTGGTAGGATGCAGCCATGAAATATCATCATTTTTTCTCATACCATTGCCTTCAAATCTGTTCAACCAGGTCACGCTTCCTTTCTCTTGGTCATTACCTTGGCTCATTCCATAGATGTTCTGGTTCCTTGGAAGCATTTGAAGATCCTCATTTTCTAGTGAGTAAAAAGTCAAGTGCCATCTGCATCAAATTCCCAATCCCTCATCCAATTTAAGGAAGCTCTTTCCTAGCTCAGACCTGAGCAGCAGTCGGGCAATGTGCGGCCTGCTCTTTTGCTTTGGCTCTCCTCCACTTCAGAAGACGATAGCACTCCTTTCTCCTGGGCCCTCCCACTGTTCTCTACCAGTGCCTGTGGAGGAGTGGAAGACTCCTAGGTCCCACTGAAGGGGCTACCTTCACCCAGCTTTACACTGGCAGGGTCCCAAATGGCTGGTTACACACATATCACAACCACTTGGGAATCTGTAAGAGTAGTTTGGAGGCCTGTTAAAATGTAGATCACCATTCAGTATATCTGGGATGGAAATACAAATTCTCAGCAGGGGCTCCAATTGGCTGAAAGCCATGCAATGTATAATGACTGGTGAATTTCAGCATCTCAGCTACCGATGGTCTTATCGCAGGCCAAACCCTGGACTGACCAGGCTATAATCATGGGTGGAGAATTTCCTCCTTCTAGTTAATCAAAATGTAAATCACTGACTCCCAGCCTTGATTACACATTTCAATCATGAGGAGGGCTTTAAAAACATAGTTTGAAATGTACCCAGTTCATTAAAATAAGAATGTGTTGGGACCAACTTAGATATATTTGTTTCAAAATTCCTCCCATGTGTTTCTAATTTCAGGCAGGAATGAGAGCCACCGATTTAAGGTAAGCCATCATTATTTTATACAGTTGCTTGGTCTTTAAGGAAATAGATATTGGGTTATGAAGCAGAAAGTCTAATACACATCTCCAGATAGTCCAAATGGAATGGGCAAAAGTTTCACTTATAACCCTTGACGTTTCACTTATAACCCACATTTCTAAATGCCTTCTCTATGATTGTAGACCAGAAAAATGAATGTTCTTTTAGTTGTTATAATAAACATAAGGATAAGTCAAAAAATACAGTTACAGCATCATAGAAACCTTTATTAAACAAAACTATTCAAGTAGGAAGCTGCTGCGTCTTGACATATCTTCCAACGAGGTCAATGCACTCCCGAGGGCAGTATTTCATCTTTCTAGCCCTTCCCCAAGTTATTCTCCATTTGTTGGTTTGCACCAGGGTAAAATAGCAGGTTTTGTTAAAACATTATTTTCGATAAATTTCTTATTGTGAATTAGTGGGGGGCAAGGGAGAGTTACATTTTTAAAAAAATGTATTAGCTGGGAGTGAATACCTATATCCCCTCATTTCATAGTTCAATCACATCAAACAGTATTGTACAATTGCTAGCAAATTCAATTTCCAAGCATTCTTTTCCTTCCTGAAGTCCCAGACATCATCTTCCCTTTATTCCCCGCCCCCACTCCTCCCACCACTGTACTCCACCCCACCCCACGCCAAACCCTTCTACTTGCTATCCCTATAGGTCTATCAATCCTGGGTTCCATATACTGAAAAACAGAAAAACATATAACACAGCTTCAAGAGGGTGACCCCCCCCCCATGCCATGACAGCTCTGAAATAAACCCTAATACAAACAAACAAAGCAAAACAAAATTACAGAAATGTTGAAAACTAGATCAGGTGTAGTGTACATCAGAGAGGGATCAACTGATAATGTTTTAACTGTTCAAGTCAGGCTTATCCCTTTTGCTTTCTATACTCGTCTCTCCACCGCCCTCTGTTCAGTCACCACTCTCCTCCCAGCCCTCTATTATGGATAGAGGGAGTTCAACTGAGGCTTATTTCTTATGTAGTTCCTACAAATATATCTTGGGTTCCCCCTGTCAAACTCTCAATTTAGGCTCTGATACGAACCCACTTGGACTTCCTGTTACGACTTGCAGCCCTTCAGTGACGGATGATGGTGCGCTTCTGCCACGTGGACTGAGTGGACTTCTCACTGACGTGGCTGCTTGTTTGGAGACAAGCCTTTAGGAGCCCAGACGTTGTTTTATCAGATAGCAGAGGATCATCTCATGTGTTCGCCACATTTTGCTATAGCACCCATATCTTCTGTGTTCCCTTCCTGAGGGCGAGTCAAATGGCATTTGGGGGCATCCTTGACAAAGTCAAATTATGTTCCTTTGATAGTGTTTTTGTTTTTTGTTTTTAGTTTTGGGGAAAAATAAGTCTAAAGGGGCAAGATCAGAGTGGAAGGATGGATGGTGTAAGGTTTCCCAACAAACTCTAAATGGGCGGCCCTTGCCACCCTTAAAGAAGGAGGGTGTTCACTGTTGGGATGGGGAAAAAAATTCATGGCAGAAATTTTCTGGTTTTTTAATCATCAGTGCAGTTTTTGATTGTCTTAAAATTTCTTCTTTATAAGCTCCCAATATCTTTCAGTGTCCTTTGACACAATCGACCAAGATTATTCTTTGCAATCCCGCCCCCCCCACCCCGCTCCAAAAAACGGAAAGTCATTGTGACCTGAATGGATCTCTCTGTGCTGAATTGAACTGGTCTAACCGAAACCACTGTTTGACTGGACCATTTCTTTGAAGCACCCGTGTGCAAATAAAACAAGCTTACAGGGAGAAAACTTGTCTACAGCCATGCGCTGACCACGGAGACACAATTGAACACATTCTAGATGGATAAACCATGTAGTTATGAACGAGAACCCTGGTACTTTTGGACTCCTCCTGCTATTTATGAATGCACTCGTATCTGCCGCCAGCTCCCATTTAGCCCACTGAAAATACTTCCATAAAGAGAAGACAAAAAGGGAAGCAAAGTTTTCTGGCGCCAATGTGAGGTCATGTGATCATGACTCAACACTATGGTGACAGGTCGGACTCAGAGCTGCTCCACAGGGTTTGCTAGGGTGTAAATCCTTTTTCTTTCCTTCCTTCCTTCCTTCCTTCCTTCCTTCCTTCCTTCCTTCCTTCCTTCCTTCCTTCCTTCCTTCCTTCCTTCCTTTCTCTTCCCCAACCCTGAGTGTAAATCTTTGGGGAAGCAGACAATTTCATCTTTTTTCTTCAGAGTAGCTGATGGCTTTGAATTATTGACCGTGCAATTAGCAGCCCAATGCTTAATCTACTGTGTTACCAGGACTCCTTAGAAGTAACTAAATGCTCAACAAGAACCCAATCAACATTAAAAGAAACATATTTAGCTATAGTTGTGGGTGGTTGAATTGTGTGTCTCCCCCCAATCCCATTCCCCCCAAGATGTTTAAATGTTAAACCTAGTCCCAGGGCTTTCGAAACCCAAATCAAAGTCTCTGCCAATAAGTGGATTCTGACTGACTGGACATCTTTGCAGGAGTAGAAAGCCTCACCCTCCTCCCAGTGCTTTCAAAGGTGAGCTTGTTTGAAAATGATGTCTTTGCGGATGTAATTAGGTTAATATTAAGTCATGCTGGTTCCAGATGGGTACTAATTCAATATGACAGACGTCCTTATGAAAGAGAAAAGAGATACAGACAGGTCCACGTGGAAAACAGCCTTCTGAGAGAGTCCTGCTGACAACCCTGAACTGAGAATAGCAGCCCCTGGAACAGGATACGTGTCTGTTGTTGAAGCTGCCAGTATGTGGCGTCTGGGATGGCAGCCCTGGGAAAGCTATTAGCCCCGAGAGTCAAGTAATGCAGTCACGCTTACTGACAGCATCCCCGTCTTTTCCTCATCTAATGCTCATAACAAAGTTGTGAAGCAGGCCATGCGATTGTTCCTGTGTAATGAGTGCAGATTCTGAGACCCCCAGGGAGTAAGCAACTCAGCAGAGGTTGGGAGTAACAGCCCAGATTCCGGTTCTCTTTCCCCCTCCTCACAGGAACAGGAGTGCTCTAGATTCAACGGATCGTCAGTGGGTCCAGCGCCTACCCAAATTCACAGAGTAGGAGGCAGAACGAACCACCATTAGCGCCTGAGTTGATTTAATAGCTATCATGAGTCAGAAAAGCTGACTAGTGGGAATGATTGGAAATGAGCAGTGGAAATTGCTTTCAATGTAGCACCCATGAATCAATGGTTCTTGCTGATTTGAACAGTTGGAAAGAGTTTACTGATATGAATTCGGAAAGGCAGCTGTAGGAAGGCTCCGGGGATGAATCGAGCTTTGTCAGCCTTCACAGAGGGCTTCTGGCTTCTCATGTGGTTTCAGGAACGGCGAGCGGAGTGGGAATTGATGAAACTCTCTGAACCCAAAGCCCCACAGCAGGAGAGAATTTGGAGGTTGGCCACAGATGTACCAGGAAATTCCTCCATGTATCATTCCAGGTCTAAGCATTCCAGTTAAATGCACAGTGGAGCATGACATTCAAGGATTGCAAGTATTTTATTCCAATTAGCTACTTGATTTATTCCAGCAATAGAAAATGAAATATTGTTAATAATATGACATAGACCAGCTCATCATGGTCTCCATCATTGTACATTATAGCATTCATTTGAAACTCGGAATTCATGTTAACTGCAACAAGGACCCCTGGTTATGTGTTGGGCTGGTAATCGCAAAGTCAGCAGTTTGGA
>NW_022103900.1:6730842-6747652 GCF_000313985.2 Echinops telfairi
GTCTAAAGGTTTATTGTGAACTGGTGAAGGTTTATAGAGCAGATTAACATTGCGGCAGATGTTAAATACACATGCATAACTATCTTTTGTCACACCTATACATCTATTCATGGTATAATCCCACTCTGCTTCCCCACCCATCCAGCCTGTGGTAGAACTCAGGAATGCACATCAAATGAATTCGTAGACTAATATAAGGACCTTATCCCTTTTTTTTTAACATCACCATAAGGGGCAGTTCTACCCTGTCCTGTAGGATCACTATGAGTCAGAACTGACTAGATGGCAATGAGTTTTTTTGGGTTTTTGAATAATAATTTAGCTGAAAGCTCCCTCAAACTGTTGTTAACCCGTCTGTTCTGATTCATGGAGATCTTGTGTGCTTCAGAGAAGAGCCCTCGCTGCCGAGGGTTCATCCTGTCACCTTTCTGAAGCAGGCCACCAGGCCTTTCCTCAAGGTGCCTCTCAATCGATGTGCCCCATCAGCTTTTCAATGAGGAGCCGAGCACCGAACCCTTGGCACTGCCCAGGGAGTCATACAATAATATCATCTTTCATCACTGCCACCTAGTAGGTCCTGATTCGTTAGCAACCAACCCTGCAAGACAGAGTAGAACTTTCCCTCCGAGTTTCCAAGACTGTAAATCCTTCCAGGAGTAGAAAGCCTCAGCTTTCTCCTGTAGTGTGGTGGGTACTTTTGAACACATGACCTGGCAGTGTGCTACCGTATCATTCTATATTACATTTTAAACCAGTTGGTGGCACTGTGGATTAGGCACTGGGTTGATAGCCGTTTGGTCAGCAGTTCAAACCCGCCATTGGTTCTTCAGGAGGCAGCTGAGGCTGTCTATTCTCATAAAGATCTAGTCTCGGAGACCCTGCATCGAGTGACTGTGCGTCAAGATTGACGTGATGCAACTTGGTTGGATCTTGTTTGGTTTAAGCTTTACATTAAAAAAAAAAAAGAAGGCAACTTAACTGACCATGAAAATCCAAGCCCTCTTCACCTCTGACAGTGACCATGTCAGCCAGTGGCCTCCTCTTATCATTGTTCAGATGCGGGTCTCTCACGGTCTTAAAAACATTTTGCCGCGCCCTGCTTGGACTTTCTGTGTGCTCCTTATCAACACAGTCGCATTTTGCATCTGCTTACTAAGTACTCACATAGTGCAAACATTCATCATTTTAATGACCACATCTTACCCTGATATGAAAATCCCACAGTTTGCTGCATCCCTCCCTAATAGTTGAGCATTGGCGTGGTTACCCGTTATGTGCCCTTACAGATACAGCGGCGATAACATCTTTGTATAAGTCAACTTAAAAGCTATTTCTTTAGATAATTCCTCCACAGGGAATACGAGCTCGCAGGGCGGCGTCCTTTCCATTAGCTCCCATCGTATCAGGACACGTTATAAACTAAGGCCCTCATTGGCAATGCCATGATCGCTGGAAGGGGGCAGAGGGCACCTGGTCACCCCTCTTCTTCCGTGCATGCTTCTATTATGATGACGAAGTCACATGGCTTCCGACCCCTCCCCAGCCAACGGCTGTGAACAGCATTCAACGTCCCGACAGGACACCGCAGAGACCCGCGTCACTTTGTGGCCGGCCCAGAGACCATGCAGTGTGCATGCTGTCCCTCTGCCCTGCCCTTTGTGTGGTGTCGTCGGACAGCACTCGGGACACACCTTAGGGAAGGAGCTTGCAGAGGACAGGGGAGCCTGGGAAACCCCATAGTGGTCATCGCTTCGAATCGTCAGTGCTGCTCACTTCAGACCCATGCACTGCTAGCTCAGTTGCTGCCTGCACAGATTAGCCCACCGCTGCCACGGCCAGTGGCCATTTGCAGTTCCACTCCATGCAGTCGTTAGGCCTGGCTTCTGCCAGAGGTGAAGAGCTTGGAAAAACTGCTTTGCAACCTCAGGAGATGGGTGTTGTCCTCAAGACAGAGGACGTTAAGGGCGACAGCAACTTTGCTGAATTCCATTTCCTCTGACTGGCACTGAAGACCAAGATTAGCACCCCTTTCCCTGACCTTCCAGGACTCCCTGGGGAGCCGTGTGGACACCCTCACCCCTGTCTCACTGAAGTGTCCCTCTCTCTCTTCCTTATTCTTCCCTCGTAAAGGCATCAGCTCTGTTGGGGATACGAAAATAAATTCTCAGCTTGCTTCAGGGCAAGAAAATGTGTGGAAATGACGAGGCCTTAAACAATTTTTTTTTTCTCTTTCAGATTCTAGAAAAATCACTCCCACTCTGCGGGGGTGGGGTGGGGTGGGGGGAACACCACATGGTGACTCAGAGTCAGGCGCTCGGTGGAGGTGGGAAGGGAGTGTAAGGGACGGGGCACCTCCCTCGACTCAAGGAAATAATTGCACGGACGCTCAGCTTTTACCGTCTTCTCCCGCACTGTCATCGGTGGTCGCCGATACTGAGATAAATAGAACAATCTCCCCTGGTGGGCTGCAAGCATTTGGCAGTTTTATCCTCTGTGAACTCCTGTTGAGTTCCATGATTAAACCTCATCGAAAGAGGCATTATTATTTTTTTATCCCCTCTTCATTCTTACTAATCACTTTTGCTTCTCGTTCAAACTTCACTCGTTTGGAGTGGGATCATGGGTATGATGGGAGGCAGGTGCGGTGGATTTAAAAGTCTACGACTTGTCTACCTCATTCCCCCATGAGTGCAGAATTTTGCAGCAGAGTCTGCTTTTTGTTCTCTGCCAAACCGCCATAAATTAAACATCCCACCTGACTCTTGGCCCGTACATTGGGCCAACTCCCTACTAATCAGACACATCATCCAGTGTAAAGCTGAGTCAAACGGCGAATCTGAAATGCTTAGTCAAGGTCAGCGTGTTGGTTTCTCCACATTTTCAATAGTGCAATAACTCCGTGGCCTTCTGAATGCAGCACCCCATGGGGACCCGGCAGATATGCAGTCTTGCTCTCACACATTTAGGACGATTACTGAAATAATTCCAGGTTGATAGAAATAGCATTCGATTTAGAAAACTACGTGCATAATTTTCTACTGAGGATCTCAAAGTGCACGGTCTGCCCAAGGATCTGGGATAGGCACATATAATGACCTGTTTTATTTAGAGCATAATTCAGATAAACGTACCATCTCCATTTGGATGAGCTGATCCTCGTGTGTTTGTACACGTAAGCATCTGAAAGGTATTTTGTTTAGAGAGGATCTTGGTAAGAGGGGAAATTCATATTGTGAAAATATGTGAAATATTTACCCAGGGTTTGAAGAGTTATGCCTCATCTTACAGGACAAATGCTGACATTTCTTCATGTGTACTTAAAGGATGCTCCCTGGGCTTTAAACAACCCACCCAAACCCACGCAGGTACCGCCACATTTCCCTCTAGACTTTCCCCAACATTTCCACTATCATTGGCTTTCTCTACAGTTGCTTTCCCCCCTTCTTAGCTCCTTCATTGTATTTAGAACCTTGGTTCATACACTTCCTCCAAGCCACTGAATCCAGGACCAGTATGACACTTGCTGTCCGGGATTTAGCCTTCAGCTGCTGCCAGAATCATCGCTCTACCCTTGTGTCTCTGGGTTCGCCCATCACATCCATGAGCAAGAGGCAGGCAAACCCTCTCATAGTCCTCGTGGTGTAAGACCAAAGCCACTGTTATCAAGCGGATTTAGACAGCCCATAGGGTTGCCAAGAGTGTAAATCTGTATAGAAGCAGACTGCCATATCTTGCAGAGTGACTGGTAGGTTTGAACCATTGACCTTTCAGTTAGCAGCCAGGCACTTACCCACTAAGGCTCCTTCCAGGGGTTCCAGATAGGGAGAAATACCCATTGTCCTTTTTCCATCTTAAGTGGGAAGAAGGTTGGAGACTCAGAAATAGGCATGTGGGAGGGTGGACAACAGAAAAGTGGGTGAAGGGAGACGTCGGACAGTGTAAGATATGGCAAAATAATAATAATTTATAAATTATTAAGGGTTCATGAGGGAGAGGGGAGCGGGAAAAGAGGGTCAAAATCAGGAGCTGATACCAAGGGCTGATACCAATGTTTTGAGAATGATGAGGGCAACAAATGTACAAATGTGCTTGACACAACTGATGTGTATATGGATTGTAATAAGAGTTGTACGAGCCCCAATCAAATTATTTAAAAGAGATAAAGAGGCATGTGGGCAGACATTAACATTAGCTCTTGAGCCCAATCCTCAGAACTCTGAGGGGTTTTGGTGCCACCCTCTTCCTCTTCGGTTCCCGAGACTACATGGCGAAAAATGGCGACAGGCCTTACTAAATGGAGGGCTGTATCCATCTGGGCAGCCTTTAACTTCAAATAAAAATAGGTGACACACCTCGAGCCCTGCGAAAGAACTTATAAAGAAACTACGTGCTTCGATTTTGCTGGGAATGCAAGGGTGACACCATGCCTTTCAGAGCTCATCCTCTGGATTAGCTCAAAAATAATGCTATATGCTTTTTGATTGTATCGGAAATGTCTGATTGGAAATCAGTCACATTTTTCCCCCCAAAATGTTTGATCAGAAAAGCAGTTACACAATTGCTTTCTTTTTTTTTTTTTTAGCTGTAAAATTGCGACTATTACAAAACCCGGGGAACTAGGAACTAGTAACCAATTGCAGTGTGGTGAATTATTTAATGTGACCAGTCTAGTCCTAGTCTTTGTAACTTCCACTAGGTGAGTAGGTGGGACCAGGCACAGGGACTGTTTGAAGACCTCATGAGGGAATTGTTAGTCTTCCATCCCCCTTGTTTAAAACGAGCCACTTCAGAAGGAACGGGAGGGGGGGGGTCTCACGGCCATAAAGAAAGAAGAGCCAGGTGTGGAGGTCATCGAGTTTGCTGTGTGCTAAACTGCCTTGATCCAGATTGAGCCGTGACACCAGAGGGGTAACGATAGCACAGCAATAGCACCAAGGCTCCGAGCATAAACAAAGTGGTCAGCTCCCTAGCCCACACAGCAAGTCAGCTGAGTCCCTCCAGACAGGAGGATCACCTGCAGAGTGGGTTGCCTCCGGCACTTAAACCGGAGACACAGATGTGCGGATCCACAGAGCTAGGGCTGAGTGCCTTCAGGCTGAGTCCTATGGAAAAGTTGGGTGGGTGCCCTTTGGACATTTACTGGCAGCGCTAATTACAAGAGCTTTGTAGCATTCCTCAAATAGGGCAGAGCTGAAGGGACTGTGTGGCTGAGAGACAAGGACCAGAGAGCAGGGCGCCTGTATGTACAACTGAAGTGAGGCCCTCCTGCCTGGAAGAGGTGTATCTTGAGCCTTTCTGATCTTGAATTATAACCTGTATGGTCTGTGAGGCCATTGCAATGAATTCTCAAACCTAGTAGAGAAGCAGAGAGTACCTTGAGAGGGATGGTTGGTGTTAGAATTGGCAGTTCCTAGAGCTCACTTAAAATCATTAATGTGTTACACAGTTGACTAATTGGCTCATATACACCTATTTACCAGTGGTTTTTACTCTTTGTGTTTAACCAGTTATCCTGGGAGGTGTCCTTCAGCACCGATGTGCTGGACTGAGTGGGTTCTGAGTCTTCTTCAGGCCACGGTCTCGCTTGATTCCCCCTGTCTTTGTAACAGCGTTGTTGTTGGTTGCCATTGAATTGGCTTCTATGCATCGTGATCCTGTGTCCAACAGAAGCAATGGTTGGCTGGGTTATGCTCAGTGCTGAGGCCACTGTGTATTGAGTGCCTTCCAACGTACCAGGGAGCTCTGGTGGCATAGTGGTTACATGTTGGGCCAACAGTTGGGACCCACCCACCGCTACTTGGAAGAAAGACTTGACTTTCTACTCCCATAAAGAGCTACAGTCATGGCCACCCCCAGGGGCAGTTCTACCCTGTCCTATAGGGTCACTATGAGTCAGAATGGACTCGAGGGCAGTGAGTTTGGTTTTGGGTTTTTCAATCGACTGGTCTCAGTCCACAGCTGTGCCACACAGCCTTCTGTTGGTGTGGTGGCTTTCATCGGATCATTTTCATAAGTAGGTCTCCAGGCGTCTCTCCTCATCTGTCAGTCTGGAGCCCTGGCAGACAGGAACCATCCTGCTGGCATTTGATATAATGGTGGCATGGCTTTCTAGAATTACAGTAACTTTGAAGTTACTGTCAAACTGACAAACTAGCTTAATAACACAAGACTCCTTAATTCTTTCCAGACAATATTTGAAAAATGAATGCAAAGATAACAAATCCGTGGGCCACATTACACAGTCAGCTTCTAGAACAGCACGGAAATGAGAAACGTAGAATTTTACCCAAGAGCTGGAGGCGGCGTCCGCCTCTCACACTACACACACCTCCGTTTCTGAGGCCCATCCCCCGGGGAGTACTGAAACCAGTGAACAGCCAGGAGCAGCTGTGGGGTTTCCATTTTCTAAATTCATCTTTTCTTTGAAAGAACCTTCTTCCTATAGCCCCTAAACTGGTGACTCACTTACAAGAACATGGCAGCTTTTGCAGGTGAACTCTGAAGGGCCTTTTTCCTTGTTCTTCTGGGTATACGCTGCCTCTGACCGCGGAGTGACACAGGGGCACCAGCTCAGGCTGCCTGCTGGATGCAGTTGCACTTCAGAGATGAGACCAAGTTGAAGCTCATAGCGGAAACTTCAGCAGACATCATTTCTATGGTTTCAGAAAAGTACCATTTGGGCAGTGTCAGGGACAATTCCACACAGCTGTGCCTCTGAAACATAACAATCTACTCCATAAGTAAGGATGAGCCAGGCAGGCGCGCACTTGCACGAGTACATCACGATTAGGTACTAACCATATGATGCGAAAGCCTCTCTAGAAGCCTGACAGGCCAGTTTCTGCTAGAGCAACTGACGGCCCATGGAAAGGTTTTGACAACAGATAGCTATGCCCACTCTTACCTGGTGCCAGCAAGTTCACTGTGACTCAAAGTGACCCGACAGGACAGCGTAGACAGCCTATGGGTTTCTGAGACTGTAAATCTTTTCAGGAGTAGAAAGCTTCATTTTTTTCACCTGCAGCTCTTCATCGATATCATCCTAATTGCTGCTTTCTCTTTGTTAGTCCGCTTTTACCATTATAGTGGGCCTTACAAGGCATAACGTGCCTTTCTTAAATAGCATGCCTGCCTCAAGTTGATTGAGGAAAGCGGGCTCTTGTTCCATGCATGCACAGAGACGTCACTGACAGCTCGCTGGGATGAATGAGAAAACTGACCGGACTAAGGGTTCTGGCCACTCCATGCCCCATCAGCTATCCCCAGAACGCAGGGTTCAATGTCTCAGCCGAGCAGTTTTGAGGGTCTAACACAAAACATCGCGTGCTATGAGTTACTTTCCTACAGCACTTGCCATTCAAGATTCTCTGACCCATAGGACGGCTGACATGAGCTCCCAAGTCGCGGTTTTCAGAGATCATCTCGAAGAGGCTGGAGGTTGTAGAGGAAAGGTTGTAAAATGAAATCCTGCATTGCGTTTTCTCTAGTCAATCTGAACCGTGCAGTAGGGTCCACCAAGGAAGGCTGATCTTGCCAGTTAGCGGCCAAGGGAGTTTCCCAACACTCACCTTTGGAAATAGACTTTAAAATGTTGCTTGCTTCTGGGACATGTGCTGTTCAATAAAGGGGGCTACATATGGGGCAAATCTTTTAATAGTTCTGCACAATCCTCTGAGCAGATGGATAACACACTATCATCCAGTGATTACTCTGAGATTAATAACAGTTACGAGTTTGAGCGGCACTGTGAGAACAATACCATATGTGCTCCTCCACCACTTACTGCTCTTTTGGGTGGTTGTTTTCATAAACAGGCTTTTAGATTTGGCCTTTCTTGAGGGGCCTGGAGGCACACAGTCCCTGGACACATGATATGACCGGTACCTACAAATTAGTGTGAGGCACTAATAATCCCGCAGAGCATGAATATTGGTTTGTCTTTCCACAGTCACTCCCAGTGTAGTAGCTATGACCGATAAACACCAAACAATGAGGAAAGAAAAGCTTATTGATTACTAAGGGCTAACTGCATGAGAAAAACAGGAAATGACTTCCGGATGTATTTTATGTATGTCAGGGACTTTCCCCAACAAGAAGACAACGCACCTATCATAGCAGGTCCTACTTAGAGAAAATCTATTTGGCCTTAAGATATTTGCTGGCTGAAAGCATTTCCATTGGCTTCCCAATGAGCCTGCCATTCACTTCTAATCATGCAGATCATTAAATTAAGAGGATATCCACAGGGCAAGCAATGGTGACCCCCTGGTGGCAGAATAGAGCTGATTCACAGAGGAGAACTGCCTCAGAGGGCTTTCCTGGGGACAACAATCCAAATCCTTACAGGATCAGATTTCCAAATCTTCGTTCATGGAGCCGCCTGGTGGGGGCTCAAACCACCAATGAAAGAAGGAGGCAGTTCCGCTTGGTTCTGATTTCTCAGGGGTTAGGACCGCTGCAGTGATCTAGCCACAATGACAACCTCACCACCATGGAGTCGATGCTGACTCATAGCGACCCTTATGGGCTTCTGGGACCGTCACTCTTTATGGGAGTAGAAAGCCCAGTATTTTCTCCTGTACAGCTGCTGATGGGCCAGCCATGTGGATTGCAGCCCAACTGGAAACCACTACACACCAATGTTTCCGCCTGCCTTGACAGAGCTCACCCCAAACTCTGTTATCAAAATATTGGTGTTTGATGTCCTTACTCATCGGTAGACATCTCAGGAACACTGGCCACATTCTTATGAGGAGGTTAGGAGAAGATGCAGGTAGGAGACTTAGCCTACAGGCATTGACTTCCCCCACTGGGACCCTGGAGAGTTGTTGTCTGACTGGGTCCCACCAATCAGCCCAGCGGGACTGACTGACAACAAACCTTTTGTTTTATACATAACCCATACCGGTTTCCCACAAGGTCCTAGGAGGTGTCATTTGTGGGTTGCGGATGGCTTAGCTGTAGCTCTGATCTCTATCACTAGATGCTAGTCCCAAACCCCACAGTCGTTACTACCAAGTCGATTGTGGCCCTGAGTGACCCCGGAGAACAGAGTGAAATGACCCAACAGGGTTCCCAAGGCTGGGAATCTTCATGGAAGCAGATTGCCACGTCTTTCCCCTTGGAGCGCACGCCTGTGCAGTTCAAACTGCCGACCTTTCAGGTAGCAGATCATTTTAACCCCAGTGCCACTAGGGCTCCTTTAATGCCAGCAGAGCCTCCTAATTCCAGTTGCAACTGAGATGTCTCCAAGATATTGCCATGTGATCCTTGAGGACAAATCCCCACGGGTTGAAAACCACTGCTCTCAGTACATGGGCAGTGGACTCTGCCTATGCAATGCTCTGAACTGTACTTGCTAATTAATCACTTGTGTAGGCATCCACCTGAAATGATGCCAAATTGTTTGTAGTTGCAAAATTACTGTAGAAAACTGATCTCAAAAGATTGTCAACGTTCTCCTTTAGGGAGATGCTATGTTAATAGGAGGGAGCCTTGGGGGACCGGTGGGTTAGATTTTCGACTGCTAAAGGTGAGACTGGCTGGCAGTTTAAACGCACCAGGAGCTCCTTGGGAGAAAGATGGGGCTCTCTAATCTTGGGAAGATGTATAATCTCAGAAATTCTACATGGAGTGAGTCAAATGGACTAAATGGCAGTAGGTTTGGTTTTGGTTATTATAATATGAGAGGAGGATTTTTCACTTAAGTTAGTAGATGATGATTCACAATGACTATTTGTAGCTGATATTTGTTAAATCTTTTGGGGTGCATTTCCATATTAAGTAGTACTTTTTGGTTTAATTTTCATTTCTGTTATTACAGAAACTCATTTTTAAACCCCGTAATCCCAGCACTTGATGAAACAGTAGCATTGTATATTTTTAATTTTGCTAATTCTGGTATGCGCCTGATAGGCAGAAAACTAAAGAGTGACTTTAATAGGCACTTACTCTTCTTTTTTATTAAACAGTGTAAAAAATGCTGAGATTTACTTTCACTCAAAGTAAGGATTTTTTCCCCCTAGACAAAAACCAAGCCAAACAACACCAAACTCAGTCTATATGTGCAAAAGGAATTTGGAATTAAAAAAAAAACCTACCAAATCCACTGCCATCACTGTGACTCTATAGGACAGAGTAGAATTGCCCCTGTGGGTTACCGAGGTGCATGTGGTGGGTCCAAACTGCTGACCTTGTAATAAGCAGGCCAGATAGTAACCCACTATGCCCTAAGGAATTTGGAGTTTGGGTCCCTCCCAATTCTCTTAGCAACCCAGTCCTATTGGCCACCATAGCTCCTTTTCCTTAGATGTTTAAAGAGCAGATACTGTCATTCAATACTGTTCCCATTGCGCAGCCCGGAAAACCAAGACAGGAGACCAAGAAGGATAAATTCCATGACATGTTTGTTAACAAGCATGCGAGAGACCGAGGGCCCACTGAAAGTGGGGACCTTCCTGGCCCGCCGCAAGGCTGATTAATCCACATCTAGACTGTGAACCCAATTTCCCCTAAAGCTTATTGAGTGTCTCCTTATGTGTCAGCCACCTCATCCAGAACCTTCACCCGTGTCCTTTAATTTACTGCTGACGAAACCCTTAGTCATCAGTTCTGTCACCCGCTTTACAGGAGACCGACGTGGAAAGCAATTTGCCCAAGTTTAAGAAATGGTGAGTGGCAGAAATGGGATCTGAACAGGGCCCTTTGAAATCCAAGATCTTCTACTATTGCTGCAGGTGTGTGTGTGTGTGTGTGTGTGTGTGTGTGTGTGTGTCTGTAATTTTTCCCTGGCAATTTCCTATAAAACACTCTCTCTGAAAGCTGCCAGCTCTTCAGAATACTTCATTTCTTTATCTCCATGTGTGAGTCAACTGCATTGCAAGGATGCTCAGCGGTGGGAAAGACCATATCCAGGTTGGAGGGGTTGGGAAGGAGCACAGAGGTCAGAAAGTCTGGGTGAAAGTGGAGGGACATTCTGGACCAGGCCTGTAAGTGTGTGGTGTGCATGTGCGTGTGCGTGTGCGTGTGTGTGTGTGTACGCACGCATGTACAGTAGCACAGTGGTCTAAACACACAGTGATGGAGTTCGTTTTCTGATGTCCTTTCAAACCTGGCTTCCTTGCTTTGGTTCCATGCTCCTGCAGGGTGGTCTGCTGATGCCGCTCTTATTCCTGTTGGTAGCTCCTGATGTGGCACTGTGTAGCTAGTGAAGCGCATTTTCCTATCATTATCTGATTTAGAAAACGTGGCTGCCAGTCCTGCGAAGTAGTCCATTGTGTCGCATTGTGGTGACGCACACAGTATTAGTTCTTCGTGTGTTGGGCCACAGAGAGCTCTGTTTTACAAGGTCCCTGTGAGTTAATTTCTAGAATTCCAATGCTGCACAGTATTGTTGGCGCTACAGATCTTAGGAAACTTGGAGATGACCTGAACGTGATATTTTAAAATCCCTTTTGGGTAAAAGGTGGAGCCCTAGTGGTGGAGTGGGTTACACGTTGAATTGCTAACCGCAAGGGCAGCAGTTCGAAACGATTGCCTTGAGGTAATCTTTAAACCATAAACCAAAAACACCCTCTCAAGCCTTCTGAAGGTCAAATGCATTTAGACTGCAAGCCTTCTGAAGGTCAAATGCATTTAGACTGCGAAAGAAAATCTGTCTTGATTGAGCTTTTACACTCTATTACAGTGTCTCTGTGTGGGAGCCAATGGACAGCAGCATTTGATCTGTACAGGATCCAATGGACAGTTTAGAGGGGCAGTGAGTTTACGTTAACGGAGGAGGATGAACTCAGAAGAGGAGGGTGCAGATGGTTGTACAACTCAACTGTGTCATAAATGTCCCTGAGGTGTGCATGTAGACTTTGGAGAACTGGTATATGTTCTTCCGTGTGTATTCCCATCCTCAACAACAACATCATATTTACTGTGCCACGAAAGTAGAATAATTCCCTTCCAAAAGAAACCCAAGGAAAATGTCGTCAGTGTGATGTTGTTGTCGATAGGTGCTGTTGAGTTGGGTCTGGCTCCTGGTGGCATGAGGTCCCACTGAAGAATGCACTGCGTGGTCCTGTGCCTCACCACCCCTGCGCAGTCCACGTGGTCCTGTGGCTCACCACCCCTGCGCAGTCCACGTGGTCCTGTGGCTCACCACCCCTGCGCGGTCCACGGGTCGTGGCCGTCGCTGCGTCAGTGACATTTATGACGCATTTTGAGCTTCCTCTCTTTCCCGGATCTTCTCTTACCAAGCATGCTGTCTTCTTCAGAGGCTGGTCCCTCCTAAGAACCTGTCCTCAGTACTTGAGAGGACGTCTCCGCTTCTAAGGAGCACGCTAGCTTCTCCCAGATGGATTTGTTTGTTCTTTCGTGCGTCCGTTCAGAATCCTTCACCCACCTCATGACCGAATGGCATCGACTCTCCTTCAGTCTTCCATACTCATCCTCCTGCTCTGGAATGCATGTGAGGCTACTGGGAACACCGAGGCCTAGATCAGGTGCACCTTAGTCCTCAGAGTGATGTCTTCACTTCTAACACTTCAGAGAGGTCTTGGGCAACAGATTTGCCAAAGGCACTACGTCTGTCAGTTTGTTGCACCACGGCGGTTTACATGTAGCTGTGACATGGGAAGCTAGGCCACTGGCGCTTCCAATGCCAGAAGTGCCACCTTCAGCAGACCTTCCTGATTAAGACAGGCTTGGAAGAGGGTCATCAATCTACTTCTGAAAAAAATGGGTCAGCGAAAACCTTACCTCAAGAAAAGTGATATTAGAAACTCTAAATCTTTTCTGCCTAAGGGGTTAAGGAAATGTTTTCCGTTAGCTGGGGAAAATCTGCATTTAAGAAATTAGGAAACATTTGGGCAGCTCGATTAAATGATAATAACCTCTTGAGAAGCATCAATAAAGTTTAATCAGTATCACTGTGTATGTTTAGATGAACTTGAAAAGAGTAAGAGACGTGGTATGTTATGCATTTGAAAGCACTAAAATGGCTAGGAGATTAATAAGGAAACATAAAACTAGTGTGACCTTTAATCCTGTAATTGCAAATGGAAATACATATGCACCTAATCAGAAGGCCTTGTGCTGCATATCTAAGAGGCAGGCCCGTCACTGACTCCCTGGGTCTCCCAACTTCACTGAGAGCTTCAGAGCGCGATCCTAGGGGCTGTAAACCATGAAGGAAGAGAGAGACATTTAGTCCCACGGTTCAAAACAGGGGCCCCACGGTCACACTGCTTTGAGTTCAGATTCAGAGTTAGTCATTTGTTAGTGGGGAAGCCTGGATCAGATATTTAACTGAAGTCTGCAGTTTCCTCATCCATAAAACAAGGAGACGCATGGCACCTCCTTCATAGGGTGGTTGTGAAAATGAAATCAGAAAATCCATAAAAAGCCTCTATGACACTGCCCGGTGCTGAGCAAGTGCTTAATAAATAGCATCGTGATGAGGGGGGGAAAAAGATGACTCTGGTCTTCCTCCTAATGGCACCTCTCAAAACCATTGATCTTCAAAGCACCTCCAGACAGTGCGCCTGGCCCGAACGGATTAATATCGTTTGCTTTGTGTTCATCAACCAATGTAATCATTCAGCGTACCAGCCTAATGTCTGGTATGAGAACGTTTGCCAGCATTTTCGGCAGTCATTAATGAGCCCTTTTAGCTGAAATAATCCTTTTTGGAAAACTCTAGAAATGGTAGTAAAATGTAGCATAACTTACAATGGTAATGATCTGGTAGGCAATTCTTGAGCAAAAAAACCAATTTCCTGCCAGTGCATGTTTAATCCTTGGAGAGCTTATCAGTTCCCAAACCAAACGAAACTCTCGGCCATCCACTCAAGGCTGACTCCGAGCGACCGCCTTGGGTGTGTGAGACTGGCTGTTGACGCGTCTGGCGGTTTCCCGCTGCAGACCAAGCGGATTGCAGCAAGGAGCAAGCACTACATCACTCGGGCATCTTGATCCTATCAGGTGCGAGGTACACACTCAGATGGTTCTAATCTGTGTGAGAGGAGCCCTGTTGGTGCAGTGGGTTGGGCGCTGGGCTGCTAACTCAAAGGGTGGGGGCTCGAACCTACCAGCTCTTCCCCACGGGAGAAAGACATGGCTGGATGCTTCTGCAGAGGCTGACAGCCTTGGCAACGCCGGGGAGCAGTTCTCCTCAGTCCTGGGCAGTCAGCATGGGTCCACCGGACAGAGGGTTTGGAATGTGCTAGTGATGGCGCTCTGTCTGTCTTCATTATGGCTGTTGTTAGGGGCCACAAAGGTGGTACCCACTCATCGCAACGCTATGGACAATAGAGCAAAACTCTGCCACTGCTTGCACCAGCCTCACCATTGTGCTTAGGCTCTCATTCACTGCCCCTCGACTTTACCAAGCATGATGTCCTTCTCCAGCGGCTGGTTTCTCCTGAGAGCCGATCCAAAGTACGTGAGGCGAAATATCGATCCCTGACTCTAAGGGGAATTGTGTCTGTACTTGTTCCCAGACAGATGTGTTTGGTCTTCAGGCTGCTGACTGTAAGGTCGGCAGTTAGAACCCCCTAGCTACTCCATGGGAGAAAGACAGGACTTTCTACTTCTATAAGGAGGTGCAGTCTTGGAAACCCACAGGGACAGGTCTACCCTGTCCTACCCGGTCGCTATGAGTCGGCATCGACTGGATGGCAATGCGATTGCATTTGGTTTGGTAATACTTCCCATATTCTTTGCCAGCCCCATAATTCAAAGGCAACAACAATTCTTCTTCGGTTTCCTTATTCAGTGTCCAGCTTTCCTGCAGGTGAGACCATTGAAAACACCCTGGCGTGGGTCAGGCACACCTTAGGCCTCAAAGTAATGTCCTGGCTCTTCAATACTTTACGTTAGTGTTTTCATAATTTCATACATTTGCAAAAGGCAGAGATATGTACACCCCAAAGTGAAGTTTATAGTGCAGAAAATAATTTATTTCAGATGAAAATAAAAATTCAAAACAACAACAAAAAAGGGGCAAACGAGTGGGAGGCACTTAGAGGGAGGGGGCGGTGATTCACTGCCAGCCTCACAACGCATTTGGCATGAAGTTAGTGCGGGCCGAAGTTAGAGCTAGTAGCCTACAGATTCCCTCCCACAACTCTGGCTGGTCCAGGACCCTCCAGCACGCAGACTGCCTGTCTGGACACTGTGTTCTGGCATCTCCAGGATAATCCAACTAATTCCATGCAATTCCACAGCACCTCCCCCCTTTCTGCCATCTCACCTTTATAATGAGATCAATTCAATAGAAAATTTTCTTGCCTTAGTTCAGTCCTTTAAAGGTGAGAAAATTAAACAATTCTGGATATATGTTACCTTTCGACACGGACAAGGACAATGTTAAGCAATAATTTTCTAAATGGAATAGCAGAGGTTAATAGGACTCTAATTTCCAATGTGGCTTTAGTCTAAACACACTGGAGCCAGGTGCACCTTGGCTGCTGTTAGAAAGCTCACAGACTCACTCTCCGGAACAAATTCTGCGGGTTTTCCAACATCTCTCCTCCACCTCGACCCACTGCAGGCAGCCTCACTTTGCAGGAACAATCACTCAGCCACTCTTACTTTGACAGAGGGAAAACTCTAGGTGGCTGGCCGAGTTGCTGGTGACAATACCCAGAAAGATGCATTTTATGAACCTGTCACTTCAAACACTGGAAATAATAACCTTTGTCTTTGCAGGTGTCAATGTAACATTTTATGTTCTGATGGCATTGGGAATAAAGGCGCTTCGGCCATCAAAAGAACGCTCCTATTATCACTGGAATTTGTCACACCCTCACCATTCCCTGTCCTCTGACTGGGAGTCGGCAAGTCACACACCTTGACAGGTTTTCAAGAGAAAGCAACATTATAACCATCAAAAACTTTTTGCTGGCCATTTTGTGGACCACAATGATTTAAGGATTGCTAAAAACAAACAAACAAACAAAAACAAAAAAAGCAAGCCAAACACCAAGTAACCCAAGCCAACTTCCCCATTCAGGGACACATCAACCCAGGCCTCGTCTTCAGAACAGGATGCCTGGTCCACGGTGGGTTAAGTACTGGTCTGATGACTGCAAGGTCAAGCACTCAAACCCACCAGGTGGGAGAGAGATGAGGCCATCAGCTCCTGGAAAAACGTACAGTCCCTGAAGCCTTTGGAGCAGCGATCCTCTGTCCTCTGGGGCCAGGATGACTTACAACAGACTCGATGGCAGTGGGTTTGCTAGCTTTGGGGTTTAATTCTTCAGAGTGGCATCTCTGGGTGAACAAACGGTTAAGTACTCAACTGCTAACTATAGCTTTCTTCTTAGTCTGTCTTCATGGGGAAATTCAAGTCCACTCAGAGGCACCATGGGAGAAAGGCCTGATGATCTACTACTGAAAAAGGAGCCAATGCCTAGTCCTCACCTAATGTGCCTGGTGGAGGGCGGAGGTGGGCTTGCTGTAAGAAAGGACTCCATGCAACGGCTCCCGCTGGGGGCGGGGTGGGAGTGGGGGATGCGACTATTCAGAGTCAAGTTTTGGTTGTTGCATGATAGGAGTCTATTTTTATAGTGTTAACTCCCCCCACCCAACCAGGTACTTAATGAATGCTTCCCTAATAGAGCTACAAAAATTCCACACTTCTTTCATCTAAGCACTCAACTACCAGGCTTACAGGTGGGCACTTGGAACCACAGCTGAGTCGTCTGTATCGAAAGGCCACAGCCTTGACACCCCTACGAAGTGCAGAACTTGAAGGCTAACATGCATGTCATTAACCTGTCCGTGTAGAAACTTGAACTGGTGCCTGGGGCGTCCGTAC
>NW_022103900.1:6748501-6750316 GCF_000313985.2 Echinops telfairi
TGAAAGAGTGGATACCAGTACATCCCTAACTTGCTGTTTCTGACCTCTGCAAAGCAGGGAATACGAAGGCTGCCCCCTTCACATCCAAGCAGTTAGACTCTCAGGATCCAGTGTAGAAAGCCGTTACTTATGTCATATGCTGACATTTTAATAACTCTGAGGCTGAAGGAAAGCAGCATGTGAGGACCTGCCTTATTTGCATTCATTATTTGCTCTGATATGTTCTGAGCCCTTTAGCTAATTTGAAATAAATCAGGAAATAATTCTTTTTCTTTTTTCTTCCCCTCCCTTCTCAAAAAATGTGTTTATCTAGGAATGGAATTATAAAACTCATTAAACTCTCAAAATGTATGCATTTAACACAGATGTCTAAAAATGTGTCTGAGACGCACACATGAAAATGAATGATTTTCCCCTCCTGTATTTATGCCAGCCTAATTTAGACCTTTATAAAACAATAACAAGGTCTGGCTATTTTGGGAAATAAGCCATTTGAATCTTTGGACTTCCGCATGCATCTGCATACTAACGCTTGGGTTTTCAGCTTCTCGGCAGCTGTGCATACAGTTGGCTCCCAACACTTTTATCATATGAAGAACATGTGCTAGCACACAGTGGGCTATCCCATGGAGTTGAACTGTGGACATGAGGAACTAACTCGGAAGGCGTGTGATCCACTTAGGATCCATTTGGTACTCAGGGCCTTGACCAAAGAACCTTGTGGAGAGAGGGGGGCACTTGAAGGTTAATGTCGGCTACCTGGTCACTATGCATTGGCATTGACTCAATGGCAGTGAGTTGGGCTTGCTTACTTGGTTTAGTGCTATTCCAAATCGGTCTTGGAAGAAGCACAGCCAGCAGGCTCGGTAGAAGCCAGAGTTTTGAGACTACGTCTCCTCCGTGGAGGATATCCCTCCCCGGGAGGGGCCAGTCCCTGGATAAAGACCGCCTGCTTGGTGAAGTTGGTGACGAAGTAGAAGGCCTTCAATGAGATGGATGGATGTAGTGGCTGCAACACTGGGCTCAGAAATAGAAATGATTGTGAGGTGACGGTGGACCAGGTAGTGATTTGTTCTGCTGCACATGGGGTTGCTACCACTGGCAACGTAGTGCCATTAAGGTCCCTAGGTGTCACTAACAGTTTGTGCGAGGCTACTAACCTACAGGTTGGTGGTTGAAACCCACCCGCACATAATACATTTACATCTGCTATATATGTGTGTCTCTATATATGTCTCACACACATACCCCTGAAGATCTGTTTCTATAAAGATGACGACCTTGAGACGTCTATAGAGCATTTCTACTCTGGTGCATATGAGGCCACCTTAAGTTGGAGTCAAATGAGTTTTTTCACTTTTCTTTTTTTTTGAATTTGACTTACAGTGCTATTGAGAATCCTTACATGTGAAAAAAGAAAAATGAAGTTTTGCAACAAACCGGGCCTGCAGAATGTTGCTGTGGAAAATTAAGAGAGCTGCATCACACAAATGCAGAATTCCTTTCCCTGCAGCATGTCCAACGTCAGCCCTTTACACACTTTTAGGCATGCAAGGCTTTCCTTCCCAAGAGCGTTTTCTGTCCTTGGCCTTCCCTGTGAAGGCCTCTTGGCCACATTTTATCCCGAACCTTTGGTTCCTGAGTCCTTTGTCTTCCAGGGTATGCTTGCTGCTCATGTTTTCATTTGCTTCTCTTCAGACTATGTAGTGCCCCAGCCCCTCACTCTTCCACTAGCTCACTCTGAATTTCACACTTATGAAAATAGTTTCCAAAGAACCCCGATCATTTGCACACCATCGATGTAAACCTGGCAGC
>NW_022103900.1:6751441-6756344 GCF_000313985.2 Echinops telfairi
GTTGCCTAAATTGAGCCACTTCTGAAATTCTTCCCATAAAATAACCCAACCAAAATGTCTCAACAGATTCACGAGGTCAATATGGTGGTGTTCTTTCTGCAGAAAGGAGCTTGGCTGCATCCCAAATCCTAAATTCGAAGGGCTTTCAGTTCAGCTTAACTAGCCCTCAGTAAATTATTAAGTAAGAAATGGCTGACTTCTTAAATTTTGTCTTTTCAATTCATTAAGGTTGTTGTTGTTGTTGTTGGTGGTGGTGGTGTGTGTGTGTGTGTGTGTGTGTGTGTGATTTCCTTTGGATCCACAAAGCCATTTCCCTCTTTAAGAATGTCTCAGAATGCATAAGACATTTATTCAAGCCTCATGGCAAAAGTAATGGAATGTTCCAAAGCAAGAAAACCCATTTTTATGCTTTTGGAAACTTCTAAAATGATTGTATAGCAGCAGGAAGAGGATGAAACAAGCCCCCCCCCTCCAAGAAAAAAAAAGAAAGATAATTACAGAAGTGAATAAATCAGAGTAGATGAAGGATTGCTTCTCATTCAGGCTAAGAATATGAATTGCCTGTGGGTTTTTAAAAAACATTTTAGTGGATTTACAGGAAAATATGTTTTAAATGTTAAGCCTCAGTGACACAGTAGGCTAAGTATTGGGCTGCTAACCTCAGGATTGGTGGTTCAAACCTTCCAGCCACTCCACAGAAGAAAAATGAGGTTGTCTGCTCCCTTAAAAACACAGCCTTGTGAACTATGAGTAGAAATGGGTTTCATGTAATGTGAATTAAATATAAAAATATCATTGTGCTACTATAGGAAATAAAAGTAAATGGTTTTGAATCCAAATGAAGAGATTAGAACTCCCTGGATAACAGTGACAGGGGCGTGTGGTTTTTAATTGGAAATACATGTGTTAATGTAGTTTTTTCTATATGAAGGGGTTTCAAAATGTTTATGGAAAAATGGAACTAAGAGAATGGGATTTTCCTATAAATTCAAGAAAGGGGAAAGAGAGGTTAGACGCCTTTTAACTTCCCCTTTACAGCTCGGAATCCTCATCATCTCAGGATCACTTCCTCCGGAAATGATGGAATGCCAATGTGCCAGGCATTGTGGTGAGGAGTTAGCAGTGAATAGGGAGCAGATTGCTTAGAGCATGCATATTTAACAGCTATGAGAGCACAAGAGACCTGATACTATCTTGAAGTATGTGGAAGCAATAAATGTCTTGGTTGAATACTTTCCCAGGACTTTGAGTCTGTTTAACCTGTGGAGATGTTGGAGGTGGAGGGAATCCATTTCTTATCTGTATTTCCAGATGTTGAGAATCTTTGCTGTGGGACCCCTGAACACAGAGCCAGAGGATGCTTATGAACTAGCAGGAGTTTTGCTTGCCCTGGTTAGTTACAGTCTATAAAGTACTGGTCCACACAGCCACCCTCTCAAGCATCAGCCCTTCCAAGCAATCTCTCTTCTCCACTGATCTTCCCTCCAATATCCAGCGGATAAATGGATAACTGGCTTGATTTACAATAACACACACACACACACACACACACACACACACACACCCTCAGAAAAACCCACATCATAAGAATGGATGAAAAGATAAATATGTGGAACTGCACATATACAGAAAATCTACTGACTTGAAATGCATTCTTCCTAGAACACTTGTACAACCTGTAATTTTATTTGTAACTTTTATAAATTCACTCCTTTTTCACATATGTCATTTTCCAACTGAGGGAGGATCTGATGATGGGAACAGCGGTAATGTCTTGAGGGAAATACTGCTCGCTCACTCACTCATTCACTGCCATTGACTTGATTCTGATTCATGGTGGCCCTACAGGGCAGGATTGAACTGCCACTGTGAGTTTCTGACACTGTGCCAGGCATTGTGGTGAGGAGTTAGCAGTGAATAGGGAGCAGATTGCTTAGAGCATGCATATTTAACAGCTATGAGAGCACAAGAGACCTGATACTATCTTGAAGTATGTGGAGGCAATAAATGTCTTGGTTTATAGAAGTAGAACTTCTCATCTTCAACCCTTGGAGCAAATGATGGTTTTGAACCGCTGGCCTTGTGGTTGGCAGTCCAATGTGGATCCTGCTACACCACAGGGCTCATTAAAGTCATATAGGCACACACAATATTGAATTATAAAGCACTCCAGGCTCAAAGATACTGCATCCCAAATCCTTTCTTTGGTGTATAACCAATCAACCAACCAACCAAGAAAAACTGAAACCAGACCAGTCGCTGCCATTGGGCCGACTCTGACTCTAACAATCTAAGGTAGGCGGTTTGAGTCTGTAAATCACTATGCAGGCAGACGACGCCACCTTTCTCCCGTGGAGTTGCTTGTAGGTTTGAACTGCTGACCTTGTGATAGTTGCCCAATGCCTATCCTGCAGCATCACCAGAGCTCCGTTCTTTGTTTTATAAATCAGTGCATCTAGTTTACAAGATATACCAAACACTTCAGTATAGACAAAGACATGTGACTACCACATCCCTTTATTGTTCCTATTATATACATTTAAATGTACTCACGATATATGGACGGGCATTTATTAAGCAATTGAATGTACAGATTATTTTAAAAAATTAACAATCATACTTACTAAGCGGCTTAAGAAACTACTGGAGGCATGTAGAGGTCAAGTCTTATCCTATAGATCAGCCTATGCCTTAATAAAACTATAAGGGGCAATTACCTGAAAGTAGAAGATAATTTCCTTATGTCTCAAGAGAGATGATAAGAAGGGCACAGAGTTCAGACTTTCATTTTATCTCAGCGAGAAGGGTGACTGTGAAACTTTGGACCCTGATGTTCAGCAGGCCTTTCCTGTCAGTTTAATGCATTGCACTGTCCCCGATTACCTTCTTGCTCAGCATGTTACAGGTAGTAGCTTGGACTGATTATTACAGAAGACAATTGCTGGCGTGGCATCCAGCTTCTTCATTCGTCAAAACAATGCACTTTCCCAAACCCAGGGTTCTTCTGCTCTGCGTGATCTACAGGAGTGTCCCTGCCATCATAATTCCATCTGTCTTAATAATATGAACTGTGACCTCTAGTAAAAATTAGCTCCTTTCATTTATTATGAAAGGGAACCTTTAACTTTAATCAGAAGCTTTCACAAGTCTAATCCCCCCTCTGGTCTCAAATAAGCCAAGCAAAAGCACATCTTGTGGTTATTTCTGTGTGTTTAAATTTTCATGTGAAATAAACTAAGTGTGGCTAGATCCTTAAATGAACTCCCAAGTCACTCTCTAGTGACCTTCCTGCCTGCTAATTAGACTTCCAAACTAGTACCGTGAGTTGAGGCTCCAAAGATGATAGACAAACTTGAGCTAAATAAACCCAAGAGCCTATCATGTATTTTTCATATGATGCTTTCCCCAGGACCAGTTAAACTTAAGTAAACAAACCCTGAGAATAGTGTCTCAGCTATAACAACACCCTAATAGACCTAGATGAACACAAAATCAATGCAAATCGATAGAAATTCTGAGCTCTCCCATTATAACAGGGTACTCATTTTGCAAGATAACAGAGTAGCTGATTACAGCTATGGCTGGCTGCACTTGCCCTTTGCTTTGGCTCACTGGCAAGCCTCATCCTTCGGATGTGTGGTTGCCTCTTGCTTCCCATCCGAGTGGTCAGGGAAGCTGCAGTGTGGTTCAGGGTGGCCCAGTGGGGGGTGGGGGCAGGATGGGACACCACCCCAAACCCCAAAGCACCACTGTGCTTCAGTCTTGGCTTTGTCAGCTACTGCTTGCCCCTAACAACATGACCCCTCAGCGTTAAGGGAGTGCCACAATAACCATTCATTTCTCCACAAAGCACCGCTCTGCAGGCTGCTGCGCCCATCCCTTGGGCATTCTTCCTCCTCGTAGGTTCCCTGCTCTGAGTCCCAGCACTGCAGGTCTCTGATTCAAGGGTGGGGAAGGTAGCAGCGGGGCGGAGTGTAAAACGGCAGAAGCACACATGATCCCTGTCTTCCAGGAGGGATGATCTAATGAAGCAGATGGGGCTGTTCACCAGCATTGAAAATCGAGGCCTATGTCTGGGACAGGTTGGGCTGTGTATCAAAAGGCTCTCTCCGAGGGAATCTTTCCACACCCTTCCATGTTTTCATTGCAGCTTTGTTTGACAAAGCACAGAGGGGAAGGAGAAGACGGGAACAGGTGGAATCAGGGAAGAGTAAAATAGCTAACGCTATTATAATTCGAATCCCATGTGAATGACTGTATTTCTGTAATTGCCTGCAGTGCTAAAAGAGAACCTAACCTCTTTCTTAATACCATGTTTAATAAAAACTCGCTCTCAGTATATTTTGAGTGAGTTCAGTGCTCATTAGAGTGAGGGACAAAAACAAATGAGCTACAGCACTATCTAATGAAGAACTTATCTGCAATAGCTTCTTCATGCCGGGTCGGGGGGTGGGGGGAGGGGGGTGGGGTCTGCACCTCTCTGTCAGCTGGGGGAACTGAAATCACACCCCAAGTGCTGAAATGTGGACTGAGTTCGATAATGTGCTCCTTGAATGCCCCAGTATGACTCCTGGCACATAGTGATATGGTACACAGGTATTAAAATAAAATAGACCACAGTTGACCTTTGGCTATACCAGGTCTGGGCAAGAACAGAATAGTCTCTTTTTTCTCTCCCTGGAAATCTAACCGGTAAAGTCTTCTGTGGGCTGTGGCCCAGCTACCTATGCAGCAAGAAACTTGAGATCAGTGAAGGGCAGCTTTGAGAAATAGTGTCGCTTGCTACCTGGGACTCCCAGGTCCTGCAGATTGAGGAGTAGTTGGCCTAACGTGTAATGGCGTCTGGAGTGGTAGACCAGGACTCTACTGTGCCTGACTTGTTACTACATCAGATTGAATGGAC
>NW_022103900.1:6756751-6757976 GCF_000313985.2 Echinops telfairi
AGTGTCTGCTGAGACTTTCCTAGCCTGGGAGGCTGAGCTTTGCCCTTAGGAACTTGCCTAAGATGGAAATTGGGTGATGGGGTGGCTAAGTTATGAGTCATGCCCCGACCAAGATGGTTATAGAGTGTTTCTGGTACCTATCCTTTAAACCTTTCCTAATCTGAAATAGTGCACGTATTCCAACGTATGCCCCTTTCTTGCTTCTGTACATTCACGTGTAAGGAATTGACCTGTAGTCAATCATGCTTTTCTGACAATTTCCTTTGTTCACATCATTCTGGCCTCACAGTGAAGGTCTCAATTATCTAGGTGATTTTTCTTGGTTCTGTTTAAGACTAAATAAAGAAGTAAAATACCTTTGAATTGGGAGGTCGAACCTACTCATTTAGAATTGATTGAACAACTTTTCTGTTTCTCCAGGCTGCTATCTTCCAGTCTTACAAAGAAGTGTTTCACTTTCTGACACGGAGCATTGATGAATGAAGGAGTGTAGCAATGAAGGTGAGTAGTTTGGCAGTCCCTGTGGACAGCTTCTACCCAAGTCACAACATTCTCTTGGACATCCATATAATTCTTTTCCTCTTTCCAATCTGAAATTCTCTTCCTACGGGGATGAGGCTCCTGCCACCCCCACCCCCACACCTCTCCGCAGAGCTTCTCTGGTTGAAACACATCAACAGAGAGCAGTGATGTGAAATGATTTCTTCCCCACAAAGCTTAGCCATCCATGAGTTTAGTCCACAAGTAAAGCAACACATACTTCAAAACCCATTCCCTGAGTAGCTACCGTCTACAATTTTAGCCTGCTGAGCCCAAATTAATTAGAGACGACTGTCATAATAGAACAGTATTGATTATAGCGACTCAGTAAGGAGTGTTGGCCTATGTTAATTAACATGACTCCCCATCAACAGTTGATACATGTGAACACAAGGAGCATGGGTAATTGTCTACCTAGACCAATCCATTTGCTAGGGGCAGCAAACCCTAGCTCACAACAGAGCTGCACGTTCCATGGCTTGTCCCTTTTGCCTGCCCACTCCTGCCCACCAGACACACACTGGTGACCTCACAGCATATGGATTCTAAACAGCACAATGTTTAGAAACTCTTGAGTATTTTGAGGTGGAGAAATAGAAGTTACCAGTCTAAATGGGAAACATTGGGGGAGCAGGTTAGGATAAAATAGCCTATTCACACTCTCAAAGGAATCTCACTATTTCTG
>NW_022103900.1:6758479-6776767 GCF_000313985.2 Echinops telfairi
CTCTTGTATATAAATCTCTTTCTTATACACATATGCGTGTCCATGGATTTGTTTCTCTAGTCTACCCAGACTAACACAATTTCTCTTTTGTATTGTGAATCCCTAATGGTAAGGACAGAACCGGGACTTGTGCCTGTAAGGGAATAATGGACGGAGGCCATGCCTGGAGACCCGTAAGCAGCAGCCTTACAGGGAACTGTAGCCTGAGTTATCCGTAACAAGGGGCTATGCAGAGGACTCAAGGGCAGCCTAATCAGAAAGCAACCTGACCATCTGCTGAACTACCACCCCCACTCTCTGACTTCCAGTAAAACCAAGAATTGTGTCCCCAACCCAGGGTCCTTCGCAACTGCTTTGATCTTGAGGCATTATGTAATCTATGCTTCAATAGATCTTTGTTTAGTTCTTTGTTGTAGTGCGTGTGTGTGTGTCTGTCTGTCTGTCTCAGGGGTGGGAGTAGGGGTGGGGTGGTTTCCTCTGTCACTGTCCAAACCACTCAGAAGGGACTTGCTAGTGCTTCTGAGGAAGACAGCCCAGTGCCTGCAGCAAGACGAACACCGAGTACGTGCTGCACTGTCTGTAACCTCAACAACGGGAGGCGCATTCAGTACATGTGTCGGTTCTTCTGAAAGTCAAACAGCTCCTGATGGTCAAAGAGCTATGGATCATTTACTTACTTAATCAAATTTGCCCACATTTCTTCTCATTGCATTTAGTTAGGACCAGTTGGACTTCATGAATGTGAGTTTTGACTGAGAGTATGAGAGAAAGACAGAGAATTTTGGTACAAGGAATTCTCAGGAGGTGGGGTGGGGGTGGGGCTATGGGAAGTTTGGGGAGAGGAATGTATAGAAGGTCCAGGGAAATAGCAGGAACCCTGGTGAGGTAGTGGTTAAATAATTGGTTGTTAACCAAAAGGTTGGCAGTTCGACACCGTTACCAGCTACTCTTAAGGAAAAAGAAGGGGCAGTTTGCTCCCCCAAATATTCACTGCCTTAGAAATCCTATGGGACACATTTACTTTGTTCTACAGGGTTACTATGACTTGGGATCTATTTTATGATGGGAAGTTTTTGGTTGTTGAAATAACGCTAGGAGTCTAAGGTCAACTGAAGGCATTAGCAAAAAAAACAAGGATCCAGGAATTGATGGAATGCCAATTGGAACATTTCAACAAATTAATGAAGCACTGAAAGCATTAGCTATTCTATGCCCAGAAATATGAAAGAGTTGCCAACCAACTGGAAGAGATCCATATTTGTGTCCATTCCAAAGAAAGGTAGCCCTACAGAATGCAGAAATTATCAAACAATATCATTAAAAACACATGCAAATCATGTTTTGCTGAAGACGATTCAACAACAGGAACTGCCAGAAATTCATCCTGGATTCCGAAAGCAAAGACTGAGAGATATCATTGCTGACTTCAGAGAGATCTCCGCTGAAGGCAGAGAAGGCCAGAAATATGTTTACTTGTGTTTTATTTAGGCAAACATATTTCACCATGTGGATCAGAACTAATGGTAACATTGTGAAGAATGAGAATTTCAGAACAATACATTGTGATCCTGCTGAAGCTGTCTGAGAAGCAGTCCTTGAAATACAATAAGGGAAAAGTGGTTTAAAATCAACGTCAGGGGTTTTTCCTTTCACCATACTTAGTCACCCTGTATGCTGAGCAAATAATCTCAGAAACTGGACTATATGAGTCAAAAGTGGAGGGAGAAAGGGGGAACCAATAACAATGATCAACATGTAACTCCCTCTCAGGGAGGACAACAAAAAAGTGGGTGAAGGGAGACATCAGTCAATGCAAGCCATAAAAAAATAATAATTTATAAATTATCAAAGGTCCATGAGAGAGGGAGGGTGGGGTGGAGGGGCAAAGTGAGGAGCTGCTACCGAGAACTCAAGCAGAAAGAAAATGTTTTGAAAATGATAATGGAAACGTGCACAAATGTGCTTTGCACAATGGATGTCCACATGGATTATGATAAGAACTGTATGAGCCCCCAATAAAATGATTTTTTAAAAATTGGAGGAAGACTCACTCGCGACCTGCCAGATGTAGGTAACACAACTATCTTGGCTGAAAGTGAGAACTAGAAGCATTTGCTGATGAACACCAAAAAGTGCAGCCTTCATATGAATTGCAACTCAATGTAAAGCAAACCCAGACACGCACCACTGACCCAATCGGCAACATCCTGACAAATGGAAAAAAGATTGAAATTATCAAGGGCTTCATCTAACTTGGATCCGCAATCAGTGCGAATCAATGCAGCAGTCACGAAAACAGACATACTCCATTGGGTCACTATGTTGCACAAGACCTCCTTAAAGTGTTCGACCACAGGGTGCAGCTGACCCACGTCCTCTTATTTCCAATCACCTCTGCTGTATGTGGAAGTGGGGCGATGACGAAGGAAGACTGTGGTTGGTGGAGAATGTGTTCCAGAAGAAGAACTAAATGCGTCCTGGGAAAAGTGCAGGCAGAATGCTCCTTAGAAGGGATAACAGTTGTATGAGCCCCTAATAAAATGTTAAAAAAAAAAGAAGCGGAGTTTCTGTATTTCGGACATGTTATTAGGAGACACCGGTTCCTGGGAAAGGTTATTAGGCTTTATTGGTAAAATGGAAGGTCAGGAAGGATTGCCAAGTAGCTGCCGTCATAGGCTTGCACATGCTGACTGCGAGGCTGGCGGACACTGCAGTGTTCGGTGCTGACGTGGACAGAGGTGTGTGCTCCACAACTTCCCGGAGGGCACCCAGCAACAGTCCCGCCAGCACCGGAAAATGACGTCACCTACGAAACCGTCTCCGCCGGTTCAAGCATTCTGGCTAGGTTCATCCTAGAATCCCGGAGAGAATAAAACCGCTCCTCTCCTCTTCTTTCAGGCTACATGGCGGCATTCTGCCTCCAGAGTTTAGTGGGGTATTTCCCTCCTACCCTATATGACGATGCCTTTTATAAATGAAAGACCCCTCTGTGCGCTGGCCTGAGCTGCTTGCCACTGGGGTTCAGAGCAAAACAGGCCCGAGTTCCCAACCACGGGTGGCAAGCCCACATTGGAGTGGAATCTCTGTCCCCGGGGACTGTCTGCATCTTCCCACCTTGCCCAACCACAGGCTCATCAGCCTGTGACTATTTGGGCATAAAGCCGCACCTCCACACAGAAGCGTCGGCGTATCACGTGGCTCTCACACAAAGCTGAAACATCTGGGTGAACTGTCAACTAAGCATGCCAACCAGATGTTTCCTAGTACCTGCCAGGGCAGGCAATGCACATGCGCCACATTCTCCTTCCCTTGGGGGTGGGGTGTTGGAATATTGGGTAGTTCGGCTGGGTCATCACAATCGCGCAGTGTCCCTTACTGAAACCTGGGGGGTTAGCTCGGAGTTCACGGGTCAGATGTGACTTGGTATGGGCAGGGGTGCGGAGCAAGGTGCGTGGAGCAAGGTGTGCGGCCCGGCTGGCTACACTCTTTGATCCTTGCCTTCCCTCTGAAGCGCCGGCTGGCTCTCAGCTCTGTTCAGCAAGAGTCAGTCTCTTAGCTTTCTGACTTCTTTCTTAGATGTGTCCCGATTCAAAAGCAGGATGTGCTCTGTTACAGTCTCCCTCTAATCTCAGCCAAAGGCCATGGAAACATAGACACGTGTGGGCACACCGTGCAAATGCCGGCTCGTACATAGGCCTGCCTCACCCTCCTGGAGCAGTCCGTGGAGGGCTGGGCCCAGGACCGAAAATCTACATTGTCAATGAACTTACCTCGTGAGTCTCAGGCAGAACCAAGAAAACTGCTGAACGGCAGCCTGGTTCTGTCTGCTGTGATTTTTTACTCTGCAGCTTTATTAATCTGAAACCCAGCGATCTATTAACATAGGACCATTTATATGTCTAAGTTCCAGAGGACTTCGGAAAGTGTGCTGTCAGCAAGTTAGGAAGCTGATAACAATGTATCAAACATACTGGCTTTAGAAACCATTCTCAAACATTTCCCACCCCCACCCCCTATTGGAAATCTCTGATTTCCATAGAAGATCAATAACGGAATATTTTCACTGCCAATATCCTAACCAGATATTATTTGATTTTTTTTACAAAAGTCCTTACCGCTAAGCAACTGACATTCAAAACAAATCATTTGTTCATTAGCCATAATCATACTTTATTGCTTTTGTTCTGAAGTATTCATTATATGTTTCATAAACCCTATTGTATCAAGCCGGCACAAAAGTAGCAAATCCCACTCTATCACAGGTGCAGACTGGGCAGAGAGGCTGTGGATGTGGAGGAGGTCTGCTGGGATAGCCCTTTAGATTAGTAACCAGGAGGCTGAGTTTCTTGGAGAGCACCTAAACCGGTGGTGGTGAGGCTCTTTACAACGACGTGAAGAAGGGCCTGCTGCCAAGAGAACTATCACTTTTCCTCCATCATCGGTCAACTAATGCACTGCAGTGAAAACACTTGCCAAGTTAGTGGTTTGGAAGAAGGCAAACCACTCTGAGCCACTGGTTCTCCCCATAGTTTCATGGGGAGGGCAGAGGCGAGGCCTTTTGGGACTGCTACCGGGGTGGAGGGCATGCATGACAGGGCCTCCTCGCCATGTTTCCTCAGCTCAGGGACAAGCACTCCTGAAAACAACAGTCAGGTTCCGTGCAGGCTTTTTCAGTGCTCGAATGGAATACTCTGCATGGCAACTGTGCGATAAACAACTGACGTAAGGATGAGGGACTCTGGAGACTTACCCAGGAGCCTGTTTCCTTCCTTTCCGTGCTGGTCAGGAGCTCTGCTGCGCTTTGGTCCGATTGACAACACAGATTGAGGGACTCAGGATGCGCTCGCAGTTTCTGTAGCGGGGGCAGGCTCTGGGTCCTGCTTTAGCCTGGACAAGTATGAGCACCCACGGAGGAAATGTTCCTGCTTATTGATCAGGTATATCTCCTGCTTGACTTGGGAAACCCTAGAACAGGCAGGTACTCTTGATGAATACTGCCCCTGTATCAGCACCCACCGAAGAAGCCAACCCTCCTTTTCAACGTCACACGTTTGTTATAACTAACACCCACCCTCATCCCCACCCCCCAAAAATCACACCTCACTGCTCTAGAATCAACTCTTAGAGTCACCCCTCTGAGTTTCTAAGACTGTGATTCTTTTTTTTGGGAAGCAAGACAGTTTACTGACATTTTAAAGAAAAGTATAATGAAGAAAGGTTTAGATAAGATGGTAGCTAGACAAAGGCACAGCATTCCATGCCTGGCAAATCTCTGCAGAGGCAAGAGAAGTTGAGCAAAGTAAAGCCTGCATTGAAACTGCATTGTAAGACCATTGATATTATTCTGTCTTATAACACGGCTCTATAACATCTTCTGGAGTATAAAGTACAACATAAACCTTATATGACAAATGAGAGCAAGAGTAGCACTAAAGACCCAACTCACCCCCTGAAATCTCTCATAGCGGTGCACATAGTAAATATAAAGGAACAAAGACTCTTAACGTACAATCTACTCCATTTGGCAATGTATAAATTACACAGAGACATAAAAACTTATCTAAATATGGAACATAACAAAAAGGAAATGTGATTTCAGGGGTGATCTCAGGTTCATAGCTCCTCAGTTCTTCCAAATTTGTTGATCAGAGTGTTTGGGTAACATATGAACATGGAATGTTTGGGTAATAATAATCCACATGGAAGCAATAAGTGACCCAAACATCAACATGAAACCAATGAAAAGCCAAACTCAAGAGCCTATTCTTCCTAAACAGCCACTTTCATAGCTGTCACCTCTCACTTGAGCATTGGACACAGCAGTTATCATGAAGAAAGTCAATGTGGAAAATACACCACATGTGGGAAGGGCATGGTTCAACTGCCCGGGCTTAGGATACACCACATATGGCTACATCAATCATTCTCCACCAACCTGCAAAAACCAATCTGCCCACGACCACAGTTTCTTCTCTCCCTCCAGTCAACGCGCTCACATTCTGGCCAATGGAAATTATCTAGGAAGACTACCATTTTTGTGTCCCCAGCTTCCTCGGCGCCCATGCCAACCCCAGGCAGGAGCACAGAATAGAGGCTGCTGTGCCACAACCCAGCTGGCATTGTTGGCGACTGTTCTTCTTCTTCTTTCTTTGACAATTAAGTGTTTATTAAGAAGTTAACAAGTTACCACCACTCAGTATAAGTAAACAGTGAGGCTAGAGTCATCAGTCCATTCTCAGCCAGCAGCCAAGTCTCTTTCTGGTCCGTAGTCTGTCAGTCACATGGTCCCTCGGCCTCGGCCTCCATGGACCAGGAAACCAGCCTGCTGCACTGCCTGCCTCCCTCAGTCTGGCATTTTTCTTCTGTCTCATGGGCTCCTTGCCCCAATTTCTGGTCTGGGTCCTTTGCTCTGTCTCAGGGTCTCTATTGCACAGCCTCTGGCACGTCTGGGCACAGACTCTGCCACATCAGACAGAGATCCAGACGTGACTCCACTGGCCTTGGGCTTTCTTTTTTCTTAAATCATTTTATTGGGGGCTCGTACAACTCTTATCACAATCCAGACTGTTATTCTTTATGAGAGCAGAAAGCGCTTTCTCTCTGATCAGCTGGTGGTTTTGAACTGGTGCTCTTGTAAAGATCTAGTTTATTTCTCAATGCCTTGCACCCAGACACAAACCTCAAAACCCACTGCCATCAAGTCGATCTGACACCTGTTGTTCTCAGGGCCACAGGGTTAATTCGCAGTGCTCTCGTGCACAACAGAACGGAACTCGCCGGCCCTGTGCCGGCCGCACGACTGTTCTCACGACTGAGTCCACTGCTGACAGCCCTCCCGTGGAAGCTGTTCCTCTGTTTGCTGCCCGACTACTATACCAAGCATGAGGCCCTTCTCCGTGGACCTCTCTCTCCTGACAACATATCCAAAGGACGTAAGATGAAGTCTCCCCATCCTTGCCTCGAAGGGGCATTCTGGCTGCACTTCTTCCAACGCCCATTTGTTGGCTCTTTGGGCCGCCCATGAGACTTTCATCATAAGAAAATGAAACAAGTGGTCTTCGGTCTTCCTCATTCAATGTCCAACTTTGACAAGCATATGAGGTCATTGAAAATACCATGGCTTGGGTCAGGAGCACTTAGTCCTTAAAGTAACACCCTTGCTTTTCAACCCTTTAAAGAGGTCTTTTTTTAATTAAAAGATAATTTTATTGGGGACTCTTACAGCTCTTATAATAATCTATACACACATCTGCAGATGTACCCAAAGGAACAGCGACTCTATGTACGAGTTTTGAGACTGAAGCTTTTTACCAGAGCAGATAGCCTCGACTGTTCTTTGGAGTGGTTCATGAGTTTGAACTACTGACCCTATGGTTAGCAGTTCAGCAATTACTCAACAGTAATTGAGTAATTACTCCAAGAGTGCCCGCTTGAATCTATCTTCTACTAACATCTCACCAATACTTGAATGAATTCTTCATATCTCATCTCCTAGCTGTCTCTACAATACAAAAGGATGAATCACCTTTCATCCAACCTTTCGTGAAAATGCTGTTCATTTTAATGCTGGCCTCTAAAATGTCAAGGTTGACAGTTCCTTGATAGACTGTCTAGAGTTATCAAATTTTATTTTATTCATGCTAAGTGTACTTAAAGGAGTCCTGGGGCCACAGTGGCTACTAACCACAAGGTCAGTGGTTTGAACCCACAAACCCCTGAGGGAGAACGATGAGGCCATTGGCCTCATCTTTGCCTATGTGAAGATCGAAAGTCTTGGAAACCCAGAGAGGCAGTTCTGCTCTGTTCTATAGGGTCCCGATGAGTCAGAATCGACTCACTGGCAGTGAGCTTGAAGTGCACTTACTAGTTATTACGTAAACATCAGTGAATAAGCACATCTAGAGGGGCAAATCTTCAAACAACAAAAAGCCTCCGTGGTTGCTGAAAAAAATGATCAAGCAGGATGTAACAATTGTTAGGTGCTATGGGGTCTGTTTCCACAGGGCATGAGTGAAGCACGGCCCAGACCCTCCTGCGTCATCCACACAGTCATTCCAGTGGATGAGCCCATTGCTGTAGTCACTGTGCCAGACAATCTTCCTGAGGAGCGTGCTCTTTTACACTGACACTCTCCCAAGCATCATGTCCTCCCCTCCCTGACAGAAGTACATGCGACAAAGTCTCCTCATCCTCTCTTTTAAGGAGCCTTCTGGCTGAACTTGTTTCAATACAGATTTATTCTTTCTTCTTGCGGTCCATGGTCTGTTCAATATTCTTGGCTTACATCATAATTGTAAGGCACCAATTCTTTGGTCTACAAAAAACAGGAAAAGATCTTCAACAAGATGGATGGACACCATGGCTGTGTCAATGGGCGCAAATATAAGAACAGTTGTGAAGACAGTGTCTGGTTCTGTTGTACAGAGAGCCAGCTCAGCGATACCATCTATTCATCGGCCAGCTTTTGCACACACAGGAGACAAATGAAAACACTCTGGCTTGGTTCAGACGCACCTTCATCTTCCAAGTGATATCTTTGCTTTTTAACACTTTAAAGAGAGATCTTGCAGTAGATTTACCCCTTGTAACATGCCATTTGGTTTCTGGATTGCTGCTCCCATGGGCATCAATTATGGATCTAAGTAGGATCAGATCCTTGACCATGTCAATCCTTCCTCCCTCTACCATGAAGCTTCTCATTGGCCCACTGGTGAGGAATTTAGTTTTCTTTATGTTGAGGTGTAATCCATACAGAAAACTTAAAATGGAAAAACAGAAGTTTCATTAAAATAACCCTGGTATATTATATATATGTGTCCATGTCTTCATATATGTATTAAGTATATAGAGATATACACTTCTTCCTGAGCTCCCATTAGCAAACCTTCTCCTTTTCAATTACTTTTGCTTTCTAACTCTTTTCACTTTGCTTACAATGAGTGCTACAAACATTCTTTAAGTTTGAAATGCAAGCGTCGTGTTGGATTGAAGTTTTTTGTGTCCGTGGCAAATGCCTCCTCCCCAGAGCTCTCAGGCCTCAGAACCTTTACCAGTTTTGGAGGCTGCCTGTGTGTGGCTATTTTCCAGAATGTTCTAAGATGGTGTCTCCTTCTTACACATAGACTTCCTCAGAGCAGCTGTGCACATTTCGCTCTCCTTTCTCTCCCGGCTCACTTGCGAGGCAACTCCAAGTGATAGCCCTCCGGTCCCCTCCTCTCCCCCTGTCACTCAGATGGCAGCTCCTAAACGTGGTTGTCTCTGAGCCCTGTGCTCAAGGTGTTAGGGCATCCCTTCCAACTACTGTAAGACTCCAGGCTAGCTTATTTTTCCTTTCTTTCTTCTTGTCTTGTTTTAGAGAGGTGTTCATCTAGGATGTGTTAATTTCTTGGAATGAGAATACAGTTTTTCTCTGAGCAAATCTTACCTGGGGAAGCCACTAATTGTGAAGTTCAAAGGGAGGGGGCTATTATTCCCTACTGGTGGCAAAAGCATGCACTTTATTCAAGAACAAATAAAGTACCTCTTTGGGGGTGGAACTTTACAATACATCGGCACAAGGAAAGAATGCAGGGCAGGCCTCTGCCTGGCTATAAAAGTGATATGCTTTGTGTTGCCTTTATAGGGTTATACACTATCAAGCTTTCTCCTTTACTTTCATTTGCAAGTGCATTGAAATTCTTGTCATAAAAAAGGTAGAAGTGCTTTGTGCTTAAATATACACATGAAAATTAACAGTATTGCTCTCTTTATTCCTTAAAATATTCTACATCCAATAACTTATCTGAACCTGAAAGGTCTACTGAATAGAATACTTATTATGCTGCTCTTTGTTTCCTCTGTTCATCTTGAAATGCTTCAATCTCCGCGTTAAATTCTCACTGCATCTTTAAAAATCCTTTTATAAAGTGTGATCAGTACTTTCTATGTCCAAATCAAACAAAGCCAGGCTGGTATGACTTTCTGCAACTAAGAGAATGCAGTCCTAGACTTCGTCTCTAACTGTCCTGGGGAGGCATAAATAAGCCTTGATAAAGATAGAGTTCTTTGTCGGCTGTTAGTCTTTGTCAGACAAGAGCGTGGGGCACACAGCACAGAGACGGTCAGCTTTTGCTTGGTTCCTGGGTCATGATGCCCCCCTCCACCAGCCTCTGCACACGGTCTCCTGACGTAGATCGGAAACTCGGTCACACACTTGAACAGAAGCTTGATTCCATCTTGCTGTCAATACCCCAGGAGCCAAGTTGCCTGGGAGAACCTTGCCATCTGGGTCAGCTGCTGGACCACACACCTTCGTACTTAATGTCTCACCAACCACTCCTGGCTTGCCTGCTGTCAGTTCCATGGATGACTCCCAAACGTCTCCTCTCTCTCAATCTCTCTCTCACCCCCCCCCTCACCACCCACACCCACACACAGAGAAGTTCAATACCGTTACTGAGGATAACATGTTCCCAGAACACAGCCACATTTGGTCATTCACTGTAGCTCACAAAGTATTTACTTTCTGGCCCTAGAAAGAAGCAGTTTGCTGACTGCTGCTTCACACTCATCCTTGGCACCTCCGTGTCTTGAAGTTGAAGTGGGGTCCCACCTGAAGGCTCAGGTATAAAATTAGTTGAACTCAAAATTGTTTTCACCAAGAGGCACCAAACTTATTTTCAAATTACGAAAGCCAAAGTCTATGTGCAATACAAAAAAAAAAAAAAGCATAAGCTAAGTTCAAATACTTTTAGAAGAATTAGCTTTGTAACTGCCTCTCTGGGAAGGCATGCTGGGATGGAATATTAGAATCCTTGCAATCCAATGGGGATTCAGGAACATCTACCTCACGCTCCGGCGAGTGCTGCAGAGAGCGCTCTTTTGCATCCTCAGGTTCTCTCACCATGCTCTGCAGCTGGACTACTCATTCGGTCTTACGGGATTGGAGGGAGAGTTAGCACTGATTTCCCCCCATGAAATAAAATATTACAAAGGCGTGCTTGTAAAAGTTACATCACCCAGGCTTGCAAATACACAGACAAGATACATCCCCCCCCCAAAAAAAATTTAATTTGCTAAATTGAATCTGATAAAAAGCAAAATTTCTCAAGTAAATCAAATGACTGGCTGCGCTGACAGTTAATGTCATGAAGTAGCTGTTGTCAAGGGTACGGACATAACTAACATTGAAGATGGCTGAGCAAAGGGCCTTTACACCCTACTTTTATTGTTTCTCTGACTGATTAAAATAGAGGCGTCATCACTGTCTATGGGTAGAGCCTGTTACCTTGCTTTTATCAAATGCAAGGAGGTGTAAATATAAACTGTAAAGCAAAGGAGAAGATCATGACTCACCGTCTGACAGTGAAGCTATTAAACATAATCAAAGACTCAGAGTGAACTCACAATGCCTTTCAACACATTGCTAAAGAATCCTTTTAGCTGTAAAATTGCACAGAATGTCACAATCTTGACACCACTGTTGCAGAAACTTGGCTGAAAGCATTTAAAACAACATCAAGATTTGAATGAAGACGAGTTACTTACCATTGGATAAGTCACGCTGCATTTAATCTGGACACACGGTCCCTTACATTGCAATCAATACCTGATTAAAAGTTGATCCTTCAGGGTGTTATAAACGGGAAAATTTGGACACGTATCGTTGATGAAAATATATAGTCTATTGAATGAGCAAAGGCTCACATGTGCTAACAACAAAATCAAGGTTTGTTGTCTCTTGAGAGATACAAGGACAATGATTTATTCTCAGGAAGTTGTTTGGACCAGAAGGTAAGGTACGCAGTTCTATATTCAGAAGTGAAAATCCCATCCACAGCATACGGTGCCAGGGCCGTGAGTGAGAGGAACAGATGGGCAGGAGATAGGGAAGGGCACAGAGGTGCAAGAGAACAGATAGCACCATCCAAAAGGTTTCTGAGTGCTACCTGGAGAAACACCGATTGATTTTCTGTTCAGCAGTCCTTCAAAGGCACGTGTCCTCAAGATCAGCTTGATACAGCCTGCCTGTCTATAAAAAGCATGTGAATCAAAGAATGTGTGAGACGAATCATATATGTTCTGTGGGAGGCTTAATCATAAATATTTTGAAGTATTTATCTAAGACCAGTCTCTGCTCAACCTCATAAAAACACACACAATTTAATTCTGTCTGGCTTGATTGTGCTTTATATGTTTCCTTTGGACTCTAGGTTCTGGACCACCAACTGCTTCTGCCTGGTCTGGGGAACAAATAAATGCGTGTCTTAATAGACAAATGTGTTAACTTGGGCCAGTCAGATACATTCTGTCAATTCTGTCAATGACCAACTGACTTCCAACTCATACATGCCCCACATACTCCACTAAACAAGCATCGTGCACTAATATTTGTGATGGTAACCACTGTGCCTCACTGAGAGTACTCTGACTTCATATGTCTTTTGGATTGGATTGTGTCCTTGTAAAAACAGGAGTCAATTGGACTTGACCATGATTTTTAGTATCATGGAATTGTTCTCCATCTTGTGACTTGACATGATTATCCTGCATGTTGTGACTGACCCCTGACTCCTTTGATGCTAATGAGGCAAATGAGAGGCAGTTCTGCTGATGAGGTAAGGGAGAAGCGGCTGGATTTATTTGGACATAAGAGAGGTTTCTCTTTTGACATAGAAGAGAGATGAAATAAGTGAGCAATGATCAGAGGGATGTGAATATCACCAAGAGTGAGATACTGAAAGCAGAGCGCCTCCTCTGGACGCAGGTCTGTACGCTGAGAACTTCTAAGACCCCAGGAATAATGATGCCCCAAAGTGTGCGGCGCTCCAAGGAACGTGGGATGCACAGTCGTTGAAAAGAGGCCAGGGCCTTCTTCCAGAGTCATTGGAGGAAGTTTCAGAGCTGGTGCTTTGAATTCAGACCTCTGACCTCCTACTCGATGAGATAATGTTTGTGATAGTTCTGCTCTGTCAGCATGAGGTAACTCAGACAATGCCCGACTGGAGTCCCTGCCTTTTTCATTTGAGGTAATTAACTTTCTCCTCTCAAATTCTGGATCACAGCGCCTCCGTATATTTGTCAACTTTGTACCTTCCTTTATTTGCAGCTCCTTCGGGAACCTCGGAGACCTCATGGTGTAGTAGGGTGAGTGGCGGGCACTCCGTAGGAGAAAGGTGAGGCCGTCTGCTCCAGGGCAGACTGACAGCACGGACACGCGGAGCAGTGCCGCTCTGTCCTTGAGGGCGGCTGGGAGTCACTGGAGAGCAGTGGGCTTGTTTGTTTGTTTCCTGGGATCTTGAAAGAAAAGTCCCTTTTCTAATCCATAGACCTTTGTCGCCTCTCAATACCTCTCTACTCTGTCACCTCTTAGCGCTACCCTGATATAATAAGGAGGGAAATATCCAAGAGGTATTTTCATTTTAGTTTTCTTTCTTGAAGCCTCATGGATCTTTAGGAATTACTAGCAAAAGTAGGGGTAGGAAATGTTTTAACCAGTCATCAATTTCCACAATTTTCTGATTTCCTATCAGGCCAGTAGATAATGGATGGTTTGCCTTGAGAGATCTATACCAAAGTCCATGTCACCCCCAACTGGCAATTTGTACAGCAAGAGCCGAATAGATTTCTCCTAACTAGAGGACTGAGAATTATTTAACAACCAGAAGACCACATTGTGCCTTAACTATACATCCCAGAGAGCTCACGCCATAGTCCAAATTACATGATATTTATTGTTTTGTTTTCTTCTTGTAACCCTTCGGTAGTGAAGTCAGCTCTTCACTATTTCTTATTCATTATAGTCTGGCAGTAAATCCTGGCAGTAAATCTTATGCAAATAAGGCCACTAGACAGGTTTACTAAATGCAAGAAGAGCAAAATGGAGCATATGCAAACATTTCTAATTCTATTTTGATGAAATGGATATTTATTTAACCACTAGCTTGAGAAGTCACCTCTAGCTATTGTGACTTAGTCCCAAAAGTCATCATCAGAATTATATTTGTGTGTCAGGACAGGTTGTCTAGAGAAACAAATCCAGAGACACATCAATGTATGAGAAGGAGCTTTAAATCAAGAAGTATTTATATGTCAAGAAGGCACCCGGGACCAGTCCACCTCAAGTCCTTCAGTCTGATGTTAATGTGCAAGTCCCTCTTCAGACTCACTGGGCCACACGCTAGAAAGGTGAACTGAATGAGGAAGCAGGAAGTTCAGAGGCCAGTAGGTGCGGAGTCTCACGGTCCCAAAGTCGGTGGAAACACAGCAGGGCACAGGCAACTCGCAGGGACTGGCGGCCCCCATGAGGACTCCCCTGGAGGCAGCCAGAGTCCAGCAGGCAGAAAGGCAGAGGGGTCCAGAGAGAGAGCAGCGTCCTGCATGCTCATACAAAAGGCCACACCCTCGAGTGGGATTTGTCAAGCGACCACTTGATGGACAGGCATAGCTCCACCCCTCATCAGGAGTGTCTGACATCCAATCATCCAATCACCACCGAGTGCTATTAAATCATGTCGGTGTAATAAGCCACTTCTAGCCCACCTCCAAGGGACTCTACGTGTGCAGTGAGCTATGCTGAGCTGCTAACGACAAGGTTGGCAGTTTGAACTCACCCACTGCTCTGTGGTAGAAAGATGGGACACTCACTTCTGTGAAGGTCCCTGCGGAGCGGTTCTAACCTGCGAGGAGATTCCAGCTCAATGGGTAGGATAGGCTTCATAACAGTGGGAGTGGGAGAACTCACCTCCAGCCCCTCTTGCTTTATGTCTGGGCAGGTGGTCTTCATGGTCCCTTCCTACTCTCCCGTGACGCTTGGCGACTTGTGAACCCGGCTGAAATTGTGCAATGGAATAATGTCCCATACGCTCCCCTACAACTTATAGGTGTTCGTGGACATGTAAATTGTCTTTGTTTTTTATTTCTTCGCACTTAAGAGCAGATGAGGGCAGGACTGGGAATTGGATGCTTTTCCTCCGAGCCTCTTCAACCTCTACTTGTTTACTTCCTCTCAGCCTCTAATGACCTCCCACTGCTCTCTAGATGTTTAGTGACCTTATCTTCTCTTGAATCCTTTTCAAACTGAAACTCTCTACTTACAAACATCTGCTCTCCACCTAATTCCGTTGGACAAGTTCCAAAGTATGAATTAATCGGCGGATGCTAATGAATGATAGCAGCTGAAGGCATTTTCTGGCCCTGAGGGATTTGCATTTTAATAAGGGGCAATGCCCTAGCCCCAAGGAATAAATTGTTAATGGCAGAATTTAAGCCTGCAGGGATGGCATCAAGGGTCAGAAAGCCTTCCAACCTCATCACATTGGCTGCCAGCTCCAGCAGTACAGAGGTCTGCCATTTCCACAATGCTGTCCCCTTTATCACCATGAATATTACAGAAATTGCTCTATATAACCACCAAATGTTGACACTGGCAAAAGCTGAACTCATAACAAAGGCAGACAGTGCCAATACAGTGCCTCCGAATCATTTTGAGATTTCATACAGTTTGGGTGGGGGAGTGAAGAGAAAAGAGGAAAAGGCTGGAAAGGAAAGAATGCCAATATAGAGAATGAAAGAGGTATTTCTTGGATCTGCATGTTATTGCTCCTGTCATACAGTCTGTTCTGATTCACAACAACCCTATAGGAGAGAGTGAAGCTGCTCCCCAAGTTTTCTGAGGCTGTAAAGCTTTAAAGAAGCAGACTGCCTCCTTTTTCTCCCACAAAGCAGTTGGTAGGTTTGAACTAACCTTCTGATTAGCTGTCCAATGTTAACTCACTGTGCAAACAGGGTTCCCATTTGTATGTTATTATAAGATATTAAATATGCAGAATGTCTGCATGCTAACATGTCTTCTCAGATCAAAATAAATGCATTAGTACAGTTTTGTTTGCCTATAACCAAAACAGCCAAATGCACTGCTGTCCAGTCAATTCTGGTTCATGGTGACCCTAGAGAACAGGATAGAACTGCCCTTTGGGTTTCTGAGACTGTAACTCTTTATGAGTACAAGACAAGACTGACTTATTGTCCTGGGGGAAGAGGGACGTAAGGACACAACCAATTTAAGAGCTACTTAACGCAATGTGCAGCATCTAGAAACAAACTTCATAATGGTGGTCTGCAGCTTACGTTAGCATGCTACAAGGAATACTAATTTTGACCAACAGATGCCTCCTGGGCTATTTACCAAATTATGATTAATTGAAGTGTCTGACCAATTTGCCATTGCTATGAATAGTGGGGCAGTGGCTCTGCAGTCACATTTTTGGAGAAGGTCACTCATAAATGAATTTGCTCAGCAATAGGGGAACTCAGCTTTATTTATTGCATTCCTAGACTTCAGGGAGTTTTGGAAAGCAACCAATCACCAACTCACAGAACACTTTGTTGGCCGTTATTTAGGGCATGCAGATGTTAGCAAAAGGCTTGAGAGGGTGTGAAGATGACCCACCATCCAATAAATTCATATAGTTAGCCCCTGTTCTTACGTCTCATCTAGATGGTTTCAACTCATAGTGCCCTTTGTCCACCAGGGCAAAACACGGCTTGTCCTGTGCCGTCCTCACAATCATTGTGAGGTGTGACTATGCTGTTTCAGCCATTGTGTTGATCCATCTCATTGAGGATCTCCTTTTTGTCTGACTTCCTCCTATACCATGCAGGAGGCCCTTTCCCAGGGTTGGTACCCTTACTAGCATAACCAAAGAACATGAGGCCAAGTCACACCATCTCTCTTTAGAAGAACAGACACATTGGTTTGTTCTTTGGCAGTTTATGGTATACTCAATATTCTTCACCAACCCCATAATTCAAAGGAACAAATTCTTCTTCAATCGTCCTTATTAATTGTTCAACATTTGCATGCATACAAGGGAATTGAAAATATCATGACTTGGGTCAAATGCACCTAGTCCTCAAAGCGACCTCTTTGCTTTTGAACCCCAAATAGGTCTTTTGCAGCCTATTTGCTCAATGCAACGCATTGTTGGATTCCTTGACTGCTGCTTTCATGGGCAATGATTGTGTGTTCAAGTACAATGAAGACTTCAACCAGACAGTTTCAATCTTTTCTGCATTTATCATGTTGTTGTTTATTGCTTTAGGTTTGAGGATTTTGGTTCTTTTGTATATTGAGATGCAACCCACACTGAAGTGCTGGATCTTCTTCAATAAGTGCCTCAAGTCCTCTCCGCTTTCAGCGACGAGGTTGTATCATCTGTACATTCTAGGCTGTTGATAAGTGTTTCTCCAATTCTCAGATCATGATCTTCTTCACAGGGTCTAGTGTTCAGATGTTTTGCTCAGCATGCAGACTGAATACATGTGATGGAAGGATATAACCCTTATGCACATCTTTCCTCATTTTACACCACACAATACCCCCCTGTTCTGTTCCAGGGACTGTCTCCTGGTGTATGTATGTAGAGGTTCCTCATGAGGGATATTAATTGGTCTATAATTCCTATTGTTCATGTTATCCTCCATAAATTGATACAATCCACACAGCCAAATACCTTTGTAGAGTCAATAAAACACAGGTAAACATCTTTCTGATAATTTCTGCTCTCAACCAAGATCCATCTAACTTCAGCAGTGATATCACTTGCTTCATGTCCTCGTCTGAATTCAGCTTGAATTTCAACAGTTCCCTGTCTATTCCATGTACTGCTTGCAATAATTTTTTAAACTACTGTCACAGAATTTTACGTGTGTGTTATTAATGACATTGCTTGATATTTCTGCATTCCATTTGGCCACCTTTCTTTGGAAGAGCACAAAAATAGATCTCCTTTAGGTGGTTGTCAAAATACTAACCTTCCAAATTTCTTAGCACAGATGAGTAAACCAAGTGCTGTATCCATTTGTGTTCTCAATTCATATTCCATCACTTCCTAGAGCCTTGTTTCTTACCAATGCCTTCATTACACCTCGGCCTTCTATCTTCATTACCATCAGTTCTTCATCATATGATAACTCCGGATATGACTGAATTGTGGGTAAGTTCGGTGATTCTGTGTATTCCTCCCATCGTCTTTTTATGCTTCTGGCTTGGCTCAGTGTTTTGCCCATGAAAAAACCAAACTCCAGGATATCACGTCGATTCTAATGCAGAACAATTCTATATGACAGGGTAGAATTACCCCTGTGGGTTTCAGAGACTGTCTATCTTTTACTGGAGTAGAAAGCCTCTCATCTTTCACCACGGAACAGCTGGTGATTTTGAACTGCTGGCCTTGCAATTAGTAGCCCAACGCATAATCCACTAGGCTACCTGAAGTGCATTCTTTAATGTTGTCACTTGAAGCTTGA
>NW_022103900.1:6776867-6787101 GCF_000313985.2 Echinops telfairi
AAAATGCCAAGCTGTTCTTCCCTTTTGGGTTTCTAACACCAGGTCTTTGCTCATTTCATTGTAATTATTTTACTTTGTCTTTTTAAACCATCCTTTGAAATCTCTGTTCAGCTAGTTTATTCCATCATCTCTCTCATTCACGTTAGCTACTCTACTTAAAGAGCAAGTTCCAGAGTCTCTTTTGAAATACACTTAAAATTTTTTTCTTTATAATGATCCTTTACTTTTTTTTCATGAGAGATATCCTTGAAGTCTTCCCACAACTTGTCTGTAACTAGTGTACTTAGTGTTCAAGGCAGTGAATATATTCTTGAGATCGTTTCTAAATTCAGGTGGGATATGTACATACTGTATTTTGGATTTGGAACGTGGGCTAATTTTGTTCCATTTCAGCTTAAATTGCGCATGAACAATTGATGGTTTATTCTTCCATAGACTTCTGGCCTTGTTCTGATTGATGATACTGATGAGCTTCTCCATTATCTTTTCCCACAGCTGAAATCAATTTGACTCCTGTGTATTCCATCAGAGGAAGTTTACTAGTCACTATGTTGTTGAAGATAGTACTTTAATAATTACGTTGTTGGCCTTGGAAAATTCTATCATGCTTTCTCCAGCAGAGTTTCCATCACTAAAGCCACATATTCAGAGAACTGCTTTTTTTCATCTCCAGCATTTGCATCCCAATCACCAGCAATTATCGATGCACTTTGATAGGATGCTTGAACAATTTCAGACTGTAGAACTTGGTAAAATCTTCAATTTTCTTCTTTGGCATTAGTGGGTGGCATGTAAATTTAAATAATGGTTGTATCATTTGATATTCCTGGGAGGTATATGGTACTTTCTTATCTTGGGTAGTACTGCATTTCAAGATAGATTAAAATTTTTTAAATTTACTTTTACTTTTTGAAGATGAAGGCGATGCCATGCCTCTTTAATATGTCATTCCTGGCAGAGTGTACCATAAGACGGTCTGATTCTCAATAGCCAACACTGTCAATGTTGGGTCCTAAGTACATAGGATATCAATCATCTACCTTTTCATTTCATTTTTCACAGCTCACAGATTACTTGTTTATATATAAAACGTTCCACATGCTGATCACCAGTGGATGTTAGAAGCTGTCTGTTCTTATTCTGAAGGTCCTGAAAGCTGTACCACCATCCATGTTGTTATGTTGTCTGTGCTTTGAGGAGGCAGCTCTTCCCCAGTCGTACTTTAAGTGCCTTCCAACTTGAGAAGATCATCTTCTAGAGCTGTATCAGACAATGTTCAGCCACTAGATATAACATTGTCTCTGGCCACCCCCTTTACCAGTAGATTTCCAAGTCCTTCCTTCCAGTCTGTTTTAGACTGGAAGCTCGACTGAATTCTGCCCAACCAGTGTGCATTTTGGAGGGAGGGTGCTGATGGCATGAGAAGTATTAGTGGTATAGCTTCCATTATTCCAGCAACATGCAAGACAAACTGATATACTAGTGGTAATGAGTTCATGAATATATACTGCAAAAGCCTTTATGTTTCTTAACTCTACTAAAGAGCCTATTTTTGACTTTTTCATAGAAAAAAATTAAATGTCTCATATAATACTTGGAAAGGGAAGAGTTACATTTTTTGAATGTGAAAAATTAAGCTAATTGTGCAGCATGACTTGTATAGCTTTTCTACAATCAACAGAACAATGGTGATAGTAGGGTTATTAATGCAAGGCACCTAGAAAAGAAATTGTTCTCTTCCTTCTATATGTGTAATGACTAACACTTCTTATATTTACCCTTTACTCTATGTATCCATTTCTACCCTACTGTGGGGGTATAAAGAGGCTCTGGTGGCACTGTATCTTAGACCTGGAGCTGCTAACCTCAAGGTTTGAGATTCAAACATACCAACAGCTCCGAGGGAGACAGATGAGGCTGCCTGCCCCTGTAAAGATTTAGTCTCGGAAACCCTGTGTGGGGTGGCTGTGAGTTAAAATAGACTTGATGGCTGTGGGTTTTGGGGATTATAAGACACGGTAGTGGTGCATCGGTTTAACACTTAGCAACTGACATAAAGGTCAGTGGTTCAAATCCAGCAACCACTTCGAGGGAGAAAAAAAGCAACAATCTTGCATACAGATGACAGCTTTGGAAACTCTATGGGATGTTTCTGCTCAATCCTATGGGGTTTTTATGACTTGTAATTGGTTTGATGGCAACATGTACATGGGTTTACTCCTGTGTTTGTGAAATATTTTTAAAAAGTGAAGTATTAATTATTACGTTACTATTATTATTATGTTATTACTATATTATATTGTTTCCCCTGCCACATTTGACTATGGTCAAAAGAAAGTCCACAAGAGTTTATTCAGTATCATTTTGAAATCAACTCAAGAATGCCCGGAGGGCTAAAGCCATTGCATTATTAGGTGGTTTCACACACTACAACAGCAGCATATAAATAACATTCCTGGGTAGAAGTGGGCTAAAGAATTATGAAAGTTTTGCATTTACGCATTGAAATATATGCTTCCCTTCCTGGCACGAAATTAGAGAGACTGTAGACACCATCTACCTTCACTCCTCAGAGAAATTAGTAGACATTTCCCATTTACTCTAAACTGAGAGGTACCAAACATGCATCTATATAAGAGTCCTTGGTAGAATTCTTTTTAATGCAATGCTGATTATGAAAAAAAAATATATTTTTTGAAATTTCAGGATTCAATAATTCATCTTAATTTATCTTATAGGCTATTCTTTGAATGCTAGCATCCTTACAAGCTAGTGTAAAGGATGCTGGAAATAAACATGCTGGAATCTATAATATGCTAGGCAGACAAAGGCATTATGACGAAATCAACGTGAGCTAGAATCAGAAAGAAAGGAGAAAATGCAAAATACCTAGAAAATATTTCATTGAACGAGACACAAGAACACTTCCTACATATTAAAAAAATAAAGTCATTTATAGCAAAGTCTCTTTGGACCTAGCTTAGGAAGTTTCACTTTAGCACATGGACGAATCGTACTTGTTTCCCATGTACTATTCTCCTTTCTCCTGAGTTTTTCTTTGGACTAAGGAGTCCACTATACCTTACAGATAGGTTTCTGATAGTTTGTTTAAAAGACTATTAAAGCCTTTTTATCAGTGCACATTATCCTGAAAATTACAGGAGAGTTATATATGGGCTGTCAATTTAGAAATTATAGTTATTTTAAAAATTGGAACAATAATCTAATTTTAAACACTCCCCATTCTAGAGGGTGGAGTTTAGAATCATACGCAATTTTGTTCTTCATCACATACCTCAGTTGCTATGGCTTTAGCTGGTGAAAGGATATCGAGCTGACCTAGAACAAGAAAGACCAGGGAAATGGAATGTGGTCTAAAATTGACTAGCACACTCCTGAAAATCCAGTAGGTCGAACATGAGAAGAATCTATCATTTCTAAACATCAAAAAGTGATGGTGTATAATAGTGTCTTAATAGTTATACCTTTCGATATAAGAGCTCTCAGGGGAAACCAGGAAAATAATGTATGTCAGAAAATGACAGATATCAAGGATATATGATGTTCAAAGTACCACAATTGCTTCATGGTTTCAAATAGAGACGAGAGTTTTCCCATTACAGAAACTCCACAAAAAAAACTTGACTATCAGCAGGGAAAGTTCAACTTTTCTCTGAAGTTTCTAGCTCTTCTGAATGGCTAAGAAAGCTGTTACTTGAAATCTTTCTCTTTTCAGAGGTTTGGATTGTAATGCTTTCTGTCTGCAGAGAAATTCTGAAGTCATTTTGAGTGTGTTTATGTATGTACTCATGTATGTATGTGTGTGGTTTACATAGATGATGTTCATGGTATGTGGGATAGAAAGAGGAAAAACAGAAAATGTACACCACTAGGGTGGCTTCTGACAGCTACCAGCATCTTCAGTAAAATATCGCTCGATAGAATTAAAGATGAATTGCCCCTCGCCTCAGGAAATTTGCTGCGTGAGACCTCTCACTCCTCCGGTGTTCGTCATTCAGACGGCTTCTGTGCACTGTGCACATTTATTTGTTCTTTCCATGAATTTAAAACCATCACTAGTTGACCCACATCCAGACCCAGTTGTGTAGTTATACTTAACCAAGAAAGATTCCCTACTGATTAGGAATGGGCTTCTCTAACTCACTGACCTTATTTCTATTGCTGCAAATGTGAATGGCGTTTTGTTATCGCAAAGCATTTTCTTATGCATTTTCTCATTTCTTGCATGAATTTTCTTACAATCCTATGTCATTTGACAACTTAATTGAACGTCCTTTACATGCTCTTCTCTCTAGTCCTCCTTTTCTATTAGAGGATCCTTGAGATGGAAGCATTGCCTCGCAAGCTATAGAATAAGACATTATTTTGGATATGGGTAATCATGAAGTATTTCCGTGTAAGCCCATGGACTCTCTGGTGTGAGAAAGACATCGCCTTTACTCAATCGTCCTACATGTAATTCTCTATTTAAAACCCCTTTCATGTGGTTTTGAGATTTATGATGGGAAGTCCCGGATGGGCTGTGCTTGAGGGGCAACTCCTGCCATTACATTCTTCATCTTGTTCTTCAGTCGGCTCTTCAGTATCTGCAGATAAGAACTAGAGTAGTCTTCTTTTTTTTAGGTGAAATCTTGCTGGTCTGTAAGATTACTCTAACTGGTGTGGTTGGAGGCCCTTAGCCTTTCAAGTTGCACTTTTTAAAAGTCGCGGGGAGGAGAAGAGCCAGTCAAGGTGCAGTGAAGCAACGATGAAACATACAACTTTCCTCTAGTTCCTAAATGCTCCCTGCCCCGCCAACTATCATGATCCCAATTCTACCTTACAAATCTGGCTAGACCAGAGGATGGACACTGGTGCAGATAGGAACTGGAAACACAGGGAATCCAGGGCAGATGATCCCTTCAGGACCAGTGGTGAGAGCAGCAATACCGGGAGGGTGGAGGGAAGGTGGGTTGGAAAGGGAGAACTGATTACAAGGATCTACATGTGACCTCCTCCCTGGGGGATGGACAACAGAAAAGTGGGTGAAGGGAGATGTCGGACTGGGCAAGATATGACAAAATTATAATTTATAAATTATCAAGGGTTCATGAGGGAGGGGGGAGCAGGGAGGGAGGGGAAAAATGAGGAGCTGATGCAAAGGGCTTAGATGGAGAGCAAATGTTTGAGAATGATGAGGGCAATGAAGGTACAAATGTGCTTTACACAATTGATGTATGTATGGATTGTGATAGGCATTGTATTGTGATAAGAGTTGCATGAGCCCCCTAATAAAACAATTAAAAATTAATTAATTAATTAAAAAAGCACTCTCCATTTTTATCTGTACTACTTTTAAACTGCAAGATCAAGAACTGAATGCGATATGCAATGGCCTTCCATGCTGACAACCATCTATTATGCTGTACCTTTTAAATATGATTGTCTGGCTACCTATGAATTCAAGGAATACCAATTAAGAACTCAAGCTTTGCAGTGAGTGCTAATCAACAGCAATCTGCTAATTCTGGTTGAGCAACAGAGTCAACTAAATTTTGAATCGAGTTAACATTTAAAGACTTCTATCTTCCTCCATTGCTACCTAGAACCCTTAATGCATTCCCAACAGGAAGTCTTATACAGAACTGATGACAAGGTGTCTTTCCTAGCATTCTGAATTTCAGTATCTGGGCTACTTGGCATGTTATTTTCATCTCAAAGGAATCAGAATTGCTGCATTCTCTATTGGATTCTAGGTCATTTTTATTAAACATGGTACTGAAATATATTTTTAATGTTGAATTTTCATCCTAAGTCACACAAAACACAAGGCAATTGTGGATTTGGGCTGGGGGTGTGGGAGCTGAGGCCAGTTGCCTGCGATTCATACCCTGGAGCTTCTACTCACTAGCCTGTGACCTGGACAAATGATTTCATCTGTGTTATGTTTTGGTTTCTCATCAATAAAAAGTAGACAATTATATTATGTATTCCGGAGATTTGTTTATAGAAGTGAGATAATTTTAATGGGTATTAGTTAGTCGTGTTCTCCTCATTTTCATGTGAACTTAATTCTCATTTAGATTCATAGAAAACTTACTTGGTGCTATTAAACCACTCTGCGCCTCTTAGTTCCCTACTACTAACTCAGGTACAGTTGTTAAGTACTTCTATTTTAAAAACAATAACCAAACCCATTGCAGGGGGTCCATTCTGACTCATAGAGATCCTTTAGATCAGAGGAGAATTGCCCCTGTGGGTTTCCAACACTATAAAAACCTTTAAGGGAGTAGAAAGCCTTATATTTCTCCCATGCAGTGACTTGGTGGGTTCAAACTGCTGACCTTTTGGTTAGCAGCCCAACATGTAACCCACTTTGCCACCAAGGCTACCTTAGTGTTTCTATAGGGTAATTTCAAAAATCAAGTTCAATAATACAGCTAATAGAATAGAAATTCAGCAAATTATTATGTGTTATTATTCCTTTCCCCTTCTATTCTCCACTCTTTCCTCATTCTTTTCATCTACACCAACATAGCTATATTCAAGTACATCTTACATCTGCAGGAACGTATATAGGAAAGATGCATCCATTTCCCTGTTTTTGTACATAACAAGCCCGAGCCACAGAAGATATTTCTCAAATATTATGCTACATATCATCAAATGCAAGCAGCCCCTGCTAAGAAGGCAAGACAGCACGGCAAGGGTAGAAATAGATTAGAATTCATGCTCTCAGAGCTCCGGCTCGGCGGGTGGCCCATTTGAGATGTTTAGCCACTGTATGGGCAGGAGGTCTCTAGACAGTCTACTGGAATTTCATCTGCCAAGTGCTGGAGTTAGCAGAGACCAAGGGAATATATTAAAAAGGCATGGCTTCCAGAATTTATTGGCAAGTCCAAAGTAATAAAATATCAAAATTTGATATAACCAGGGTCTCTTCACACTATCCTTTTTCACCTTTGCCACCTCTCCAGCTGACCTAAGCTGTTTCGCAGTGTGATTTTGGACATGGCAGAGGGGTGGGTGTGTTTAATGCCTTAGTTGAGCATGCTTTTGCTTCGCTCAGGCTTATTTATAGTTAAGATTGTATTCGTTCCTCCAGAGACAGCTGGGATATTGTTGGAGCGACTGTGAAAAAGCATTATAGAGAGTGAGGAGATGGTGACTGCGTCCCAGGCAAGGGGAGAGGAATGAACTACCAATCCTGCGACCACTCAGCAGGAACAGAACACACAGCAATTGCTCACCAAGGTATTTGAATGGGTTGGACCCCAGCACGGTCAGGCAGATGGAAGAACGGAAGCTGCCGAGACAACGCGATTGAAAGGAAATCCGACTGACTGTAGAATGTTCTCACATCCTCTTTGCTTCCTGCACTCACTCCACTAGAAAGGAAGTTTCAGGAATGGGGTTTGGAGAATTAAACTCTGGACCAGAAGGGGATTTCCATACAGAACTTCCATAACTCATCCCCACTTCCTTCAGGGCCATGTTTGAGGCCGCTTTCAGCGTGACCGTGGTGACTGATGTAACAGTTTGCCAGCTACCCGTAGGGACAGCTGTCTTTGTGCTCAGGAACACATGGAGCACCACTGCAGATTCTAGGACTAAGGAGCCCGTGTGGGAGATGGGAGAGGAACACTCAGAGCATTCTTCTTTTTTTTATTTTTATTTTTTTTGCTGAGAACGGCGTAATCTTTCCCACAGAGGCTGAAAAACTGCCTTAGGACTCCTGTCAAAATGGCTTGACTTGGCGTTACCGTAGCAACCACAAGGCAGCAGTTACAAAATGATAGGGAATGAGATGACTTCTGTGGGTCATCTCGGATTGTTTGAAGAGTGATCGGACCAGTGTATGTTTACTCTCTCACGAATTCATTCTGGAGAATATTCCATGACTCAGGACTTGACCCTGAAGAACACTCTCTGGAGTCAGATTGCAGACTCTGTAGCAGCCAGGAATTTTCATACATAGTAAATATGCTGTCAGCTGTCAATGAAATCATTCCTTAAAATGACTTGCCTGTGTGTGAGCGAACGATTGAGAAGCTTGGAATCTACTTTGAGGCTGCCTCTATGACCTTGACTTTACATGGCCTGCCTCTGACTTCCTTGGCCTTGGAAGCTTGGTACTATCCCTTAGGTTAAACCAGCATATGGACAAATGCCCGATGCTCTCAGGTGAATTTAGCCCAACCGCAGCACCAAGGATCAGTGTCCACCTACACAGTGAGGGGACGATAGGGCCTCATGGACCATCAATCAGCACGAAAGCTCTCCTTAAGAGACATACCGGAGCGGCCCTGCCAGTTCCATTTTGCCTGTAGAAACCCGAGTCAAAGCAGGTTAGGTTGCATGCTTATCTCAATGTGATAAACAGGGTCACTGAGTGCTAATACTGAGCTTACCGACATCTCGTCTTGCACACTTGAGAAGTCACTGGGGGTCTTCCCCATCGAGAATGACACAGTAACTTTCCAGACCAGGAAGTGCACGACCCACTGACTACTTCAGTGACGAACATTGGTCATTGATGCCCTTCACCCTCAGCAAGGGACAGTGCTTAAGACAGAAATTCATGAAAAGCTAGCCAAAATGTGTAAGCCCACACCAGAGGTCATTTTTGTATTTGGATTTAGGACCCATTTCGGTGGTGGCCAGACGACTGGCTTCAGCATGATTGATGGTTCTTTGGAAGACGCAAAGAAAAATGAACCTCAACACGGACTCACAAGACCTGGCCTGTATGGGAAGAAGATTCCCTCAAGAAAGCAATGTAAGGAACACGAACAGAATGGCTGAATGTCTACTGCTTCTTTTGGGTACAGTGACTCAGTGTATTCCTTCCATATGATTTTGATCATTCAATATTTTGCCCATGGAGTCTCTTGGAGTTCTTTCTGTTGAAGAGATGCTAAGCATATCTTTCTTCTCTGGTTTTCAAATGCTAGGTCTTTGTACATTTCATTATAATATTTGACTCTGTTTTCTCGAGCTGCCCTTTGAAATTTTCTGTTCAGCTCTTTGGCTTCACCATTTCTTCCATTTGACTTAGTTTCTCTATAATTAAGAGCAAGTATCATAGTCCCTTCTGATATTCACTTTGATCTTTGCTTTCTTTCCTGTTTTTTTAAAATAACCTTTTGCTTTCTTCATGAATGATGCTCACGATGTCTTCCCGTAGTTCATCGTGTCTTCTGTCATTAGTATTGAGTCAAACTTGTTTTTAAGATGTTCTAGAAATTCAGGTGGGGTAGACTCAAGGTCATATTTTAACTCTGGTGGACTTGTTTTAATTGTTTTCAGCGACTTTGCCTTAGGTCTGGGCAATCGATGGTCTGTTCCACAGTTGGCCTCGGGCCTGGTTTTAACTGCGGATACGGAGTTTCTCCAGACTCTCCGCCTACAGATGTAATCTGCTTGATGGCTGTGTTCTCCGTCTGGAGAAGTCCATGTGTACAGTCGCCTTTTGTGCTGTTGCAAAAGGGTCTTTGCGATGAAGAAGCCATTGGTCTTGCCAAATTCTACCATGCCATCTCCGGCTCTGTTTCAATCACCAAGTCTGGATTTTCCAACTACTATCCCAATCTCCCATTAATTAGCAATCCATCTTGATAATTAACATCCGCTATTTATTGTCCGCTCATTGTCTCTGAAACCTCTTCACTCTGAGTGACCCTGCTGGTATTCAAATACGAGTGGCCGAGCTCCCAGCAGTACAGCAACACACCAGCCACCCCAATATGGAAACCTGACGGGCAAGCGGTGGCTGCTTTGCTTCGTTGGAGCTGATAACCACCTCAGCGGGACCCTCACGGGGACCCCCTCCTGCCCACTAGCTTCTTTCTGAAGGAATCCTGGTGGCACCGGGGTTAAACCTTAGCTGCTACCTCAAAGGTTGGTAGTTTGAATCCACCAGCCACTCATCGAAAGCGGCTGAAAAACTGCAGCCTTGGAAACGCTATGGGGCAATTGTACTCTACCCTTGTGTGTCCCGATGAGCCAGAACAGACTTGACCGTGCTGGGTAATGGTGGAGCTTACTGTCAGGTGAAGTTAAGTCCTTGGCCTTAACTGCATGTTAGTGCAACTGTTTTGGAAAAAACTCACCATGATTTAATTCTGGCCATCTGCTCAAAGTTTAAAAAGTAATTGTCTGGCATGAGGTCTATGAATCCAAATGAGTGGAAATTCCAATTCTGTCGGCGACACTTACAACTTGTATTTTTTTT
>NW_022103900.1:6787783-6789044 GCF_000313985.2 Echinops telfairi
TCTGTATGTGTTTTAGCACAGTGGCATCAGCTTTGACATTGAGCTCAGAGTTTTTGTTCTTTGCCATACTTACATACAAAGGCATTAGATAAGTTGCGATTTTGTGTACAAAACCCCGCTGTTCCAAGTGAGCTATAGCAGAGCTAAACAAAAGTGTTTCCGCAAATCATCAAAGGTCAAAAGCAAAGTCAAATTTATCAACTAAATTCTAAGGGCTGAAGAATGAGGAACACAAAATCTAGGTGAAAGACCATTAATAGTAGGGGTAAATCATGTAAACAGTGAACATAGTCAGCTACTAATGAAAAGGTTGGAGGTTCAAACCCACGCAGCGATGTCTTGAAAAAGAGACCAGATCATCTACAAATGGCTCTGCACTGATGTGGCTTCCTTGCCAGGCTCACTCACCAGCTGCTGTGGGTGTCAGAGTAGAATGTGCCCCACAGACTTTTCAATGGGTGGCTTTGCTTCCAGATATTATTATTGTTTTTGAAGTACCTCTAGGTGAATTTGAAGCCCCACCCTTTAGACGGGCAGTTGAACTGTTGATACCACTCAGCGACGCCTATGAATATCTTTGAAAGCACTTGACAGTGCTAACCTGTGTCTTGCTGTCATGTAGACAGGAGCAAACACCACTTCCCAGACAAATCTCTAGTCAGGACATCTGTCTAGGCACTGCAGTTTATTCTCCTATCTGTTAGTTAATAATTATATTTGCAATCCCTAACTTTTGTGGAGATAACCCACCTGCAACTAGTGAAGAAGGTTGAGGGGTGTGAGGTAGGAGTTGCTGCATAGCCTTCGATAAGCCAGGCAGTCTTTTCAGACCGCAAGGAGCCCCGGTGGCATGGTGGCTTGTGGAGAAATGGGGGAAAGATAATAAGGGCTAATCTTGTAAAGATTTATAGTCTAACAAAGCCACCGGGGCTGTTCGGTCCTGTGGCATCAGTCCCTATAAATCCAAATAGATTTGGTGGCCCTTGAATTTGGTTCAAGTTTATCTACAAACTCTAGTCTCTTTTTTTGGGTACAAAATATTTGAAAATGTTTTATAAACTGCAATGCCTTGTGCAAATATCAGTTATTATGTTAACCCTGTAGGGAGATTTGGGGTGGGGGATGAAGAAAACAACAGAGAGAGAAGTTGGAAGAGCTTTTAAACGTGGGAGCTGTACCCGACATCATTCATCGCTGAGACCCTGTACTAACTTTAGTTTAAAACAAAAAAATAATGAAATAGCAAGCTCTGAAAAAGATG
>NW_022103900.1:6789144-6789710 GCF_000313985.2 Echinops telfairi
ACACAACTCCAGATGTCACCTTCCTCTTATGAAACATGTAGTCCCTGAGCCAGTACTTCAGAGGTCTCTCTGTGTCCCCACAATTCTTCCCTAATTCCCTGACATCATTAGCAGCACTTGCTGTTTTCCACCAAAAAGGGGAGTGGTGCGCAGGGTGGAGTACCTGCGGCATTCAACTGCACCCTTAGCTGAAAAGCAGCAGACCAAGTTTGCCCGCCCTCATCCTCTGCCGCGCTGTCAGCAGCACAGGCTCCCATCTGCTCCCTTCCTTCCCTAACCATTCTTGAGCTGCCCTCTGAGCAGGAAGGCCGACTCTGCTGAGCCTGTCCTTCCCTTTGATGCCTCTTTCCCCACAATCCCCCAGGCCACGCCTTCTTCCTCACATCTGGCCAGTGCTCAGAAACTAATTTAAAGAACAGTGTATTGATAAGGTGTTAATGGCTGATAATGATTTAGTGAGCTAACCTGTCAATTTATTCAAACAGAATACACTGGCAAATTAAAATACTCATCTGTGCTAAGAAGAAAAGTAGCTGAAATTAATTTAATTAATTTTGCATATTAAT
>NW_022103900.1:6790691-6818327 GCF_000313985.2 Echinops telfairi
ATCACGGAGATGGTGCAGGACCAGACAGTCACTAACAACAATCAGAAGAATATGTGATTGTAGGCAATTACCATATAATTTAAGTCTAAGATAAATGTGTTTTGCTTCCTGGAATTTCTTGACTTGGCACTGTATCTTACAATCCATCTCAAAGCAATCTATAGCAGATGAGGAAGTTGTGACCACAAGATGGTCCCAAGCACATTCGAACATCGCTGGAAGGAGAAAATTTCCATTTATCTGCGTCATCTCAGTGGAATTATTTTTAATAGCAAAACCAAATATGTTGAATATTGGTCTAAGTGTGTGCTTCTAATGGTCCTTTTCATTGTCACAGAAGATAGTTTGAGGCAGCGCTGGCATGATAAATAGCATTCCCGTGGAAGACTGTGTCTGCCAACACTACAATGAGCTGCACGAGAAACAGCCACATCTCCAGGAGGAGCTAGGGTGGGTGAGGGCACATCAGGAAGGACTCATGCAGGCACCAGCATACCACATACTCTGGCTGACTTTCCAGAGAAGCTGTTTAACTTTTATCCGTATGTAATACAGTGAAGCACAAGAGAAAACAATGAATCTAGCGAACAAAACAAATGGCCAAGGGGGCCCTTGGGATTCTTTGATCTGGGACCCTCAAACTTTTAACATCAACCTTGGAGGCGTGAAGAGGTCAAGATGAGTCTTCTGTGGCAGGAGAATCAACATAAAAGCGTTGGCCAGACCAGGGGGCACAACCACTTAGCCGGACTCAGATCCATCTGGGCAGATAAACTATGAGAGCGGTGTGTACGCAGCTAAGTGAAAAAGCATGGTTGTTAGGTTCCAGGCCACACCCGCTCGAATCTATGCCAAAGAAAGCAGGCTGACACACGTCTCCGTGATTCCCGGATGGCTGCAGACAAGGTCCCTCGGCAGCGCATCTTCCTCTCATTATAGTGACTTCAAAGGATAGGGTTTTTTTAAATAAATCATTTCATTGGGGCTCTTATAAAGAATCCATATATTAAATGTATCAAGCACTTTTGTACATATGTTGCCATCATCATTTTCAAAACATTTTCTTTCGATTTGAGCTCTTGGTATCAGCGCCCCCTTTTTCCTCCCTCCCTCTCCCACCCTCCCGCACTCACGAACCCTTGATCAATCAAAAATTACTGTTATTTTCATATTCACACTGTCTGCGATCTCCCTTCACCCAGGTTTCCGTTGTTTGTTCTCCTTGGGGGTGGTTATACGTCAATCATTGCGATTGGTTTCCCCTTCTGCCCCGCCCTCCCCTCATCTTTCCCCTACCCTCATGATATCCCCACTCCCATTACTATTCCTGAGGGGTTTGTCTGTCCTGGATTCCGTGGGTTGAGAGCTCGTATCTGTACCAGTGTACATGCTCTGGTCTAGCCAAATTTGTAAGGTAAAACTGGGGTCATGATAGTGGGGGTGGGGTGTGGGGGTGGGAGAGAGAAATCATTAAAGAACTAGAGGAATGTTGTGTGTTTCGTCAGTGCTATACTGGACCCTGGCTGACTTGTCCCTTCTTCAAAGGATACTTTTTGTGCCCTGGGAAAAACTACTTTTGAGTTCAGGGCTAATATCAAATCTTCAACAAAATTCAAGTGAACATTTCCACAGATCATGGAAACTTTACAACAAGTTAACAGGAATGCTGTTCGACAGAAAATAAGAACTTGTAAATGGACCAAGTGTTTTATAGAAGGTCAAGACACCAAAGATGGGCCAAGAGAAGGAAGAGCATTAGTTTTCAACGAATAAAGAACCTGTGCAAAAACTGATAGGAGAAGGCAGAAGGTTTAGCATCGATTTGATAGCCATGGAAGGAGAGATAGTGATATGGGTCAACATTTTCAGTTTTAAGCAACATCCTGGCCTCAGCAAACTTTCAGTTGGATGACTGCCAAAAGCAGCTTAAAGAGCTGATCTTTCGATCAGTCATTTTAAGCAAAAGCAAAGCTAATGATGATTTTATTAAATCAACCAATAACTCAAGATGCATCTTGAATTTATCAATATAATACAGAGATGAATGAATCGGAAACAAGAAGAAGTCTTGCATGAACAATAGAATCCAGAGATCAGATCAAACCAGGATTCCCAAAGGACTTGCAGGACCAGCTGAATCCAATGCAGAGACTTCAGCTCAGAAGGTTATGAAAACTATTTTGGGGGTGGGTGGCAGTGGTGGTATTTCACAGATCATCCTGATACATGTTCTCCAAGGACACAGGATGATCAATGGGGACACTTACTATGTAGAAATTTTTAGAAACCTGAAGCCTGCAGTGGTCTGAAAAAGAACCAGAAAGTTAAATCTGAGATGTGTTTCTCCCCATCATGACAATGCACCTGCTCTTTCTTTGAGGGTAGCAAAGATGCTGAGAATTTCATTGGGAATCCATACCACCCTCCAGGCCCGATTCTCCCCTTCTAGACTTCCTTTTGACCCCAAACTCAAAGAACATAAATCAACGAAGGTGACTCAGTCACTCAAGGATGTCACAGCTGCTGTGGTGATGTGGTGTCCATGGAAAAGGTCAGAGTCATGAGGCAGGGTTAGCAGGCTTGAGAAACCATCCCCTGAGGTCTATAGACCTAAATGGAGGATATGTTGAGAACCAACTCGATCAAAAGCTTCACAGTTTGATATTTTGATTAATAAAGGTTTCTATGATTTTATAGCAATGCTTTATTTTATTTTTAACTTTTTCTCATATTCATTATGCCTGACTCAAGCCATAGTATTTCTAATCATCTTACATGCATGCAAAAGCAGAACAATTAATAAAAATGCACCTTTGAATTACGGTAAAGGTAAAGACTATCGAATATATATGGACTGAGAGAAGGACAAACATCTCTCTCTCGGAGGAAGTCCTCCCAGAAAGCTCCTGAGGAGCGAAACTGGAGAGACTTTTTCTCATGTACTCTGGAATTGTCCTCAGGAGGGCGCCGTCCCTGGAGCGGTTATCATGCTTGGTGAAGCAGGTGGTCATTCGAAACCAGGATGACCCTCCAGGAGACAGGTTGCCACCGTGACTGCAACAATTGATGCAAAGCTGGCCCAGGCCGGCCCAGCAATCTTTGATCTGCTGTACCGAGGTCCTGAATCAAAACCAACTTGACGGCGCCAACAAACAGTAACAACTAAAGAAGATAAACTAAGTTCTATATAGTTGACTGATACCAAAGGACAGTCATGAGTATTTTTGTTTTGTTTTTTAGTTATTAAGTACTTAACAGAAAAATGAGAAACATCCATCACCCGTAGTCATATCACTGGATAAAAAGCAGGTGATTGGACAAGACAGTGTGTAGCCGAGTTAGTCCTGTGAACCTTGGAACTTTGCTGCTAGAAGGGTCTGAACATTAAATACAACTAGAGAATGAGCTGTAAAGGTGTGTACAAAAGCTGATCAACTGAATAATACGTGACCCCAAAAGGATAAGGCTTAAACCCATCACTTGTAACACTACTGTGCTCTAACTGTGGAGCATTGTGGCTTTTGTGGTCTCTCTTGTGCTGGTACGTGAGCAATCAGTTTGGTTTTACCGGCTGTTAGCCAGTATAGAGACAGGTATTAGATGTGTATGGTGGCCTAACTGATACCTGCATTCAATTAGTTCTTTTTCAAGATTATCTATGAAATATAAATAATAAAGCACCTAGATTAAAGAGATACCAAAGGGGGAGTTCTAAATGTTGCTTACATGTAAACAAGAATGAATTAAGGATGCTCAGGGAATTTTTTTTCTTCAAAGTATAATGCACTACCTGGATATAAAGTCAGGGTCTGCTACATAATAGCTGTATTAACATCAGCATGCCATTAACTTTTTTGGTGCCTTGGTTTCATCAACGGTACAAGGGGGAATTGTGCTATCTATCTCAAGGAGATGACGTGAATATTAATTAGCCCAAGTACATCAAATTCCTAACCCAGCATCCTAGGTTTTTGTGTTCACTAATGTTCTTCAATACTTCTAAATATAAATGGGGGTTTCATCACATTACAAATCCACCACGGGCACATAATTTGGGGCACACTGGGTTTTTCAGTCATCCTTTAAATCATGCTTCTTAAAATCCTATTCTTAAGGTCCGTTTAGGCCCCTGCTGTGTCTCACCTATGGGAATGTGTCCAGACCAGCTGAGGCAAAACTAAGAGTAGAGGCAAGGTGTCAGAGTCCTGGCAATGAGGGGCTGTAAGACAAGAGGGTACGAACCAGGTATGGGGTAGGACTGCTAATATTTACTTGTAGGATAAAATCACTAAGTATGGAAAAACCTGTGATTATAAGCAGTCGCCATAAGTGATTATAAGCAGTCGCCATAGCATGGTTCACCCAGAAGACTGGTGTGCTAGAAATACTTGAGAAGTACGGCACACCTAAGTTGGCAAAATAGCCAAGAAAGTGATGCTCATACATGGGTACCAGGGATAACGCCAAGATAAAACATCTCATCCTAGGAACATTTATCATTCGTATGATCAATTCATTCATACTAGATACTATGGAAAATCAAATACGTACAACTAAAATAATCACAGTAGTTTGGGATGTGCGACTAAAAATCCTAGTTCGGAGATTTTATAACGGCCCTTAGAAAACAGACAAAAGTTGCGTAAATATTTGTGTAAGGGTTTGGCTGATTGTTTCTAGGACTAAAAATACAGTGAAATCAATGAAGGTGTACATTAACAAGGAGAGAAAGGACCATATAATGTGCAAGCAAGGGTGAAGGAGTCCTTAGATTTTCAAGCCCAGGCATTAGTAGAAATATATGCTTCACATGGGGCATTGGATTGATAGCTGCCTTTCCAGTTCCAAGGCCACCAGATGACAGAATGCAGAGTCTAGAAATTCAAAATGTCTGGAGACTAGCCAGTTCGAATATCGGAAAGGGCTGTAAATTAAAGTGCACTATGGTGTCATGCGGACTATTTAGCGGAGTAGCTTTATATGATTCTGGACAAAGAAGTCTAATCCCAGGGCTCTTCAGTGATCATGTTATTCAAGGATTGGAGGACATATTCATATATTCTGGAACAGCAATTTGCAAAGTATGGTCCTCGGATTCCTGTGGCTTCCTGGTGATATTTTAGGGTTTGTTATGAGTTGACTTTGTCTCCCAAAAGTTATGTTCAAACCCTAACTCCTGGGACTTATGAATAGGAACTTATTTGAAAATAGCATATTTGTTTTTCATTAATCTAATCTAATAGCATATCTATTGCTACTAGATAAGATTAGCTATATTAACGTGAGATCATGTAGGAGTACGGTGGACCTTAATCCAATATGACTGGCACCCTTATGGAGGTAGAAACTCAAGTTACACTGTCACAAATCAAGAAATTACTGGGGCCACCAGAAAGTAAAAGAGACAAGGAAGCATTCTTCATCCAGAGTCGTCAAAAAGGATGAGCCTGGTAAGACCTTGATTTCAGTTTTCAAGCGCCAGCACTCTGAAAGAAGGGCCTGTTGGTAAGCCACCTTGTTTCTCGGACTTAACTCTTCAGAACTTTGTGGCCATCTTCCTAAGAAACCCCACAAAGCTATGGGAAAGGGAGGCACACAATCTTCCTTTTTCCAAGACTATGACGGTGTGAGGGTCAACTTTCTTTTCTCTGTCTACCAAAAGAACAGGTAGCAACAGATTGGCTGAAAATCCCATATGAAAATCCAGCTACTGAGCCAGACATAAAGAGATTCGCAAAAATTCTAAGAAAATGTTATCTTTTCACCCATTTTTTCTGTTTTAAAATATATTTATCTTAGAATGTTTTCATGAACAATGGGTTTATTGCTTTCAAAAACAAAGTAGTTTAAAAATCACTGTTTTATTTTCTAAATGATAAATATAACTGCACAGTAAAAAACCCTTAGAAGTTCTCATTTTTAAGAGTTTAAAGCATTCAGAGAACCCAAAGTTTGAGAATCGCTATTCACGAGGATTCAAAAATTCAATTTTAAGGAATTTATAGTTGCTATTTTAATATTTGAGTTACCAGAAAACTCTTCGTTTTTAAGTTCCTATGAGAGATGATATTTTCTCTGAGATGCAGAGGCTGTCCTTAGGGTATTTTGATAACTTAGGTTGTGTCTTAATGTGGGCTGACTCATCAGTTATATGTGGTTTCCCTGCCTGGAATGGAACTTTGCAGGGACTTTTGAAAGATGATCCTAACGAGAATCTAACTCCTCACCTACATTTCAAACTCTAGAACAGCTCTGTGTCAAAGAAGATGCTGTATACCAGGTATGATTGACTTATTGAAGAAAAGCTGAGGATGGATACAAGAAAAATCTTTCTTGATATTATTGAGAAACATTACATTTGGAAATATCATCTCCAGTTAACTGGTTGAAGCTTCATCCCTTAGCTGTATCAAATTTAAAAAGATCATTCAACATTTCACTTGTGTGTAGTATACAAGAATCAGTAGCATATACTGTAAGGTTTATCTCCAGATCAGAGATTTAAGACTACTGGCCAACCAGAGTAAACTGAGGTAATGAAGTCCAAAAACAAATATAGAAAAATAAATGTAGAATGAAAACACTTTCAAATAAAATATGAAAGAAAATGTCAATGCTTTAAAATACATACAAATTTCAACTAATAGTGGAATTCATACACACACACACATACAATTTGATCTACTTTAATGAATGCAAAACTCTTGCTTTATGACTTTGAGTAAGTCATTTAGTCTCTATTGTCTTCAATGTTTTTTGGGGTTTCATTTTGCTTATTAAAGGAAATATTGAAATAGTCAACAGTTTTGATAGAAAACTTCAAGATGATCTTTGCTGAAAACCACAAAAATGATGACATATTAGGCAAGAGTGGAACTTTTACTCCTAAAGGAATTTAGATTTTTCAATAAAATAATTTTTATGCACTTGATCATTAATCTTCTAAATTTGCACATTTCTTGGGGTGGTCAGAGAAGAATGAAGATGGAGTAAGGTAGAAGAAACAGTACTGAAGAGAATTAAACTCTAATTCCTTTGCTTCGCTAAAAGATGTGTCACTTGGTTTTCAAGTTTAGGTTTCCCCTTCTTTTGCTTTTTGTCCAATTCTAGACAACTCTTCCCTAAAGCATACGATTTCCAAGGCAGCGGAATAAAAACCTTATCAAAAGACCAAAGTTATTAGTTTAAAGCTTGTCTATGAAGCTATTACATTTTAACTAGCCAATTATTATGTAAAAATCTGGCTTAGTAGAATTAAGGATACGTAGAAGTTATGAACTCAGTATGATTACAAAAAACTTGCATGGTCCTTAAAAGGCATAGGAAGTTAATTAAAAGTTAGTTAAAAGGAATGGAAATTTTTAGATATCTGATATTCACTGCTTATTCAGTACTTCTGGAAAGTTGAAAACTGTTGTCAATGTCAGGTCAAAGACATTACATTCTTTCCCTGGGTAATTTCAGCCTCTTGACTTAATGTTTGAGTAGAGCCCATTGTTTATCTAACTGATAATACACTCACATCATCTCAAAAGGAAGAAGCAGAACTCAATCTGTAACGTATTTCATATACTCATTAATTCACGGTGTCTTTGTAGAGAATTCCCACAACAAATGGAATTTATATTTATATCACAGTACATGTAGACTGTAGCCCACATCAAAGCATGTGACCATTATACCAAGATTCCAAGTAAGCAAGTGCTGGCACTAGAGTTAACTTCTGAGAAGACTCTTACCCTCTTCACACCAAACAGCCTTTGCTCTTCATCAAAAGCAACAGGGGAGAATAATTGCCAAGGGCAACACTGTTGAAGACCACAATCAGCATGAATGCAAAAAATAGGATTTCTCATTAGAGAGGGAATGGGGGCAGACACACCTACCCTCAGCTACTTCAGAAATTAAAAAAGAAAATAATGCCATCAATGTGGGAAGTGGCAGGCTCTGTATTCCCGGCAATCTTACTTGACCAGGGTACAGATTTCATACACCCAAAGGACCAGTCCAGCCCCAACTCCGAGCCTTTGTTGATGTGCGCTGGCAGGGGGAATGATGGGCATTGTGAATCCCTGAGATGCATCAATAACACTGAGATAAGTGCCTGGGATTCCACTGCTGTTTCTTTTTCCATCCTCAAGTTGGGTCCCACGACAACATTTTTCCAATTTGCATTTTCATCCCCCCAGTTTGGGGCCTGGTTTTTGTTCTACCAATTTCTAGCTGCTACCTGGGCTCTTGTTCCCACAGGCTGCTCATCTGGAAAATACACCGCTGTTGTTTCTCTGTCTTCTTGAGATCCACCTGCCATTTGCTGACAGGAGAAAAAAAGAAATGTAAGTCATCCTGTTATTTTCTGCTTCTGCTCGTGTCTGTCCACTGAGAGAAATTTCTGCTCTGGGAATGATCAAATGCAGGATGGACTCTACATTATAAAAACTCTCCATTTTCTGCTTCACTTCAGCTGTCCACAAATGGTGTCTTCTGCTTCAACTGGGTGCAAACCTGCCACCATCTTGGCTGTTGTTTTTTGCTCCTGCTGCTCTAACTAGCAGCTGGGATCAGATACCAAAACTTCTGGTGGCATTAAATAAATGGTCTGTAGCTGTGCATTTGCTCTAGCACATAAACTAAATTGTCTGTAACAGACTGCATTTTCAATGATGAATAACACCTGCACGGTATTTTCTGGATGAGTTTAAAGAAACAGAGAGAAGGGTGCAGGACAGCAGTGGCCACCACAAAAAGCAATCTGAGGACTCTCTTCAATACAGCTTCCAAGTGGGCATAGCGTCTTCTGCCGCTCTTTTCCAAGGTCACTTTTCTCCATGCTTTTAGAGGCAGGGAAGTTGAAGTCAGGAGATTCCATATATTGTATTGTGCCCTGAATTAACCAAACCAATAATTCATGAAGGCCAACCAGGTGGGCAAATGTGTGCCAGTAGAATTGTTTCAGGAGCTATTTCTCAAAGGTCACCCTCCAATGCGTGATTCCCAAAGCCAGTGGGGTTGGCTTCTTAGATGACTCACTGAGGAGGTGGGTGGGACTGTCAATGAACAGGTGCTCCCAGGTCTTTTCTTGGAATCGTTCCTGGGTGACCAAGCAGCTGGCTTACAGCTTTTGTTTTGGTTTGTTCCATAATCTTCCCCAGTACAGTTACTTTCCTAGATGCATTGCAAGTTGTATGGTATTTTAATGCAAGCTTTCTTAATGACATTGACTGGATTTGATATCATTTGCACTCATGTGCATACCTAGTGAAAGCAAGTTCAGATGGCTAGAAGCATTCAGATAATCCATTCAATGTTTAAATTCCATTTAGATGTTTCAGCTAGAGAGATTCCCCACCCACCCACCTCCATGGGCAAGAATATGTTAATGCATTAATAAGTAACCAACCCAAACCCACAAAACTATGCAAACAACCAAACAGAAGCAATATTACCATAAAAGTCAATTCCTATGTAAATACCAAGAGAACGCAAGTACCCCCCAACTTTCCAAACTCACTGCCATCAAATGATTTCTAACTCATAGCAACCTTGTAGGACCAGGTAGAGCTGCCCCTTTGAGTTTCTGAGACTCTAACTCTTTATTTACAGGGTTAGAAAGCCCTATCGTTCTCCTTTGCAGTGGCTGGTGGTTTCTAACTGCTGAACCTGCAGTTAGCAGCTCAACTTGTAACCACTATGCCACCAGGGATGCTTAACCCAAGTGCCGTTGCCATCAAATATGGCCTACTATGCTATATCACCACAGTTGCATGACCAAGGAAGTGCATTACCAAATTTTAAAAAATCACATTTTAACAAAAATATGATCTGGAATAGGTGGTTATTTTTTGTGGGTGAGTTTCAATGATGCAGCTGTTTTGATAATTGCGTCATTGGGAAAATTAAGAGCAGTGGTCAACTCATTTTGATCAAGAGCAGTGGCTGGGTCTTCTCATCATCAAGGAACTTGTCAGCAGGCCATAGTTGGGACCCTGTCTCATCAGCCACTGCTCTGCTAACTAAGGAATCTAGCCCTCAGACACAGCCACGTTGGCAGTCCAACATGCTTTTGCTTTGTAGGTGTGAAGCTGGAACTAGGGTTTTTGTATAACAGATGGCAATCACAGAAGTGAACTGCTGTTTTCTCTGGAAATGATCATTTCATGCTGGATTATATTATGCAAGCTTGAGTATAAGAAAAGTATTTGCATTCTTCTACTCTATATCATTACTCTTATACAATTTCAAGAACAAATGCACTAAAAGTATACACCAGAAATGGTATTATTTTATAAAATTAAGGGAGTCACAAAACACATTTACATGCCATTTAAAAACATTTTAAAAACCTATACTCAAAAAATCACACATCTGATAGCCAAAAATGAATAAGTAAATAAAAGAGCAAAATAAAAATAAATTGTAGTCATAGAATCTGGGCCATTTCAAACTCATGCTGTTACTAACACACATGGTGCTTTGGTGATCATGGTGAAAATGCGCAATTTAACTGGATCTCTGTTACGGATTGAAATGCATCCCTGCAAAATTATGTTGAAGTCCTCTCTCCTGTACTTGTAGATGTGAGCCTTGTTAAATAATGTTTTTATTTTATCAGTCCTACAACAATCTGCTCACGGCGCACAAGTCCAAGTAGATTCATAGCCACTCGAGGAGACATGGTCGGACTTCCCTTGTGAGTTTCCAAGCCTGTGGCTGCTTGTGGGAGCAGAAAGGTCCGTCTTTCTCCACATATCACAGCAGTCGAAGGAAGTCCTACTGACCCCCCAGAGCAGTATCCTCTGAGAGGGCTGGGCAGGCACAGAAACACAGTCACATACGAGGGGAGGCCGGAGTATGAACGTGTGTTACCAGTCAAAGACCACCAAACACTGCCAGGGGCTGCTGCTAGCTGACCAAGCCCAGGAAGGCTCTTCCTCTTGAGCCCACAGAGAGCAAAAGCCCAGCCCTCAGGAGAGCCTGCATTTGGACTTCTTGTCTCAAACTCTGTGATAGAGAACAATCGCTACTCCTTAACACTGCTCACTTTGTGGCATTTTGTTATGCTAACCCTAGGAGACTAAGGTAACTTTGATGGCTAAAATAAGCAATGCCAGTTTTTCAAGTTGCTCTGTATATTAGTAATAAATCTACAATTGGGAGACTCACTGCCCCCCTGAGTGGGTTTCTGAAATGGGAAACTACTTACTGGAGTAGAAAGCCTAGTCTTTTTCCCTCAGAGCTGATGGTGGTTTTGAACTGCCAGCCCTGCAGATCACAGCCCAATGCTTAACTACTACACCACCAGGGCTCCATACAATTGGGATAATATTTTATTAATCAAGCCTTTCAGATTATTTCATTTACACTGCTAAACTGGGAGCAAAAATTCTTATCTACATATCCTTGATACATCTCAGAGACTGCAAAAACTAACACTGATGTTCTAAAACAACATTTATTAAGACTGCATTCACTATATACAGACACACACTAACACCTTTCCATAACACTCTTGCCCCAGAGAACAAAGAACATGTTTAATTGTTTCATGAGTCGTAAAGATAAAAGAAAACCGGGGATTTATTAACCTTTTTTTTGGTTTATAAACCAAGTTGGGTAAATCCTATTTAAGAACTTTAAATCTACTTCTGACACGACTGTTTCAAGAACTGAATCTTAAATGTTGCTGAGGAAAAACAATTTCCCCTCACCCGTCTCCTGCCCGCCTTTTTGTGACATCCAGGGCTTTTGCCTCAGGTAGAGTCATACCTTTGTTAACTGCACCTGCCTTAGCACATGCTCTGAAACCCAAAAAGGGCATACTCTGCATTTGTGTACATGTGCCCTCACCGGCTAGAGTTTTGGCTGAGAAATTCTCCCAAATACCAGAAAAACTCATTTAATAACTATACTAGACAGTACACCGTTGTCATCCAATGATCCAACAGATCCACCAGGAGCTGGGTGCGCCCTTGTCACCTTATCTGAAAAAGCAGACACCATTTTGGCTTTAGAGGGAAAAGAATAATTAAACTAGGGTTAAAAAACCAACCAAAGAAAGAGGCGGCAAGATGGCAACCAGGAAGGCAGCTCACACGAGGACCTCCGTGGAGATCAGTGAGTGGGGAGATCTGGGGTCAAGCAGAGGTTCTGGAGCTGTTGGTTGATTCCCAGGACAGTCCAGGGTGCTTCCCTGAACCAGATGCTGACTCCCACCCCATCTCCTGCACCCGTGGTGGAGTCCTGAGAACCCGGTCTGGAATTAACCATTTATATTCCATTTATATTTATAGTCCATTTACATTCAGGGTTATTACATCCATCTGTGAACTCTGTGATTTCATCTTGCACCTTTTGTGTTGGGTGTTTTCCTACCTCCCTTTCTTATTAGTGCATTGTGCCTGTGTGTGTGGGGGGAGGTGTGGGGAGTGTCATTCTTATCTTTTCCACCATGGAGCCAATGTTATCTTGGGGGCTGTTTTCACTTTGTTGACCTCTGGGTGGAGTTGTTCTATGTGGAGGTCTCTTATTTGTGCTTGATGAATGTTGTTCTTCTGCCCATACTGGGTTGGCAAGGGTCTTTTGTAGTGGTGGGTTTCTTTTAACATATTCTTTGAATTTGGCCTTGTCCGGGGAGACTTACTTCTGCATCTATCTTGATAGATAATTTGGCTGGATAGAGTATTCTTGAGTTTGCATTATTTTCCTTCAAATTTCAGAATATGTTACTCCACTCTCTCCTCTTCTTCAGTGTCCACTGATGTGTCTGAGTATATTCTTATTTGGTTGCCTTTGTAGGTGGCGGCTTGTTTTTCCCTAGCTGCTCTCATGATTTTCTCCTTTTCCTCAAAGTTGGATAGTTTAACTATTACGTGCCTTGTTGAATTCTTCTTGGGATTCAGTCTAGCTGGTGCACTTTTGGCCTCCTGAATGGTTGCCTGGTCTTCATTCATTAAGCTGGAGAAGTTTTCCTCTAAGAATTCCTTCACTATTTTTACGTTGACTTCTTTGGTGTACATTGTTCTGGTAGTGCAATTATTCTAATGTTCCTTTTCATAGCATCAAATATTGTTCTCAGGTTTTCTTCAGCTACTCTCATGATCTTATTTGACTGTCTTTCCCATTAGTTAAAAATCTGCCTGTTTATCCTCTAGGTCACTGGTGCGATTCTCTGACCTCAGGCACTAGAAGACAGAGGCTAGCAGGCTGGCTTAGAAAACACAGCCTGTCAATCTGCTGTCTACAGGAGACATAGCTCAAGATTCCAGACAAAAGTAGGCTGAGAAGCAAGAGCTGGAGAAAAATATACCACGCAAATAGAAATTTTAAAAAAAAGGAGGAGTTGCAATCCTAAGCTTGGATAAAATGGATCTTAAGGTGCAAGTCATAACAAGGGATGAGGAGGGGCATTATATAATGCTCCAGGGAACAGTAAGCCAGAATCACTGAGCATCATAAATAGTTACCCACCAACAAGAGACCCATCAGATTCATCAATCGAATGCTCCAAAAGATAAAAAATGAGAGCAGAGGCTCAACAATTACAGTAGGTGACTGTAATACACACTCTCTGAGAAAGACCGATCACAGGGAAGGAAGCTCAACAAGGAGGCTACAGAGCTAAACATTACAATTAGATGATTTGTCCTGATAGATATCTTCAGAGCGCTCCACCCAAATGCAAAAAAATCACATTCTCCTCAAGCCCACATGGTACAAACTTGAAGACAGACCACACGCTGGGACCCAAGTAAAATCTTTGTAAATTCAAGCACATAGAGATTATCGGATGTTCCACTCCAACCATTATGCCATCAGACTGGAAATCAGCCAATGAGAATGAGAACATGTTATACCAAACCTTTGGGACACAACAAGGAAAGTAATCAGAAGAAGTTTGATAGCGATACATGCACACTTCTGATTGATATGCTGGCACAAAAGGAGGGGAAAAGAGAGGGAAAATAAAAGATATGGGGAGCAGGGGAACACGGCACTAACCCACCCAAGGGAGGGTATTGTTTATATCTCCACAGGAGAGGGAGAGAGGGACCAGGCTTCAACCTGGTGCACCAAGATATGAAGGCAACATACCAGGATGAAGCAGTGAACTAATAGAGAGGTCTATGGGGCCAGACCCAATCCCAACTACATGGACCCCTCCCACTTCCCTATCCCTGCCCCCCAGAAGAATGCACTACAGAGGACAGCTCTGAAAGTACAGCTCAGGGAGAAGGCACATCTGATCAGAGCACACGGGAACAAGAGAGAGTGTGGGACATATCCTGGTCCACTAAGCTCTGAGGACAATATTCTGGCTTGGCGCACCAATGCACAGAGAGGACCATAGGGCTGGCCGCACCATGAGGCATGGGTCGCTCATAGACCCACAGAGCTACAGGGGAGAACACTGAAGACACAGTACAGGAATTGTGCCCTAGCTGACCTCACCACACCGGGGTGAAACACTAAGGGCATGCATCAGAGCAGCAAGGGGAGCAAAGCAATAAAGTCCCCAAGGAATACCAAAAATAGATTTTAGGGCCAAGGCATGGCACCCTATCAGATTCAACTGGAAAACATTCCTAAAAGTCAACAAACAGACCAGGAACTATTTATAGGCTTTTCTTTTTTATTGTTGATTTGTTTTTGTGCTTATTATTGTTTTTGCGTGTCTATCTAGATAAGATAGGTGGGATAAACAATTCAGAGGAGAAAGCAATGGGACCAATGGTTCCAGGGGGACACAGGAGAGGGGGAGGCGGGGGAAAGGAAGGAGGGTGCCAACAAACTCAGGGACAAGGGAACAACAAGTGATCTGATATCAATGTCTAAAATCAAGGAGGGCATAGGATGCTTGGTAGAGATTGGTCAAGTGCAATGTAGCCAAGAGGAATTGCTGAAAGCCAAATGAAGGTTCAGTGTGATAGTGAGACAAGAGGAAAGTAAAAGGAAATAGAGGAAAGAATTAGGAAGCAAAGAACATTTATAGAGGTCGACATACAGGCATGTACATATGTATATATATTTATATATAATGATAGGAAAATATACTTATGTACATATATTTATATGTTAAGTATTAAGGTAGCAGACGGACATCGGCCTCTACTCAAGTACTACCTCAACGCAAGAACACTTTGTTCTAATAACCCAGCATTCTGTGATGCTCACCTTCCTGACATAATTGTTGAAGACAAAATGGGTACATAAGCAAATGTGGTGAAGAAAGCTGATGGTGCCTGGCTATCAAAAGCTATAGCATCTGGGGTCTTAAAGGCGTGAAGGTAAACAAGCGGCCATCTAGCTGAGAAGAAACAAAGCCCACATGGAAGAAGCACACCAGCCTGCGTGATCATGATGTGTCAATGGGATCAGGTATCAGGCATCAAAGACCCAGAACAAACAATCATATGGATGTGAATGAGGGGGAGGGCGGTGAGGAGACCCAATGCCCATCTGTAGACAATTGGACATCCCCTAACAGAAGGGTCACAGGAAGAGGCAAACCAGCCTGGGGATAAAAAATATTGCTGATTATGCCTACTGTGAATTATGTTCAAATAAAAATGAAAAAGCCAGTAGTGGCTGGTCCTCATGGTTTTCAAAAGCACATGGAAAATCCACAGTCAGACCCTTTCTGTATATGTATGTATATATGTGTGTATGTATATATATTTGAAAAATCTCTAAGTCATAAAATGTCAGCAATGCATTAAAACTTCTCCGGGGGAGAACTATGAAATACACCTAATCAATCACTTAAATGATCACAAAAGCAAGACAAATCAGAGCCCCAGGAGTGACTTTTTAGCTCTCTTTGAACAATTTTGTATCTTTATAACAAATGTTGCCATCATTGCAGACCTTTATGAAGGACAGCATGTAAATGTTACATTAAACAGTTTTCACAGGAATAAGTAAATAAAATAAATCCTACACTAGATGACCCAAAGCGGAGGAAGTAGCAAATTGGAGAATTAGTGTTACATAAGAGAGTCTCTGAGTGGCACAGACAGTTCTACTGAGGGAAGGTTGCTGGTTTGAATCTGCCTCAGAGGCTTCTCCTAACAAAGACCCTGTGAACCACTTAGCAAAGATCCCAGCCACAGTTCTACCCTGCCCTTGATGCAATTTGGACTCGTAGCAGCCCTGAGACAGCGTAGAAGTTCGCTGAAGGGTTCAGAAGTGTATTATCTTTATAGGAGCAAATTGTCACGTTTTCCCCCCAGGGAGCAGCTAGTGGTTAGAACTGCCAACTGCTGAAACCATTGTGTCACTATCCTTTCTTCTTATGTTCTGTGGGTTTTGCTTGGCTGTTTGGACTAGCCAGGGATGCCTTCTTGATATACAATTGCTTCTAGATATGAAGTTCTTTCTTATACATATGTGAGTATTACTGGTTTTGTTTCTCTAGACAACCAGCCTAACACAATTGGAGAAAGATACAAGAATCTGCTTGTGTGAAGATTACAGCCTGGAAGATTCTCTGAGAAGTTTTATTCCATCCTTTCGGGGTTACTATAAGTCAGAATTGAATGGACTTCCGAGTGTTCATTTTGGTTTTGCTTGAAGTCTACCTTTGTTCCCGTGTTGCGGTCAGATGTCATCGAGTGGACTCCCACTCACCATGGTGATGGAGTAGAAACTGCTCTGCAGGGTGTTCTTGGAGTAGAACTGGCTCTTACCCCTAGTTGGGGAGCTTCCCTTTATTGCTATCAACACATTTATTTTATATAAGGTTTGTGAGCTCCACTTACCTGATAAAATATACACGGTGTGCATACTCATGGACATATACACAAAAATATGTACTTGTCACTACTGAGCCTACGCAGTGGGCATATCACATGCATCTGATCTTCATGTATCAGCTACTTAATCCTCACAATCAGCAGTGGAGGGCGAATTTATTTTCTTTCATCAGTGATTCCCTGAAATTTAGCAAATTGTAGAGCTGGGATTTTAGCCCAGGTTCCTAACCTCCGGGCATACTCTGAGCTGTCCTATGCAGCATTCTGATGAACATCCTCCCTCGCTGCCATCAAGTTGATGCCAACTCGTGGGCCAGGGTAGGAGACAGGGCAGAACTGGCCCTGGGAGTTTTGGAGATTGAAACTCTTTACAGGAGAAGAAAATCTCATCTTTCTCCCTTGGAGTGACTGGTGGTTTGGAACTGCTAACCTTGCAGATCACAGATCATCACATAACCACTATCCCATCAGGGCTCCTGAAACAGGTTCACACGAATGCTTTTTATGTAATTTAAACCTAGGAGTTTTCCATTTTGGTCCACCTTACCCATAACTCTTCCCTATTCACATTCTCTATCAAAGCTTAGTTCATCTTCCCTAACAACTATTAGTAGAAATGTAGCCCACTCAACACTCCAGTAACGTCTGGAGTCCTAGGGCACCAGTTGGAACAGGGGTTTACTGGACACCCGTGGCTTGTGTCGAAGGTTTGTTCCTTTCGCTAACTGCTCTTCCTTCCCTCCCCTTCTCACCTCATCCAAAATTCTGCAGACATCCACAGGGTACAGAGCTCAGAAAGTATTATCTGGTTATTAGTTTTTAATTTTCTTTGCAAACTCTGAAGTGCTCCTGCAGACTCTGGGTTACAGCGGAGCTTGTTATCCTTCTTGCCTTTGGCACCAAGCTGCTCTGGGCTCAGGCCAGATCCTGGCATGAACCTTTCCTTTGTTTCCCAAGCCCAAGTTAGCAGGCACTTTGCAGAGTTAATGAGCAGCCTCCCTAGGAGGCTCCCTTTGTGTGCTGTATGGTCTCTGGGTCACAGCAGGGCATAGGGTGAACAGGAGTAAAAAACACACAAAAAAAACATTTATTACAAAATCCCTAGTTTCCTGAAATCACAGAATTTCCCCAAATATCAGTGATTTGATATATATCTAATGTGCACATAACGGAATGTGGGGAAAATATATTTTAAAGAGTAACCAACAGTTAAAGTAACCTTTTCTGCCTTCTAAAGGGGTAGAGGTAATTTTATTTACATTAATTTGAAACTAAGTCCTTAGGCTCTCTTTCTTTTTCTTGCTAACACTGCTGAAGGAAAGAGGAGGGAGAAGTAGTGCCTGAATAAACACTAAGGAGTCTGGTGGCGCAGTGGTTTCAATGTTGGGCCGCTGACTGAAAGGTCAGTGGGTTGAACACACCAGGTCCTCTGAGGGATAAAGATGCACCAGTCCTTTTCTGCAGAGATTTACAGCCCAGGAAACCCACAGAGCACTTCTATCCCCCCTGGCCACCAGGAATTGTAGCCAACTCTGAGGTAGTGAGTTTTTTTGCGGGGAGGGGTGCTGGTTAATGACTGTTGTGTATATAATGGTGGGGGCTGAAGTGGAGGTGGTGGGGGTGCAGCAAAGCCTGGAGCTGACTTGGAAGTAGGAGGCTGGAGAGAGCTGACTCCTGCAGGAAGTCAAAAGATAATTTCATTTTCTTTCGTTCGGCTGCACAAGAGAACCCTGAGCCTTATGGGGAGTCTGACCGGAGTTGGATCCACTGGCTGGCCACCAGAATATCCCAAGTGGAGCTCTAAGTCAGTGCCCATGCCAGGCATACCTGCTGTAGCTCCTCGCGCTTTTAATAACATCCGTTGGCATGTCTTATTTTTTATTTCCGTTGGCTTGATGCATTTGTTATTTTGTGGCCCGCAAGGAAAGGAGGGCTATTGTAGCTAAGTGAGACTTGGTACCGAGCTGTGACAAGTTGTGTGGGATGGTGAGATGCTTCATAAACTTAACTCATGTAGGAGCCAAGGGAGTGTACAATTAGAGATGACTATGAAAATACATCAGTCCCTGGTTGGTGTAAATGATGAGTGAATCTCGCTGCATGAAAGGTTGGGGGCTCGTGTCCCCGAGAGATGCCTTGTAAGAATGGTCTGACAATCTACTTCTGAAAAACCAGCCTTTGGAAACCCTGTGGGGAGAGTTTTACTCGACACACAGAGGGGTGCCATGACTAGTAACTGACTTGTTGGCAGCTCATATGAAAGTGTGCGCCGTTCTCTTCGCAGCCAGAGCTTCTGGCAAGACAGGAAAGCATGTGACCCCCCACGATACGTGGTGTGGCGTTCGAATCACTGAGATCTCACTAGATGAATGGCCCTGGTTGAGGTCTAGCGGGCATTAACCAATGTCACTGCTATTTTATAACTATCATGTACATTTTAATGTTTCTAGCCCTTATTAGCAGCACTCTGTATCATTTATCTGTAGCTGAATAATAATAATAATAATAATAATAATAATAATAATAATAATAATAAAACCTACCACAAAACTTAACTGCTGCTTTTGCCATCAAGTTGATTATGAGTCCTAGCGGCCCTAGAGGACCAATTAATTAGAAATACCCCAGAAGGTTGCCAAGGTTTGTTTTTTTTTTTAACAGAAGCTAACTCCCATGGAATAGTCCGTGGGTTCAAACTGCCAACCCTTTGGTTTGCAGCCAAATGCAGCTTAAACACGATACCACCAGGGTCCCTACTATAAAATTTACCATCCAAACCACGCTATGGCTACCGAGTTGACTATGACTTACAGTGACCCTTATTTTGCTTGTGAAGTTGTGGCAACATCTCGGAGTGGGGCACCACTAACCCTAACCCTCTTTTCTCAAAAACTCACCGTCATAGCCTTGATTATGACACACTGTAACCTTACAGGACAGAGTAGCACTGCTCCCGTGGGCTTCTGAGACTGTAACTCTTTGTGGGAATAGAAAGCCTCGTCTTTCTCTTGTGGGGCTAGCAGCCCAACACATAACCCACTATGCCGCCTGGGTCAAAATCCAATACCTAAGAGATTTGCTTGCTATGCCATGCATACTCTGCCTGTTCCTGTCAGCCAAGACTACACCAGTTCAAAGCAGTTTAGAGGCCTGTCCAGAGGTGCACCAGGAGAAGCTGGTGGTCTGCTTTAGAAAAACCAGATGTTGAAAACCCAAAGAAACACAAGCCTATTGTGGAAAACATGGATTCATGAGCCAGAATTGACTTGACAGTAACTGCTTTTTGTGGAAATATTTAATTCTACTTTTTTTAAGTCATTTTATGGGGGGCTTGTACAACAACTCTTATCACAATCCATCCATTCATTGTGTACACATTTGTACATTTGTTGCCATCATCATTCTTAAAACATTTGCTTTGTTCTTGAGCCCTTGGTATCAACTCATTTTTTACCCTCTCCCTCCCCATCTTTCTCCCTCATGAACCCTTGTTAATTTGTAAATTATTATTCTTTTATAATATCTTACCCACTCTCTTCACCCACTCTTCAATTGTCCCTTCCCCAGGGAGGAGGTTATATGTAGATCCTTGTAATAGGTTCCCCCTTTCCACCCCACCCTCCTGGTATCACCACTAAATACTTAATTCTTAATCCTCTTTTACACTTGCAAATTTGGAAGCATTGAGTTTTTAAAATCACTTTTTTGGGGGCAAATAAATTAGCACATTACCATAAATTTCTTAGTGATTCTCAACAACTTATTTGATGTTCCGAAGAATGTGATAGAAGACTTAGTCATAATGCATCAATTTTGTCACCTTTTTATTTTTAAAGCTTTTGATGTTCATTTACTTAAAAATCACCCAACTGGTTTGGCACCCGATTTCTCTGGACTTGTCTCACTTGGAACTCTATAGAATATGTCTAACGTTCAGAATAATTTCAAAAATTTTGGAAGTCACATGCTTAGTATTAATGACGTTATGCTTTTTTAAAAGTGAGTCAGAAAATGTATACATAAGTATAAATATATTTATAGAAATAGTTGAATAGTACACTCATTCCTTAGTGATCAACATGGTTGGGTTCTAAAAACCTGGAAATGGACTTTATGCAAATATGGCAAACAACCACCTGAGATCATAACTCAGTGGGTTGCTAGATTACCTAACTGCCAAATTTCATCATACCATAACTGCCCAACCTCTGACAATGCTGTAGATCATGAATGTGCAAAAGAGTTGAATAGTGTGTGTTATGCTGTTGTGGTAACTATGGAATGTTGGGTGATGAGAGAGTCGATAAGGGAGGAGTAGGTGTACTGCTGGTACAAATAAGTATCTGTAGTTGCATGTACTTAGAGTACAGAATGGGGAAGGCTATGCTGTTATGGAGAGAGATGCCATAGCTCATTTTCACTTTGTGCTTTAGATGTCACCATATTGCTCAAGCATCAGTCAGTAAGCAAGACTTATTTTTATGGCAAACAGATGTTAAAAATAAAAATCACATCATTATACTTCAAATATTTTGACAGGCTGTCTTAGGTAGTAGGTTACATAGAAACTTCATAATTCCATGACTTACCAGTTTCTATTCTGAGCTGCCTTTCCAGAGGAGGAGAGAAAAATGTATGGGTGCTTTTGCAGAGTCCAGTGGAGTATTTATTCTGTTTCTCTAGTTCTAATCTGATTGTTTCTTTAGTGCCTTGGTTTCTAAATATCTCTTACTCTAAAAGTGCCTGCTCTTGGACTCAATTCTAAGCACTACAGATTTAGCTCAGCTTTCCATCAAGGGAAGCCACTTAGAGGGAAAGTGACCAAAAGTTTCTTTTTCTATGCGCTCCCCATTGTCTCTGTAGCATCATTTTGTGCCATCTGAAAATGACTTGTAGCCAGGCAACAGATGCCACATAGTCTAACAGTACACGCTGCTTTTTGCACTGTGCAGGCATTCCTGTGCTCTGCTTAAGGGGATCTTAATTCTTCAATACAAACTCTAGAAGAGAAAAAATATATATAGGAAACCCAAGTTTTTTCCAGACCAGGCTCCTGCTGCATTACTTTACCTTGTGTCCGGGTTTCATAAGTCAAATTCTTTACCATTCATGGAAGTTGGTCCCCTTTTTCTGGCCAATTGCCACATTCTGGGCATTTCAGAGAGGAGGACGAGTCAATCGGAAAAGCAATCTACTGCATTTAAGCCTGGCTCTGTTAACACAGGGTCATTATGAGTCAGCATTGATTTGATCGCAGTGGGCTTTATGACCTGGATCAAATTATTAAAGCCCTATTGAGCCTGTCTTGGTTATCTACGGCTGCTGAAACAAAATACCACCAAAGTGGATAGCTTTAGCAAACAAATTTATTCTCTCATAATTTTGGAGTCCAGAAGTCCAATTTCAGAGAGTCAACTCTAGTAGAAGATGAGCTCTTATACAGGCTCTGGGGGAAAGGGTCTTGTCTCCTCTTAGTATCTGTAGACTGAGCTCAGGGCTCTTGGTATCAATCTTCTCCTAGGTCTAAGAGTTTCTCAAGGACCTCCGCTTCAAAGGAAGCACTCCATTCCTGCCTCTCCTTTTTTGGTGGCAGCAGGTCCCTTTGAGTCCCGTTCATGTCTCTTATCTTTCATAAGCTGAAGGTCTTGCAGGTTATGCACCAGGGAAAATCCCCTTCCATGATGTCAGGGCTGTGACTGGTGAAGGGGGCTGCATCCCATGCTTAACCCTCTCATAACTCATCACATCAGACCACATCATTGGGAATCATTGCATAACCACCACGTTGCAGCCTTACATAATGGTCACACCAGTTCATCTTGGTCCAGGCAAATTGGCTCATATTTTGGGGAGACTTCATCCAATCTATGGCAGGGCCTTATATATCTATTTTAAATGTTACACAGTGCACGCAGAGATTAACATCTACCTTGTAGAGTCCTGGGAGGATTAAATAAGAGCGCATGTGCACTTGAAGGCAACTGGTGGGAATGATGGTATGAAAATTTCTAGGGCAGTGCCTGGCTTCTAGGGCCAATCAATTAACCGTCGTCATCATTATAATGCTTCTCCATTTATTAGTTAGACTCCAGGTTACCGAAGAGGCATTGGTGGTTCCACAATAAAAGCCTCACTTTGCGTTCAGCAGACTTGGCTTTTAGTCTCAGCCAGTGTACCTTCTGTGCAGCTCTCCCCATCTGTAAGGGTGGCTTGCATGCTACCAGGAAGCTGATCAGCTTTCAACAGAATTCTCAGACTAAGAAAAAATAGCTAGAAAGGCCTGGCACTCTATTTTTAAAAAACAGCCAGTATATTGGTACGGATCACAGATTTTTTTAAAAAGCGGATCTGCAAACAGTCATGGAGATGGCTCATTCATTCTGTTGTGTATGATGTCGCCATGAGTCAGAGCCCAGGCAATGGCAGCTGAAACCATAAATTTACTATTTTACGCTGAGAAAAAAAAAATCCATGAGTGGCTAGGATCAAAGCCAGATCTATGTACGGTAGTTTGTCTGAGAAAGTCACATCTACAGCATATGAATGTGTAAACAGCAAACGTGGGCATTTATCTAATTTATAATGTTTCTTTTGTAGCTTTTTAATATCATTTCAGAATATATGTACTATTTGGGATAAAAGGAGGAGAAAGAATCCCTGGTTTTTGACATGAAAATCACTTTTAAAGCCTGAATTAGAAACCTATAAATCATGCGGCATTGTTTCAATTTTATTATAATACACTTGAGGGAATGAATTTGATTTTCTGAAATATTTCAGCAGGAATAGTTTCATTATTCACTTTCCAGGGTTCTAGCTATATTGAATTACACATCATCACATAATGTTACCAAATTTTATTTTCATATTATATATTACCCCTCTGAAATCAATATCTGGAACATTTAATTCCTGTAAATGGGAATTTTCTTATTAAGAATGCATAGAATGTAAAACAAACCAATGACTATTTCAGCTCTACTGTGCAATACCTTCTCCTGCCCTGCAACATACAGGCACATTATTTTAATCACATTCTCTCAGAAATTGAAGAAAGAAGAATATTGCTTCACTGAGTAGACTATTTCTCTGGAAAAAAATGTAATGCAGAAATAATATACAGTATTTGGCACACATAGAAATGGATCGGACTTCGACTCAACAATATGAAATCCTTTCTCTTCAACTCTGGTTTCCTCTCAGAGCTGCTGGTGAGTGACCAAGGGAAATTTGGGGCTTTTGATCTGCTGGTGTGGTGAGTCAGGGATGAGCTCCTAAGGGAGCCACTAATGGGACTCCGGGGGGGACCTTCTGCTCGAAGGCACCACATGACAATCCTAGGAGTATAAGACAGAAGACTGCAGCATGCACGAGATGAGTACATAATGCTTATTCTGCAAAGGATTCCAAAAGTCTCAACTCTTTTAAAACGCATCACAACTCAGGCCAGTAGCCGACATGCCATATTTCGGTGGGCATAGTTTGAAATGGATGAGAAATTATCACAGGTGTTCACAGGTCCAAATGTGATGCACTAGTAACGCACCGGTGCTCTCACAAGAGGCTCGGCAGAGGCTTTATGTAGTGTGTTGGCGCCTGCCAAATAGCATCTGTCCTCAGAAGGCCGGCTGAAAGAGTGTACGTCAAATTTGAAAGTTAACCTGCAGTTTAAGGCAGGAGAAAGACAGCCTTGCGGACTACATGCATTTGCAATTATCAAAAGACACAGGTCTGCATTGCAACTAATTAATTTTTGATCAAAGACATCTGCTGCGATGAAAACAAAGGAACATGAAAAAGTTCAGCTCTTAGAAGTTTTTTTTTGGTTTTAATTTCACAGCCCTTAGGGAACAAAATCAGGTTCACGACATAACTTATTTTTAATGCAATAAAACCCAGCATTAACGACTCTGCAGATGCACTTAGAAAGGAAACTTTATGGCCACCATCGGTGTCTTTATAGGGGCTGCTAATTCTCTTTACGGAAACGTTGGTGGCTCTGGCTCTGGCTGCTTGAACCATCCGTGTCTGGGGTCTCCTGCCCAGCAGACAGGGTGCTGGAAGCCTTCATTTCTTCACCCCACCACATTTGGGGCCAAGGTCATTCCTGAGAAACCTCCCCTTCCTCCACCATCTGGTGACCACAGCCTTCATCCCAACTGTCTAGAATTTGTTACCTTCACCCACCCCTGGACATTTCTGAATTTCTGTCTGGCCTGTCCTGGTGGACGCCATTGTGTTGTTTGGACTTTTGTCCAGTTGTGCTACCTTTACTCGATCCTCTTGCAAGTGATGATTCCTGTCTTTTGAGTTTGTTAGTTTATTTTATATTTTTCCTCTGGAAAACAAAGACAATGATACAGTGCTTATCTTATATCCGGGCATTGGGAATTTAACTTTTATGGAAGTTGATCCATGGAGATGGAAAACATTTTTGAAAGTCATGTTTTCAGAAAGGTAGGTAATAGATTCTTGAGGCTGAGACAGGCTTCTCTGTTGATCCATCACCTTGTGGCTGCGTGACTGCAAAAGTTACATTCTCTTGGAGAAACCTGGGGCTGGACCCCTCTCTGCCTCCACCTCTATTCCCAGGTTGAACCCTTGACATGTAAGTGGCAAATTGGACGCAGATTTGATGGATCTTTAATTTTATCATCACCCTGTGGCCACCTTCTGTTTAGTTTGCCCTTCAATCCTTCTTGACTCTCGTTATATTCTGATTTCTGATGTTCCTGGGTAGTCCAAAAATATAAACACTCAGTTGCTAACAGTAAAGTTGATGGTTATCACCCACCCACAGGGCTCTTGGAAGAAATGTCTGCCGAGCTGCATAGGCTGTGTAGACACTGTATTCAGTGACTGAAAACGCTCTGCGAACAGTGGCCCTCTGACCCCTGGGATTGCCAGGAGTAGGGTTCACACAGCTTAACTGAGAGGCCGACAGGTCTTCAGGAACAACGCCGGTTATGACAGGAAACATGTGTGCCATTAATACACTTTCTGTGTCTCTCTTAGAATATAATTTTATGATCTAGCTAAATTTTAAAAACTCATCCACTGAGAATTAGACCTCAAGTGTCAGAAAATGTACGTTGTCATCCCAGGTGAACCATTTCTCTTTGGTGGGCACCAGAATCATGTATTGTTCCTTTTGAAAGAAGAGAAAAAAATGATAGGTTATTTGTACACTAGAGAGGAACTAGGCCAAAGGTGAAAAACAAACACCTGAAAGATCAAGACAAGACAACGTCTACATTGGTTGCTGGGCAATTCTGTACTTGATGAAATATTATGGACTTGATAAAAGATAGAAATCTCCTTTAATTGAATTTTAATAAAATATCTGTGTAATATATATATTATATTCTTGATTTTATTTGCTATGTGTAATGAATGTTCCCTAGTATTTTATTGATGGTCAAAATATCACAATGACTAAACATGAGTTTTCAGGAACTTCAACTCTGACTTATAAAATTTAGACATAGAAATCGTAACAAGCTGAGCTGAATATGTGTTTATGCTGAGGAAGCTGAATGTGTAGTTAACCTGAGGAAGTTAATATATGTGAAACTGTCCTGCCAAATTGTCAGGGTGTTTCTATTTATTTATTTTGTACAAAGTTGTCAATTATCTTTTTAACTTATAATCAGATGGGATAGGACTCTGGCTACTAGGAATTTAATTAGTAGGGTTTTAAAAATTAGAAATAATAGTAAATGAACAAGGAAACTCATGTATTTTGCCATCCTGGTAACACCTTACATGAATGATGGTTCTAGATTTAGCCTTCTATAGGTTTGTCTCTATTAAGTTGCCTTTATTTTTAACTGTGTGACAAACATAAAAAACTCAACATTATCTTCATACAACAACAAATACATTGAATGCTTATACCTAAGAAGAAAAAAATACCGATCTTTGGAAACTCCCAATAACTCTATAGCATATAGTTTTTTCCATAAAGGCAGAGATTCTCTTTCCAGTTCTGGCCGTCCCGCTTCTGGTTTGTGTCCCTGACAAGGTTACGCTTTTATAATGTTGCTTCTTTGTCCAGTTGAAAGATTGACTATGAAAGATTGCCTGTTGCTTGGATCCACAGTCAATGTTCATAGAAACAGTACTCAGAAAACCACCAAATTACACATTGCTTTGGGCAAATCTGTTGCAAAAGATCTTTTTAAAGTGTTAAAAAGCAAAGATGTCATTTAGAAGACTCAAGTATACCTGACCCAAACCGTGATATTTTCAATCATCTCCTATGAATATGAAATCTGGATAATAAGGAAGATCAAAGAAGAATCGATGCTTCTGAATTATACATTGGTGATTACTATTGACTATGCCAGGGATGGCTGAACAAACCTGTCTTGAAGGAAGGGCCAGATGCTCCGAGCAATGAGGATGATAAGACGTTGCCTCACATATTATGGCTACGTCAGCAGGTGGAACCAGTCCCTGGAGAAGGATGTTCTCAATGTGAAGTGTTTAGTTCTGCCATATATAGTGTTACTATGAGATGGCATCTATCAACAATAAAAAGCCTACAAAAGTTGATGAGTTCTTCTACATCAGTATTGTATTATTTCTTTTTCTATTTTTCCCTAAGAATAATCATCCTCTAATGTTTGTTTCAGCATGATTTTTCAGGAGTAGTTACACTTGAATGAACTTGTTGAAGTCAGATGTTGCATGTCATTTGCCAAACCCAAACCCAAACCCATTGCTGTAAAGTAAATTCAAACTCACAGGGACTCCATGTTTTACGGAATAGAACTGTTCCAGGTGGTCTTCCTGCTGTGACTGTTAGGGAGCCAGACCCCACGGCCTTTATTCCATGGTGACACTGGAGACTTCTAACTGCCCACATTTAGACTTGTAGCCA